>NC_064919.1:54719603-55062873 GCF_929443795.1 Astur gentilis | reverse complement strand
AAAATGAAATAAACAGCTGAGTACAGAGCATTTTGATCAGCAGTACCAAGCCTACTTGGAGTCCAGTAACTAGCTGTGTGCCTCGGGGGTCAACACTATGTAATACTATGTTCAATGCCTCCATTAATGATCTAGAGAATGGGACAGAGTGTAGCCTCAGAATTTTGCAGATGACACACACTTGGGAGGATTGGTTCATACACCAGATGTTTGTGCATCCATTCAAAGGGACCTTGACAGGCTGGACAAATGGGCTGACAACAACCTCATGAAGTTTAACAAGTGGAAGTGGAAAGTAGCTTTCCACAAATGGCCCCTGGGTGGCCCCGTGGACATCAAGGTGAACATGAGCCAGCAATGAGCATTTGCCACAAAGAAGATCAACATCTTCCTGGGCTGCATTAGGAGGAGTGTTGCCAGCAGGTCAAGGGACGTGATCCTTCCCTTTTATTCAGCACCTGGAGTGCTGTGTCCTCTTCTGGGCTTCTCAGTACAAAAGAGATATGGACATACTGGAGACAAACAATGAAGTGCCATGAATATATTGAAGGGACTGGAGCATCTCTCTATGAAGAAAGGCTGAGAGAGTGGGGACTGTTCAGCCTGGAGAAGAGAAGGCTCAAGGAGAATTCTTCAATACTTATAAATCCCTGAAGGGAGGATGCAAAGACGATGGAGTCAGGCTCTTTTCATTGGTGTCCAATGACAGGACAAGAGGCAATGGTAACAAGGAAATGCAGAAGCTGTCTGAACATCAGGAACAGCTTTTTTACTGTGAGGGTTACTGAATATTGGAGTACTTTGCCCAGCAATGACTGTGGAATCCCATCCTTGGAAATATTAAAATGCCATCTGGACATGGTCCTGGGCATCCTGATCTAAGTAGCTCTGCTTGAGCAGGGAGGTTGTTCCAGATGCAATCTCAGCCATTCTGTGATTCTGTAATTCTGTTATATTTTAGGCATGTCACTTAGAGTTTGTGGGCTTTCCATCCACCTAGGTGGACTGTGATTGATAGCCACCTTACACCTTTTTCTTTATCTCATTGGTGACATTCAGAAGCCACAATATTCCTAATGATTCAGGAAAAAATAAAAGGCAAGTAAACAGCCATAAATGGCAAATAGCAATCAAGAATGTTTCACCCTAAAAACTTTTCCCCTAAACTTTAGGGGAGACTATTTTTGTCATAATATAACAGTAGTTTCAAAGAAAAATGGTTTTTTTTTAAATGCATTGCACATGCAACACAAAGAAAGTTGTTGAAAACAGGCAGGTATAGAACTTTTTTTCCCCTAAAAATCATAACTACATTAAGACTCAGTGATATTAGAGGAAATAATGAAGTTGGAGCAAAGCTTATTGGTTCCTCAGATTCTTTTTTTATAATGGAAAGCACAGCTAATTGGTACTGAAAAAAGGCTATTTTCAGATATATGAAATAGTACAAGAAAATGCCAACAAAGTGTAAATGGCATGGCTTTAAAGTGGTCTTTTTCTCCTGGATTTCAGTTTAAGCATGATCATGGATTTAGGCATTTATGACCTCTAAGTACCCAAGCATGTAGAGACATAACAATCTCATCACCAAGATTCCTGAATATTCATGGAAGGTACAGCATGGTCTTGATCCAAACCACACTGAAATCAACAGATATCTTCCAATGATCTCATTAGGCTTTGGCTTGGCCTTCCAGACTAACAATTTACTGAAGCACATGAATGAAGGCCCAGAGCATCACTAAAGACTAAGGACTCCCAACTGTGTCCAAGCTCATCACAAGTTAATGAAACAAAAAATGTTTTTGCAAATTTCAGGATTTTAAAATATGATTTCTCTCCTTTCCCAACAGCAAAATAAATTGTGAGGTATTTCAGTCAAACTAAATCTGGATTTTTTAGTTGAAAATCTCACCCAGATTTACTACAAAACAGAAAGTAAATGAGATTACATGGAAATTCTACATGTTGCAAATTCAGAAGCACTAGAACTCTGTAAAGGAATATGGACTGGAAAGCTTCCGAGTGTGTACAACCTCTTTTGCAAAGTGAGCCTTACAAAAGAATAAAACCCCCTTTTTTCTATTGTTTACAGTGTAAGGAAGTGAAGGTGACAAGATAGAAGTATGCAGCTGCCTACAAGTTGCTTTTTCTAGCTACTAGTAAAAGTTAACATTTGCTAGCAAATATTAATTTCTTACTCTCATGTACTCTCAGATCAAATCAAAACATACCTAAATTAATCTATTTTCTATTTTCTTCTTTAAGCTTTGTGGTTTTGATTATGTATATGGAATTACAATAAGGCAGTAATTACAAAATAACTAGTCATTATAAATAGAGTGTTATGTGTTTGATCCCTGTTATGGATTTGTGTGGTGTGGGGTTTTTTGGTAGCAGGGGAGGGGGGCCACAGGGGTGGCTCCTGTGAGAAGCTGCTAGAAGCTTCCCTGGCTCCAAGTCGGACCCGCCGCTGGCCAAGGCTGAGCCCATCAGTGACAGTGGTAGCACCTCTGGGACAACAGATTTAAGAAGGGAAACCTGCAGTGACCAGGGGGATTGGAATGTGGGAGGAACCCCTCTGCAGATACCCAGGTCAGTGAGGAAGGAGGGGAAGAGGTGCGGCAGAGGACAGGATGCCCCTGCAGCCCCTGGTGAGACCACAAGCTGACCCCTGCAGCCCATGGAGGGGAGCGGGGGAGGAGATGCCCCTGAAGATGTCTGTGACTCCATGGCAAAGCCCATGCTGGAACAGTTTGTGACTGAAGATCAGCCTGTGGAAAGGACCCACACCAGGGTAGTTTGTGAGAAACTGCAGCCTGTGGAAAGGACCCACCCTGGAGACATTCATGAAGGACTGTCTCCAAAGGGAGGGACCCCATGGTGGAGCAGGGGAGGAGTGATGAGTCCTCCCCCTGAGGAGGAAGGAGTGACAGAGACAAGGTGTGATGAACTGACCCCAACCACATTCACTGTCCCCCTGCATTGTTGGGGGGAGGAAATAGAGAGAGATGGGAGTGGAGTTGAGTCAGGAAGGAGGGAGAGTTGGGGGGAAGGTGTTCTAAGGTTTGTATTTGCTTCCTAATATCCTTGTTTTGATTTGATTTGTAGTAAATTAAATTAATTTTGTTTTCTTCCCCAAGGTGACCCTGTCTTTTGCCCATGACCACAAGTGGGGAGTGATCCCTCCCAGTCCTTATCTTGACCCATGAGCCTGCCTTTATATTTTCTCCTCATCCCACCATGGCCAGGGGGGAGGAGTGAGAAAGTGGCTGCATGGTTCCTTGATACCAGCTGGGCTTAAATCATGACAATACCATAACTGAGTCACTGGAACGTGCATAAGTCTTTGGGTGATGAGCACTAAGTCCAACAAAGAAGTTACAATTGGTGGTCTTCTATAACAAATGTGCTATATTTCTATACATAGTAAATCATGTTTATACATATGGGTTTTTTAAAATACTGTTCAACAGGCTGCATTTTGATCCTGAAAGTATAGCCATTCTGAATTCCTTCCTGTTTCCACATCTGGGAACAACTAGAGGAGAAAGTCATCCTGAACTGACAAACATTTATCCCACCCCACTTCCCACTCACATTACATGCTTTCTGTGCAGAAGCAAGTACAAGATAGTTTGAAAACAGAAACCAAATTATTAATTAGTTATTAATAATTATTAATTATACTTCTCGATCATCTACCAAAGGTCTTGGGAGTCTGGGGAGGTCCCTGCTGACTGGAAACTAGCCAGTGTTATTCCAATTTACAAGAAGGGTGTGAGGGAAGATGCAGGAAACTACAGACCTGTTACTCTAACCTCAGTTCCTGGAAAAATTATGAAGAACATAGTGGGTACTCTTCAAAGGCATTTAAAGAACAATGCAGTCATCAGGTCCAGTAGACATGGGTTCATGAAGGGAAAGTCCTGTTTAACTAATTTGATATCCTTCTACAATCAGGTCACCCACCTAGTGGATGAAGGGAGGCAGTGGATGTAGTTTTTATGGATTTTAGTAAGGCTTTTGATAGTGTCCCTCACAGCATCCTTCTGGACAAGTTGTTCAACCGTGAGATGAGTGGGTACATGGTGCGCTGGGTGAAGAACTGGCTGAAGGGCAGGGCTCAAAGTGTTGTAGTGAATGGGGCTATTTCTGACTGGCGAACAGTCACCAGAGGTGTTCCTCAGCGTGCAATTCTAGGGCCAGTTCCATTCAATATTTTTATCAATGATCTGGATGCAGGAGTTGAATGCACCATTAGCAAGTTTCCTGATGATACCAAACTGGGAGGTGCTGTTGAATCTCTTGAGGAACAAGAGGCCTTGGAGAGGGATCTTGATATATTGGAGCATTAGACTATGATTAATGGGATGAAATTTAACATGTAGAAATGTTGGACTCTGCACCTAGGATGAAATAATGCCAGGCACAAATATAAATTGGGAGAGGAGTGGCTGGAAATCAGTGCTTCAGAAAGGGATCTGGGGGTGCTGGTTGACAGCAGGCTCAACATGAGGCAGCAGTGTGCCCTGGCAGCCAAGAGGGCAAACCCCATCCTGGGGTGCATCAAACACAGCACAACCAGCTGCTCAAAAGAGGTGATTAGCCTGCTCTCTGCAGCGTTGGTACGGCCTCACCTTGAGTATTGTCTGCAGTTCTGGGCCGCACAATTTAAGATGCATGTGAAGGTCTTTGAATGCATACAGAGGAGGGCAACAAAGCTGGTGAAGGGGCTGGAAGGCATGTCCTGTGAGGAGCGGCTGAGGACTCTGGGCTTGTCTCGTTTGGTGAAAAAGAGGCTGAGGGGTGATTTCATTGCTTTCTG
The DNA here is from genome assembly GCF_929443795.1 of Astur gentilis. Lineage (NCBI taxonomy): Eukaryota > Metazoa > Chordata > Aves > Accipitriformes > Accipitridae > Astur > Astur gentilis. The sequence continues at coordinate 55,058,045 of NC_064919.1, read as the reverse complement.
CAGCTTCCTGAGGAGGGGAGGTGGAGAGGGAGGTGCTCATCTCTTCTCCCTGGGATCCAGTGATAGAACATGGGGAAATGGTTCAAAGCTGCACCAGGGGAGGTTTAGACTGGACATTAAGAAGCATTTCTTTGCTGAGAGGTTCGCCAAACACTGGAGCAGGCTTCCTAAAGAGGTGGTTGATGCCCTAAGCCTGTATGTGTTTAAGAAGCAGTAGGACAATGCCTTTCAAACATACTTTAGCTTTTGGTCAGCCCTGAAGTGGTCAGGCAGTTGTACAAGATGATTCTTGTATGTCCCTTCCAACTGGAATTATTCTATTCTACAAGACCAACAACAGTCTTTCTGCGTTGGCCATTTTCCTCATAGGCCTGAATTGTTATTTGCATTTGAGTAAATCTGAAGAGCAACATTACTTTTTCCCTGGGCAGTATCGTACATAAGTACTGATTAGTCACATTTATTAATTATTTTTCTTACAAGTTGGACACCTTTTTTCAGTGAACTACAATTTGAAAAAAAGGTGTTCTATATGTTAGATTAATACAATTACTACTTTTCTGGAATTATAAAACATTCTTGTTTATGCAAAACATTTGAACTTAAAAACATGCACCTGTTTATATATATATATATATATATCCTTCTGATAAAAAAAAATATCCACTTTTATTTTGGACAATAATAAGAGGCATATGGCCTCCTCCTCCTTATGTTGTAACCAAATGAAATACTATGAACATCCATTTGATGGTTGATTTCCAAAATTCAATTTTTTTTTAACTCAAATTATTTTCTTTTTCCTGAACAAATAATTAATTTTCCTTTTATATTTTAAAAGATATCTTTACATAAAATTTAAGTATAAATATTGAAAATTTCAATTTTGCTTTCAGTATGATAAAGTAATTTTCTTTATGAAGACACATGTTTTGCATTTTCTCTATGAAGACCCCGTTTTTTGTCACATCTCTATTGTCCTGAATAACTCTCTAACAGCATGGATTAAATTTCTCACTAATTCTGATTTTAAAAATTTACAGTCATCAGAAATTACAGTGTTAGTTAGGGATTACAAATAAGAAGCCAAGTACTTCCAAGTGTCAGAAGAATGAAGTTCTGAACCTTCTCTGGGATAGGAAGAGTGGGGTTACAAAGCAGCTACTTTTCAAATAGTTGTTTTGTTTTTTTTTAATAGAGACCCTAAAGGTAAAGAAATATACTCGGCAACAAAGACTTTCAGTGTACTTGTTGCAGTGTGATTATATTTAACAATATAACATGTTTTGGTATGAAAAAAATTTATTATATATTCTAAAGCTGACTCCAACTTTATTCTATGATACCAAATTTAGCTCACAATTTCATAGTGGTGCCAAGTGTCTTATAAGTTTATGTGGATCTCAGAAAGATACCTTTCTGGTCTTAGGTGACTAGACTACAGTACATTGCAATCCAAACCCAATCAAAACAAAAGCCCACCATGTAAGACTGTTTTGAAACCTACTGATATTGCATTTTTTAAACTTTCCCATGTCCTACTTTCTTGTTATAAGCTTTTAAGAAACAATCAAAATATTTCAGATTATTTCTTACTATTGGAGACTGAAAAAGTAAACTGGAAAGATCTCAGCTTCAGCTCTGAAAGGTGCTGATTCTCTGTGCTGCTGCCTCTCACCTACTGAGGAAAAGCCTCCTATTCTGAACTGGTACCTGAATTTGCAGATTGTTTTTTTTCCCCTTGTTAAAAGTAAAGAAATGTAAAGTAGCACAAACTGAAAGGGAAGTGTATCAGTATGTTTGGTGCATTTATTTAATAAGATCTTGCAATGCCTTCCTTCAAATGTAGTGAAACAAGGTTGTATATGACAATGGACCAGTCAAGAGCATTTCAATATCAGCTATATTTTCCACAGTCACACTGGAAGCAGAATGAATGGAAATATGCAAATAATAAGGGATATATGATGTCAGTGCTGGAGGCTGACAAATTACTATCTTGAATACACATTTTGTTACATTTTAGTATTGCTGTATGGCACACATTTCTCAGGCTGACGCTATACATAGGTTAGCATTTTCTTTATGTATGTAAAAGCACCAATTAACATTTTTTTACTTATTTGCTTAATTAATTATCGCATCATAAGAATGCTGATTAAGCAATATGAATTCATAAAATACGTCCTGAAAAACTGCTGCACCACCCATTGACCCTTTTTATAAACACATACAAATATAAAAGTCTTTGTGAATTAATCCAATCTTTCATCAGTACCCTTTGTTACTCTAAACTACGTATTTTAGCTGTATATGTTAAGTTTGCTTGCGCCAAGTACAAGGGCTTTCATCACTTGAAAACTACTAACCTGTCCAGCTCACCACTACTGAAAGACTTTCTTCATGTTCAGTATAATTTCCCTTTCTGCAAATATTGCTATTTTTCTTCAAGTATTCTTTAAATAAAAGCAGTACTTCCAACCAAAAGAAGTAAAACTATGTCCTAAAAATTCTAACTATTAAGCACAATTACAGTCCATTTTAAAAAGATTAATTTATTGTCATTTTCTTGAAGAGTAATAAACACATTCTGTGTACCTTTAAAAGAGGGGGGCTGGGGGGGGAGGGAAGGAAAAGACAGAAGACTTAAAGGGCTGAGTTCTAAAAAGGGAAATCAGAAGGGAAAAAAAGGACGAACCATTGCAAATTTATGGTAGTAAGATAGAAGTTTGGTAAGACTAACTTTTTCCTATATTTGGGGGCACATGTGCCTTTCACCCCACCACTCCCTGCAGGTTTTTTCTACCTACCTTTCCATGGGTCTTTTCTATTCTTACTCAATTTCTTTTAATAGTTTCACTCTTAGGGCTGATTCAATTCTCATTTCAGCACCATTAGGGATATCAGTATATCAGCATAGCTATGAGTCTAAATCAAAAATGATAAAACCTCAAAAATCGCCAAGATCAACAGCGCAGCTGAATATCAGAGGGTAGCTCTGGACATTCCTCTGTTTGGTTTCCTAAACTTGCAGACACAGAAAAATCTCCATTACTTAATAAGAAGCCATTGTTCCATTGTCATTTAAAAGGGGGGGGGGGGAGGGAAGTTCCTTCCCAGGAACAGAAAGGTAGATTATGGTGCTATGAACATCAAGACAGTAATATTGTAACACATGCCCAAAGGATTAACAGGCTGTACTCTGCTTCAGAAGAAAATGATTTATAAAATGCCTGTGATAATTTTTACAAAAATATTCTCTCCCCCCAAAAACCTCTTGTGTCTCCAGAATATTTATTGCCTTCCTCTAAATATAAAATATATGAAAGCCAATGTCACAGACCCCAAACCTTGTTTCTAAGTCTGTGTCACACAGTATTACAAGCTCTGGAGAGAAAAGAAATGGACCATGCCAAGTGGCTGCCAGTGGATATTGAAGACAGACTGTTCTTTTGGACTCTGTGTGTGACTATGGCCAGGCTTCTCTTGGGTTTGTCACTGGTAAATGGGGATGACAGTCTTCTGCTATGTCACTGACATACCACGTAAATAGATTTATTGAAGAATACTGTGAAAGCATATGAATCTATGTGAATGAATGTTACTCATTTCAATTTGACCTCATTAGGGTTAATTGTCTTGTGGTTGTCCTTTAGTCTTCTTCATAATCACTCTTGTATTGAAATGGTGGAAATTGGCATTTACTGTACTTCATGCCTTAAGTATGCAAAACTAACAGTTACCAGAGAAAAGAGAGTATGTCTTCCTGTCATGTTATTCTGTCCTCTCCTCTGTCACTCCCCTGACACACAGTCAATGAGTCTAGAGAGCTCAGCACTGATACTTAAAGCACAAGGATCTCATTTTCTGTATGTTTACCTCTTTGATGACAGTCTGGTGAATGTCACACCAGCACAGGGAAAGGGGCAGATGCACATGATTGGGGACTTTTCTTTTAATGGTAACTAGACTATAGATTATTTTTTTACACAATGCCAAGAAGCATTCTTGGGTATTGGAAGTCATGGACAGGCAGACAAGAGAGCTCTTTAACAATTGCACAACCTATCAGGACAAATGAGATTGTAGCCAAGCCAAATTTTTTCAAAAGGAATCTCTTTAAAACAGTGTAGTTGTGCATATGGATATGACACAGGCAGATGATGTCCTAGATGGACTTAAGACTCAAGAACAAGAAACCACTTGTGTGCTCTACAAAAGAAAGACACATTTATACCCAAAACAAAAGGCAGTGAGAAGAGAAGAAATAAAGTAACTCTGACTCATAGTCAACATGGTGTAAAGAACTGTCATGCTGAGATTTCCTAGATCTGAGTAACTTCAATTAGATGCTGGAAACTGTTTAATTGCATCAACATAACACTGCCTATAACATTAGCTATTTTCAGATTTAGACTATAAAAAAGTATGTAGAAAACCTTTAAAAATGGAAACACTAAAAAAATGAGAATATTGGTTTCATTATAAGCAGGGTAAGGGAACTAGAAATTGAATCTTCTCCAGGCTGGAGAAACTTAGCCTGAACTGGAATAAGTGTAAGAGAGAAGGCTCAAGACCTCTATAATTTCAATAAAAAAAATTTTGAAGTTAAGAAAGACTGTATAAAACTTTGGTATACAGTTAGAATTCTCCTTTCATAGTGATGTTTTCCCCACAAAATTGGAAAATATGATTTTTATTTAAAGAATTTGACAAAGACATTGTACTGTCAAAAGTTGCTTGCTTGTTAAGAGCGAATTTTCCTTTCTGATACAATGCTTGCCATCAGCAATATCTGATAATCATTCTCAAGATGTGTGAGTATACAGAGAGCATTTACTGGTATCTTTAGAAAGACGATGAATTTCAAAGTAAGATACAGCATAAAGAGTGTGAAAAATATGTATTGCTCAAATAAAGTTTATACTGCAATATTCCTTATTTAACCATTTTATTCAAGAAAGAACACCAGGAGATGTGTCTTTGGCTCCAAAGAGTAATGTCCAAGAGGAGCAAAAATATTCATCCCTCAAATTAAAACATGTAAATGTGAATAATTACAACAAAATCAGGAATTTTAACATATAGAAAATCCAAAGCCTAATTTAGCTCAATCTGTTTCATTAGAGAACAAAAATGCAAGGTTCTGCAAAAATGCTAGATAAACTAGGGAGAAAGAAATTTGGTCTAAGTGGCCAGAGAGCATTTCCCATTTCTAGAGATAGTGGGAAAGGAGGTCATAATGTAGACATGCAAGACAGATACTGAAATAGGTTGATTTAGAGTTTTTTGTACCTAATGTATTTTATAAGAATAAAAGATACTTTGCCCTTAAATATGTTTCTCTGAATACTTTCCTGATCCCACATTCATGGTCAATCCAGGCCATTCAAGGTCACCTGCCTATTAGTCCAGAAAGCTGGCAGCAGATGGTGAAGCTAAGAGTTGTATTTGCATTTGGAGATGTGGGGACAGCCTATTAAGACCTCTCACTTGCCTAATCTCATTTTCACCAACAGACTGAAACACAACCTCTCTCTTAGGGTACGGTGCAAGCAGGCAGCCTTCCAGAAATTACTTTACAGGCAAGTAAATCTGTGTTTCTCCTCCTGTAAAGTCATTCTCAGTAGTATTGCTATTTAGAGGCAGCACGACAAAGAAACATACCAAGAAACACGGCATTGCCCCAGTGGGAATGTAGTAGCACAGAAGTAAAATAGAGGGGTTTCAGGCTGCTGTTTGGTAGAGACTTAAGCTCTAGTAAACAGGCCCCTGTGGAGAGATGAAGTGGAAAAGTGTTTACCCTTTTTCACCTATTAGAATGGCATCAGAGTTCTTTTACCTTGCATTTTACAAAGTTTGCCAATTTCTATTCCAACTCTGTTGCAAACCTAAGCTGTAAAAAGAACTCATAAATCGTAGGAAAAGGAAAAACAAACTAGTAGAGCAGATAGTACTGCCCTCCTTTATTAATATAAGTGTTAGTAATATTAATATAAATGTTAGTATTTGTTCTTCATGACACAGAAGTTTCTGGGAGACTTATCACGGGCTGAGGCAAAAGCAGCAGCCAGGACTGACCCAGGATGTCAAGGCCTGGGGCATCCCTTAAAGCCTGGCCAAATGCAGGCCTCTGCCCCTGACCAGGGCTCCTGAGGTCTGGCCAGCGCCCTCCCTACCCACTACTGCCCCTGACAGGCCCGGGCCACACCTGTCCTCCTTGCTGCACCACTGCAGGATAGGACGGTCCCTGCCACCCTCTTGATTCTTCCTCCCCCAGGAGGCTGCACCCCACAGGGAGGGCTCTGCCCAAGCCCGTGTGTGTCCAGCTCCCAACTTGTACAACCAGGGATGGCCCCACTGACGCAGCACTTTCCTGAGCCCCAAGCTGTGGGTGGATGCCAGGCCCCAAGGCCAGGCCATGATGGATAGGCCCCAGGGCTGTGCCAGAGGCTGCCCTGCAGCCCCCCGAGCTCAGTGTCATAGGGCCGGGACTCACAGCAGTGTTAGAGACCACAGTTAAACATCATGGGGCCTTGCCTCACAGCTGTGCCAGTGTTTTCCACAGTGACTGCCCCGAAGTAAGTTGCAGCAGGGCCTCACCAGGGGCCTTGGGCTATGCCTGCAGCTACAGCTGAGCTGAAGGTCATCAATCTCATCTTTCCCCCTAGTCCCCGCCACCAGGAATCGCTGGGCTGACCCTTCTGCCTGCAGCCTGCCACCTCTGGGGCCTCCTCTTGCCCCTGTGCTTCACCATATCTCCATATCCCTGCCCTGGCTCTGTGACTTTGTCACAGGCCCATGCTTCTGCCCAGGCCGCAGGACCCACTCTGAAACAGAACAAATACAATTTAAAAATGTTGTTCATCCTTTATTGAGGTGGAACAAGTATTTCCTCCTTGCCAAAAATTTTAGTTGCTAGATACTTTTGAAAAAAGTTGAATCTTCTGAGGTATTCAAAGTTTGATCATGGTCTTACCTCTGCAATAATTTACCTTAGGCTTTCTGTTCAGTTATTTCTGGTATTTGGAAATATATCACATAATGTTGGAGGGAAAAAAAAATTTTTCATCAATTTGTCTCCTAATTGTTCTATTATCAAACACTATAGAATTAATTTCCATACTAACTTTACATTTTTACAAAGCCTCTAGATTAATATACTGTTGTGTACGGAAGGGTTAGAAGATGGAATTTTGGTTCATGGATGAACACTGAGTAAGAAATAGATAACTAAAAAATGTAGTCAGCACAGGGAACAGATAGTTTATTTTCTATTGTTTGAAATGCTGACCATAGGGATAAGAAAGTAGACCAATGTTAGGGGAGGTAGTATGTGCAATAATGGAGGAATACAAGGCACCACACATAATTTTGCTTACCTTGCAAAAGTCCTGCTATTGGTTAGAGCATAGTTGACGTGACTGATGGATTATGGTAATTTGCCTCTTGCACAGAGCCCATGAACCAATAGAAGGAATGACTATGGCGCGTGCAGCGTGCCTGGCCAGCGGGCGCATGTGCCATAGGCTTCCTATGTTGCAATCGAGGAGTGTTTCAGCACTCATTGGCCGCGAGTGGCGACACCTATTCCTCCACAAATGTATAAAATACCGGGATTTTCTGAAGACCATTGGGCTGGTGTACAGCAAGGTCACTGTTGCCTCCGTGGGGATGCCCACATAAAGCTGGCACCTACCAACTGCTGGACTGGGCTTGCGGCACAAGAAAACACAAGAATGTATGGAATGTACGGATGGTTCAACTTCTTCACAGTCCTTGGGTCGGTATGTTAATAGTTTTTTTGGCTTTGTAAAATACCCTTAGCATAACGTATGTGTGTAGTTAATAAAAAACTTGCTTCTTCCCTTTATAGTCAGTGTGTGTGTGTGTTTACCTTCTCAGGAATCCTCAAAACCACCCTAAAACAACTGTCTAGTCTGTAAACTTTCTAAAGTGGAAACTGTTGACACACTTTTTTCTCAGAGTACCAGGCACAGAAGACATCACAGCAAAACTAACTTTTTCATGTGAGCTAACTTACTGTGCCTTGGACATAGCTGTAGTAGTGACAATGCTCTATATCTGCAATAAAGCTAAAAGGTATTATTTTATAAAACCTACCAATCTTCTTAGTATAATTAAGAATCGTAAATGAAATGCATATACAAATTGCCTTCTGTTACTACCTTACTTTTTTTTTTTTTTTTCCATTTAAAATTAATTTGTTTCTATGGCTTTCTAATTCTACTCTTTTATTGGCTCCTTTATATATCTAATGAATGCAAATAGTACTTGATAGCATTTGGCATTTATGAAAATAGCATATTACCACATGGAAATTGTTCAACAGTTCCTTTGAAATAATAAGGAAAATATTCTACTACTGGGTCAACTGATATGTCACTCAAATGCTACAAAATAGGCATTGGTAACTTGAAAAGTCATAAAAAGCAATGGTGGGGCGGAAGCCACACACCAAACCCTGAAAATTTTGCAATTATTTCTTCTGGTTGTACATGCAGAATAAGTTATAAAATGCACTCTGGAGCAGGACTACCGTAAACCTTTCCCTTTGTGCTATGATTCTACTTTTTCTGTAAGTCAAGAACTATGGTCTAAATAAAACATCTGACATATTATGGAAAATGTCAAATATGTACATATCTAGAAAATTCTGTTTTATAGAAAATATATACATATATCTTGAATGTACTACTGTTATAAAATACAGTGCATTTTTTTCTAAAATTTAAATATATGAATTGAATTCCCCACCGCAAAAACTCTTGATGAGTGTCAGAAAACTGGGATATCCATTTTAAGTCCTTTGAAGCCATCTTGTAGCCCAGTACTGGCTGAGTGAAGCCAAAGTTCCCAAGGAAAGATTTACAAAAGAAAAGCCAAAGTGTTCTACCTATTCCCATCTTCTCACATCATCTCACAACAGCATCCTGTCTCTCTAACCCTTTCTGAATATAACATGTTTCTACAACAGTTGATACAGGTGGTCTTAGACCACAAGCAATAGCAAATGGACATTAAAAGCAAAAGGGCCAGAAATTCTCCAAAATCTTCTGAACAGATGTGGCAAGCAAAGCATGTTTTTCTTCATGGAAATTAAAAATAAAAATTAAGAAAAAAAAAAAAAAAAAAAAGCTAACAATTAAACAGTAATGTTCATGTTACAAAACGTTATAAAGTTAGAAAAGATTATTCTGTGGTTGCCAGTGCACTTTTAGTGATTCCTTTCCCCTGGTACATCCACTCTGCATACAACTTACCTAAGAAATTGTCTGTCATCAGATAACTGAGAGCTCTTTCATAGTATTTTTATACAAATTTCTGTTTTCTAATGTGAGTCCTTTAATCATATTTGGTAAAAAGATGCAATATCCTTTTAGACTGGAAGCAAAATAAAAAGTCTTCAGCAGATAAAACACTTTGTAGTATTAACTGTCACATTGAAATCTGGATTATAGTTTCACTGGTTTAAAGTAATCACATTTTTTTTTATTTCTCATATTTGCCACTAAAGAAACACAGAATAAGTTAAGTTGCTCTTAGACTTCTGTTTCACTAGTGAGCTTTATTTACAAGTTCTTTAAAAACCAGATAACAGGGAAACTGGTAGCAGTGGCAGCATTATATATATAATCCCTTGATTATATATGTAATTTTGATCATGCTTCTTATATACAACAATAAATTAATTGTAGTCAGCTACATCTGGATCCTAAAAAGGCTTATTAATGTATTAAGGTATAGTTAAACAAGGTGTTCCACTGCAGAGAGTTTATTTGTTTGATCAAGTTAAGTCTATGCATAGCCAATAAGCTGTAGTATAGAGCCACAGGCAATCTGTCTCAGTAGTTGCACTGATTTTTCATCAGGAAGAGAAAAGAAGTCACTATAACACTTTTTTTTAAGGCAGATTTAAGATAAAGTTTGTTCATTATTTATAGAAAGCTGGAACATACACTGAATTTGAGTCAATTGGCTTCTTTCTAAATATTCTATTTGACAGTATCCCTTGAACAGGAGGATAATTGTGATCTTTTGTGACTAGACTGGTTGAGCAAGACTCTTTTTTAGGAAGACTGCGTGTATCCTGTCCAATAGCACTTATACTACAGATGTATCAAGTAAACAGAATAGCTAGGAATGACAAGTCCACTGCAAGAAAATCTTTACAGATGCTGAGTAAAAGCCAGGCTAGCTTCAGGTTCTTGCAGCTGCAAAGGTAACTTAAGCAGTGCAGCCCTATCACCTATATGCAGATTTAACTACAACTTTGATCCACCTTCATTTAGCTGAATTATCAGTACAGCAAACTAATTATGATGTAGGAGTTAGATGTCTCTTGTCTTGGCTAGTTTCGGGTGACTTAATGATACCTGTTGTGCTTGATCTTCTTGAAAGCTAGAACTGGAAAAGAATAGCCTGTGTAAGCAATTCAGCCATCAGCTGGGGAAAAAAAAAAAAAAAAAAAAAAAAAAAAAAAAACCAAACAAACCAACAGGAGTTTCTCCTTAGGTTGATTACAAATTTTCAGTCATAGCTGGGGTAGATGGAGAGTTACTGCCATCTGCTGGAAGGATTCCTTTCGAGTCAACTTTAAACAAAAGTGAATGGTTTTTTATGAGTAAAGTAAGGAAACATTAAAACTCTTACCGTTGCTGAAATTTAGGTGCATAATATCTGTGTAAACATCTAAATGCTCATTATTCTAATGACATCAAGAGTGTAAAATTATGAAAATATGGACCTAAATCTCCTTGCAGTCCAATATTTGAATGGGGGAGTTGGTAACTAAACCAGATTGGTAAACATGAACTAGAGGGCATAAACCATCCTGATACTGGGCAATGAGAAGATGCAAAGGGAGGGGGAAATTAAAGACAAAGAGGTCTCTGTAGAGAATGATTTGTTTAATTTTATAGCATAAATTTCCATACTACAGTTTCATTCATGAATATACATAAAAATATTAATTTAGGGGGAATAAAAAAAACAAGGTAAAAAGCATATATTATGGATTGGTAGCAGGGGCCTCACAGCGAATACACAGCTTTCTCTAAGAGTTGGTAGTTCCAGAAGGGAGGGGGGAGGGGGGGAGGGGAGAAAACCGAAAGAAGATAAGAGATGAGAGGGAAGGGGAAAGGAAAGGAAAGGAAAGGAAAGGAAAGGAAAGGAAAGGAAAGGAAAGGAAAGGAAAGGAAAGGAAAGGAAAGGAAAGGAAAGGAAAGGAAAGGAAAGGAAAGGAAAGGAAAGGAAAGGAAAGGAAAGGAAAGGAAAGGAAAGGAAAGGAAAGGAAAGGAAAGGAAAGGAAAGGAAAGGAAAGGAAAGGAAAGGAAAGGAAAGGAAAGGAAAGGAAAGGAAAGGAAAGGAAAGGAAAGGAAAGGAAAGGAAAGGAAAGGAAAGGAAAGGAAAGGAAAGGAAAGGAAAGGAAAGGAAAGGAAAGGAAAGGAAAGGAAAGGAAAGGAAAGGAAAGGAAAGGAAAGGAAAGGAAAGGAAAGGAAAAGAAAGGAAAGGAAAGGAAAGGAAAGGAAAGGGAAAGAAAATTTTGTCATCCTACTAGGAGACCTCTGTTTTGGTCACAAAATACATGTCACTATTTAGCGCTGCAAAGTCATGTTGATACTGAATGAACAGTATGCAGTAACATGTAGCTTACACAGCACTGGACATTTTTTAAGAGATTGTCTTCATTCTCAGTTCCGTTTCAGCTATCGATAGTCCCAAATCCAGACAATGCTGATTACTCCTTTCAAGCTAAAGGCCTTTAAACGTCAATTTTATATCAGCCTAGAGTAGATTTCATGGTTAGTCTCTATTTGCTGTCTTAAGGCTAGCATGACTCTATTGATATTGTACTTACATTAACTTATTTCATTTGCTTAGAAATTAATGAAAATGGGAAGAAATTTGTGAAGGATGGAGTGGAAATGGTACCAGCTGGGGTGAGGAAATCAAGACAGTTGAACTGCTTGAAAATACTGAGATGGGATAGGAGATGCAGTGTATAATGGTTGGCTGGTTAAAGAAGGAAGAATGTAAATACATGGTTGAGGAGTGTTGTGAGAGGGAATTATGATTCAAATGATAGGCTGATTTCGGGCTATCATGCCTAAAATATTTGCTGTACCAAGCAAAATTGCACTCAATGATATCATGATTCAAGCTGCATGGTGAAGCTTTTATTTCCTCCTGGGCTAGGGGGTTTTACATTTCATGTCTTTAAATCTCATCATATTGACCATTTCTAAGCTGCAAATAGTAGTTGTTAAATTCAGTGCACTGGAATTTCAATCTCAGTGATTATTTAGGGAGCCCTAACTTTGTCTGGAAAGTCTAAAATTCGCAGTTATTTTTCCATGGTTGGCAGCACTTTATGTATATGTACTGTATTCTCATGCTGCTACAGGGCCATACTAGCTTTTTCTAGGTGTTATTTGGATAATTGCAGAGAAAAGCATTTCTCAAAAAGTAGGATGCATCTTAATGGACAGAAATTTAGGACAATAATGGTCAAGGAGTATACAAGCTACCTGAAGCAACTACACTGATGTCAGTGTGATGTGCTTGAACTAAATAGAAAGAAAGACATGAAAAGTAGAGATAACCTGTATCAAGGGAGCATAGAAAGACGTGTGAGAAATTAAGAAACCTGTGTGTAACATTTATGATCAAAGTTCCTACATTCAGGATAAGTTGTTAAGCTTAATTTTAACTGTATTTTTCTGAAGTCTAGAAGACCTAAGAAGAGAGGTCTAAATGTCAGAGGTACACTCAGATTCAACACAAATCTTATACATACTTTTTATCTAGAAATGTCAAATGATCAACAGCTTTTGAAAAACAGCTTTTCTGTAATTTTATGTAATGTTGTAGAGAATCTGTGATACAGTTTTGCAAGAAATTGAGAAACTTACAGAATCAGTCTGGACAAAGCGATTCCTTCTAAATAAATGTAAAAAATGTGCAAGGCAGGTTCAAGTACTGTAACATAAATGACTTGATACTTTGTAAATAACTTTTCATTTAGTTCCTGGGTCCAATCCAGTCTGCAAAGTACCCAGACCTGTTAGAAGCCATGCATGAATTAGAAAAACAAAACTCTGTCCGTTATTAACTCTGTCCATTAATAAAATGGATGTGTTTTCCTTAAATAAATTAAAGAGACAAAAACAAAACAAAACAAAACAAAACAAAACAAAACAAAACAAAACAAAACAACTTTTACTGTGGTGACCTCTTTCTTCCCCGAAAGGAGATGCACCTGTAAACAGCATATTTCTCACTGTCTCTTGCTTCTTAATATAGTAGAAGCAGTATCTTGTAATACTTGCCTCTGTCAAGTAACTTATACTTACACTCAGGTTTTCTATATACTCTGATCCTAGCCATCTTTCAATACTACTTGAGAACAAGGCAAACTTGCTGACTTGCTAAAGCCACTAGTCTGTGCTGTTGTGTAAGAAATCTATATTATAGGCAATTTCTTAAAAACAGTTGTATTCGATTTTATAAGCATGTTTTGTACTGTTAAATAATACCTAATAAATATTTTGGGTCTGGATTAAGTTTTAGCTTTTATTTTCCCAGCATCTACTATTTCATGACAATTTTGAATTAGAAAATGTATCATATTCAAAGTATCAAATATGTTTTAGTTCTCCTTTGATCTTTAACTAGAAAGAAAAAATTGTGTTAGGCTAACGGAGATATTAAATCTTTAAGCTTTCAAGACCTAGGTATTATCTCTAACAAAATATGCAACGGGAAGAATAATTTTTTCTAATATAGATGTTAATGTAGAAAAAAGGGAAAGAATAAAAAAAGGAGAGTGAGCAACCACTAACAGAACTAATTTGTGAATGTTATATGCAGTCTACACTTAAGTAGTCTTTGTAGACTGCTTAATGATTATGGATAAGGATTAAGCTAAAGCTTCAAAAGGGTAATAATGCTATTTGAAAATTATCTTCCACTATAATACAAATGTTTTCAGGAGCAGGGGGTGGGGGGAAGTCCCTAAAACATATGCCTATTACATTTTAGTGGGATCAACCTCATCCCATAGGTAAAACCATTATTGATAACCTTATAGTACTAACACATGGGTAAGAGTTTTGGGGTTTTTTTTTGTCTTTTCAAAAACTTTAAACTGATTCTTGCTGCATTTTAACAACAGATTTACAATGGAGACTATAGGATATTTTTGTTAATGTGACTTTTGGCTTTACCCTTTCTCCATATGGAATTATATGTATTAGAAAATAAGGCACCATAAAGAAGTTATAAATCTGAAATAAATTTTCTTCTTCCCATTTAAAAACATGAATTTTACATTCTACAATGAGATAAAATCTTTGTTAATGACTCCTACAGGCAACTTCACAGAAGGGTGGCCTGCAGTTGTTTTCTATTATTATCTCTTCCACTCAATCAGCAGATAAAGGTAATCTTTTCTTGATGCAATGGATTTTATGTCTACAATATTTATACTCTATAACCATTTCCACTTCCCCTGTAAGTTACCTTTGTCTGTGAAGAATATAGTTCTTAGACTATAACAGAAGCATTTTATTTATGCTTTAATTTTTAGTTTTGAAAGAATCAAAAGTAAATGTAACCTTTAAGGAAGTAATCCCAGCAAATATGTGTGCTGATCAGATGCATACGAATTCAGCAGGACATTTAGACTTTTCTGTCACATTAACATTTTGATTCACGTGTCACAGAAACATAATATCACAGGACGTCTATAATCCTGGTCTCTCTATCTAGTTAAATTTTATACACTGTGCAATTGTCATATTTTTCTCCAGAACTACAGCCCTTCCTGTCACACAGAGCCTTGCCTTTAGCACTTTAATAAACTCAAATTACAGGCACCCAATCTGAAGCATTTTGCAGGTAATAAGCAGATCAAATATTCATGAAAATGGGTAATTCAGTTTTAAATATCCATGGAAAGTTTGTCTCCATGGATGTTTTACTACCCATACATTGCCGAATGTGGCATGAGCCAGAGAAGTGTTTAATCATCGTATAGCAGCAATGTGATTTTGAGCGTGTCAGTGCAAACTCAACTTGCATATAATTTGGATACTGTCAGCTATTTAGTAGCCTTACTGACATATTACACATATAGGAAGTGCATTTCAATTCCAAAAAAATCTAAAATTAAGCGATCCACAAATTTTTCCATGTGCGTAATTCTACATAATTGTAGGTAGCATTCACAAGACTGAATTTCAAACATATTTATAATAAAAAACAAGCACTATAGGCTTTAAGGTTTTGATTAATACAGACAGTCTAATGGAGAATTCAAAAGCACAACTCCCAACCTATCTCTTGCCCTACATCATTTTTATAGTAGGAATTCCCACAGTCTGTATATATTACATTTCCAATTCAGGACATCAAGGAAAAATGCTAAAGCATGGGGAGGTTTAGGTACATGACTCCCATTAACTTTAAATGTGTCATGCTGGAAATATTCTCTGTCTACTTTGAATTCATACATATATGCTGTAGTCACACCCATGTGGAAGGCTCACCTTGCAGGTTAGCAGGGCAGAACTCACAGTCCTTTATCCCTACAAATTCTATTGAAATAAATTGGATTTATGAACCATAATCCGGCATACTGATCTGAACACAAGTGTGTTATTAAAAATTTAGAGCATATTTCTTTTTTTTAAAAAAGTATATCCAAAATTACATACTTAAAATTGGTTATTGAATTGACTAGAATTGATTAGAATGCTATTTGCTCTCATTTAGCTAGCTTAATTGTTAATTTTTTCAAGACTTAGTTGTAAGCGTGACAAGGAATAAACATGCTGTTGTAGCTCACTATGAGGAAAGCAAAGTCCACCACTGAGGTGGACGTGAAATGGGGCAAAAAGGTAAAAGAAAAACTTTTGGGTTATGTAGGGAGAAGGCTCAGTCTGCATTCTATGAAAACTAAAAGAAAATTTTGATGGCTTGGATCAAGCATTCTGACTTGCTTAGTCTCAGAATGAAATAAATAGTCCTGGGGAGCATCTTTTTACCTTCACTTTCATGTGCATGTGGTCATTGGCTTAGGGAAATACATATTCTGGGATTATGGAAAACTAGCAAACTGGTGATAAGATGTCCATGAATTGAATTCTTCATCATCAAGGAACATATTTTATTTTATTTTGTCAAATATGCAAACTATACTGTATTGGGTTTGCATGGCAAGGTTTTGGTAGCAGGGGGGCTACAGGGGAACCTTCTGTGAGAAGCTGCTAGAAGCTTCCTTATGTCAGACAGAGCCAATGTCAGCCAGCTCCAAGTTGGATTTGGCACTGGCCAAGGTTCAGCCCATCAGCGATGATGGGAGCGCCTATGGGATAACATATTTGAGAAAGGGGAAAAACTGCTGCACAACAGAAGTTGCAGCCAAGAGATAGCAGTGAGAATATGCAGGAGAAACAACCCTGCAGGCCCCCAGGTTAGTGAAGGAGGGGGAAGAGGTGCTTCAGGTGCCAGAGCAGAGATTCCCCTGCAGCCCACAGGGAAGACCATGGTGAGGCAGGCTGTCCCCCTGTAACCCATGGAGGTCCATGGTGGAGTACATATCCACCTGCAGCCCGTGGAGGACCCCACGCCGGAGCAGGTGGATGCCCAAAGGAGGCTGTGACCCCGTGGGAAGCCCACGCTGGAGCAGGCTCCTGGCAGGATGTGTGACCCCAGAGAGGGAGAGGAGCCCACACTGCAGTAGGTTTTCTGTCAGGACTTGTGACCCCATGGGGGACCCACGCTGGAGCAGTGTGCTCCTGAAGGACTGCACCCCATGGAAAGGACACACACTGGAACAGTTCATGAAGAACTGTAGCTTGTGGGAAGGAATCATGTTGAAGAAGTTCATGGAGGACTGTCTCCCATGGGAGGGACCCCACACTGGAGCAGGAGAAGAGTGTGAGGAGTTCTTCCCCTCCAGAGGAAGGAGGGGCAGAAACAACATGTGATGAACTGACCACAACCCTTTTTCCCCATCCCCCTGTGCCACTCGGGCAGAGGAGGTAGAGAAATCAGGAGTGAAGTTGAGCTGGGAAGATGGGATAAGTCAGGGGAGGAGTTTTTAAGATTTGGTTATATTTCTCATTACGCTACTCTGATTGGCAATAAATTAAATTAACTTCCCCCAGTGGAGTCTGTTTTGCCAATGGCCATAACTGGTAAGTGGTCTCTTGTTGTATTTTTCTCTCCCCTGTCCAGCTGAGAAGGGGGAGTGATAGAACAGCTTGGTGGGCACCTCGCATCCAGCCAAGGTCAAGCCACCACACTATACATACAGCCACCCTTTTTAAAGGGCTTAGATGCTAAATACCCTTTTTGAAGGGTTTAAAAACTAGACTCTTAACACCTGTAATTGAATGGAAAACTCATCAGTTGTGAAGTTACTGGATTTCTAAGGACTCAGCACACTGAGGTCTTAGACCCCTCAGTTTCCTCAGGAGTAAATGAGAGTATAAGACTTTCAATTCTGTATGAGGTCAGGACCTACAGTGTTGTAGTGGAGCAAAGTAAGCACTGGTTATAAGAACACCAATTTTGTGTCCCTTGACAATCTCTGTAATCCTAAGTGAAACTAAATTACAGAGGTGTGCTTCTAAGTAACTACTGTATGACAATAAAGTATTAGACACAAAATATGCCAAAAACCCAGATAGATTTTACCCAAGCAGATTTTACCAGTTACATGTTTGCTACATCCTGGTCACACTTTAAGTCATGTGACGGTTATGTACATGTCAGATATTTGACGTAGTAAAATCCATTAATTTAAGACAATAGTCTTAATTTTAAGATATATATCTGTGAAGAAGGGCAGAATTCATGTAGAGGCAGCCCAGAACATTGTCCATGGTAGTAATTATATGAATTAGAATGTGAGAAAGAGAATATGAATATATATATACTGCATTAGTTTTCCTGAATTTTCTCACCAGTGTAACAAATTATTTTCCTGCATTTTGTACCTATAAAAGTGAGACTGACAGGCATTTGCTAATATTCCTTGAATGAAGATTAACAATGTTACATTTCAATTGGACTTCTTACCCATCAAACTGTTTAGAAACCAAAGAGCATATTCAGAGGGCCAGTAAGTGACCCTACATCAGTTGAATTTCTCCTGGCTGACTCAAGTCATTTCTCTACCTGTCCAAGGCCTCTCTCCCACTGAATAGAGGCAGGATATTAAGAAATTTACATTGTATTTTGTTGAAAGAGACCATAATATCACTTTTAACAAATTCTTTACTACTGACTCTTGACATTCAAGGCTCATGTCTAGCAATGAGAAGTAATGAAATCCATAATGCAATGACATAATAAGGTGTCCTAACACTATCCAGATTTTTCTATCAATGGGTACCATGCTGTGTAAGCTCATTTATGCATTGCTTTTTTCACTCCAACCCTAACCTACTTATTTCTCTAGGTATCATATTTTGTCATTACTAAACTGCTCCTTTTGGATCAAATCCACCACAGGTAACCTTGCACACACACAAGCCTCTGCATATCCTGCTCCTAGTCTCCAGCCTTGATGGCTAATTGCTAATGTTTAGTAAGGTTTTTTAATATATTCAAAATTAGTTGTATGTCTTTCACAATGCTCCAAGAGCAGGGGACAGGAAAAAAAAAAAAAAAGAATACATTCTGGCCATGAGGCTGAACGTGTGTACTTTGTTATGGTACTCCATCCTCAAATCTTATATGTGAAAAGAAATCCTCCGCCTCCACTGAACTTCCCACTCCATTAACCTGTGTTTTATCTCCTTGATTTGTTAGAAAAATTAAGATAAGATAGCAGATTTTTAGTTATTGAGATGCGAGAAAGAGGCATTAAAACTATTTCTGCAAAGTAACAGATTTTACAAGGCTTCTCAAGCAAATGTTATACACCATAGGTGTAATATCTATTTAAAATAGCAATCACAATCCAGTCCAGAAAAAACAAACAAACAAACAAACAAACAAACAAAAAAACAAAACAAAACAAAAACAAAAACAAAAAACCAAACCAAACCAAAACAAAAAAAGCTATAGGGAGAACCACAGCAGCAGGAAACTGATAAAAAAAAATCAAATTGGTAAAAGGCCAAAATGGAGATAAAATGCTGACCTCAGTGAAAACAGGCAAAACTACTGTATGTTTTGCTGAGACCAAGATGCTAACTTTTGCCTTTTGGAAGCTGCTGTTCGGAAGATTTCCCCAAAGAACTGAGATATAGGAGGACTGATGTAACTGTGGTGTCAGGAGGTAGAATGGGCAGACCCAGTTTTAGGTTTGAAGTCCTAGAGCTAGGAGACTTTTGTATCATTGAAGTTGTTAAAAAAAAAAAATAAAAAAAAAATCTTGGGTAGATCAGGAAAATGCATCCTTTCCACTGTGGCTGTGCCTGTACAGGGAAACAGCTCCCTGTCCAGCTACCGGAACAGGTGCAAAGCAGAAGTTGCATAGTTGGCAGCAATATAATGCCTACATCTTGTTTGTTATTTCAGCTCTATGCAGCGTAATAAATTACGTCAATGTTAAAATGTTCTATGCTTTTTTTTTTTTTTTTCTTTTTTTTTTTTTTTTTCCTAATCAGAGAAAAATTGCTCTCATTTTTCTGTACAGGTTAAATAAAATTTGGACTAAGAATGATCTTCAGTAGATAGAAACTGACTTTGCACTTGTGGCAATTAAACTCTGCTGTGGATTGGGTCCCTACAGGGTAGATCGAGATTAAATTCTTCCTTTATCATTAGTGTTCTTTTCTATTATACCTGTGTATGCAGTTTAGACCTGATACAGCATTGAATGCTGAAGGCTTAGTAACATTAACAGAATTGGAGTCTGGTGGTTAATGACTTCTAAATCTCCTGCAACATTAACTCCTTTTCCCCTCCTTGACTCCTTTTTATCCATTTGTTCTAGCTTCTTAAGCTATTGTTTTAACTGCTTTCCTTCTTTTAATCAGGATGTAGTGAAGAATGCTTGCCCTTTCTTATTAATATGTGTGATGTGCCCAGAATACTCAAGACCTGGTAACAAATCTACAAAGATTACTTTGTCAATAGAGAGAATATCCGTCCAGTACCTACACCACAGTCAAAGAATGCTTAATATAAAATCATTTGCTTTGTGAAGGGAATAATGGAAAAGCACAAACAGCCATGATCATTTATTTTCCTAGTTAACGGTCTCAGAATGATAAAATAATTTTGGTTGGAAGGCACTTCAGGAGGTCTCTAGCCCAACCTGCTGTTCAGAGGTTGATTAAGGGTTGATTAAGGGTTGATCCTTAATTTAGGCCAGGTAGCTCAGGGCTTTGTCCAGTTTGGTGTTGAAAACCTCCAAGGATGGAAATGGCAAAATGCCTCTGGGTAACCTGTTCTACTCCTGGGCTGTCCTACTAGAAAAGAGGCTTCTCCTTATCTCCAGCCTGCGCCTCTGATGTTTTAGCTTGTGCTGCTGCCTTTCAACCTCCTGCCATGCACCACTGTGAAAAGCCTAGCTGCATCTCCTCCATCCCCTCCCTATGGTGTTGAGGATGCTGTTGGGTGCCCCTGAAGCCATCCTTTTTCCCAGCCGAACCAGCCCTGGTCCCACAGCCTCTCCTTGCAGGGCAAGGAGTTAAGGCCCATCACCCCAGGAGCATCCCCTGAACCTGCTGCAGTTTGTCTATGCCCTTCCCATATTTGAGGGTCAGAACTGAATGCAATATCCAGATGTCACCTAATGAATGTGGAGTAAAAGAAGATAATCACTCCCCTTGATGTCCTGGCTCTGCCCCTATTCATAAAGTCCAGTATACTGTTGTACTTTGCTGCTGAGGTACACTGCTGACTTCCTATTAATGTATTACAGCCATTGTTTCAAAATATTAGTGTGGGTGTCATAATGAAACTTTTTCATTGCATTCTTTTTTCCTTGAAAAGATGTAAGTCAATCCTTGTGTTACAGTGAGAAATTTTAATCACTTTTCTGCACTGTCAGTGATACTGCAATTATCTTTCCCTACATCAAGGGACACCATCTAATTTTTATATCACAAACTCCATAATCCTTCTCTAAATGTTAAGTTATAGTGATCTTTACTCTCCTATATCAGTTGTACTATTTCACTTTCATCTACTTCACTGTTATAAGGTCATCCCTTTTTCCCATATAAGAACATTATCGGTACCCTGAACTATTATCCAGTTACCTACAACTTGCAAAGTCATACCATGATAACCACTTCACTTGCTTTGTTATTTTTAATATTAGTAGTGATTATCTGTATAAAAAACCAATCTTGTCATGTTATGGTAATTTGCCACTCAATAAAATGATCAAAATCAATACCAACAGTTAAAATCATGAGAAGAACAGTATGCAAACAAACAAACAAACAAAAGCTGTATAAATTTGAAGATTCACTATAACAATGTGTAACATCACTGCTTTATATTATAAGCTGTAAAGAATAGAATCAAAATTTAAATAAAATCTGGAGCAGAGTTAGCATGTACCTTACATCTGTCTACACACAGAATAAATATAGACAATGCCTGCTTTTCATAGAAATCAGATATAATTATATTTTTTTAAAAAAATCACATAAAAATTGAAGCAAAAAACTCTGATTATTTAGGATCTAGCATTTATTTCAGTGAAGGTTCTACTACCTAAATACTTATGAATTTTACAAGGATATTCACATAGCCAGCACAGTATCCAAGTTACATCACAGAGGTAATATTAATATTTAGTATATCATCCTTGATTCTGATAGCTGAAAGATGCTGTTTTCCAAGCACATTTTGAAAAATCACTTTAGAGTGAAATGTTTTACCTTATCATAGGTTTGAAAGTTTTTTCTTCTCTTCTGAAGAAAGACATGAAAACATGACTTTATATCAGATATATTATAATCTCCTTTTTAGCTGCCATTTACAAAATTTGATAATGTTGCTTTAAATTGACATATAATCTTTAAAACTAATACAAGATCTTTGTAAAGAGAATTTGCATCAGTTCTATTTTTCTTCCCCTTCTATTTGGTTTAGTCAAATAAACTAACTTAAAATTTATATAGATTCATCACTGTGGAACAGAATGCTATATCTCAAAGTACTTCTATTAATTACCCATATGGATTCTCCTGAAACTAATACTGAAATGTAAGCAAGCTGGTGTCACAAACATCCTGAAATGGTGATTTATGTGAGTAAAAGAATTCTCATTAAAAACTAGAGACACACTCTGTACATTTCAGGACTATTAGAGGACAATCAGGACTTTATTAAGTACAAAAGAAAAACCCCAAACATTAGACTGAATATTCATGTTATGAATGTGTTTCAAGTGTGAGTAGACAAGACATAAGCATCAAAGATTAACATCCTTTATTGCTTTATTATGTAGTACTGTTTCTCCTAAATATCTTTAGCATCCATAACATTTTCATTTATATTTGAAATCATCTGTATCTGCTGTAAAGCTACTCTGAGCCATATGTGTGAAAATATTCTCAGTCTCTATTTTTCTTGGGCTTATGGACTCTGTGTGTGTAGGAAATTCTGTGGGGAAGGGCTATTTTCACAAAATTGTCTAGCTGTTCTAAAGATGCAAGTGTGCTGAGCCTTGAGACAATAAGACAAGTAGAAAAATGTGATTCCATCAAAAACTTATTGGAGAAAAGGTTAGTTATGTCGTCCTTGGTTGTTTAACAATCCCTTTGATCCAGTACGTTGTTATGTGGGCACAAGGGTCTGTCCCTGCAGTTTATATTTCAGGAGTCCTAAAAAACTGTCAAGAAGCTTCAGGAAGTTCTTTTCTATAGTCTTCATTTAAGCAAAACTAACAGTGAAATTGACTTGAGGATGTGGATCTAAGAATTTAGTGGTTTTACTATTATTCTTATTTAGCCCAAGATCTTTTAAAAAGACAATCTGGATAAAGAAATATTTGCTAATGGTAGAACCACTTAAAGGAAAAGTAATTAAAATGTGTGATATTGCAAATACCATGAATTTCAGAGGAAGTAGGGAAAAGTTCCTTCTTCATTCAAGATTTATGAATGTTGGCAATGTAAAGAAAGCAGATTTCACCATCAACTGATTTACAATTTAAAAAAAATAATGGAAATTATTAATGAAACATGCAATGTTCTTGCAATATCAGAGGCAGTCTGGAGAAGTTTTTTCCAGGCAGAATTAGTTGCTAATTTCTCAACATGTAAAGTGTCCACAAAGTGATGTACAGAATTACACAGGAGAATAAAACAATACATAAGGTGAAATTATGCCACTTTGTGGATCCACTCTCATAAGTGTGAAAGTTTTGCATATGTCTTTAGTACACAAGGGCAGTGTAAATGACATAAGCTATTTTTGTCTTCCAGAATATATACAGAGGTGTTGATTGATCTGCTTGTGGGTGAACTTTTGTTTTGGCACATTCTACAACCTAAAAGGTTTCATGGTTTAGAAACCTGTATCGTTATTTCTTTATGGATCACTTAGATTTTTGACCATTTTTTTTGTTTCAAACATTCTGTCCTTCACTATATTTAAAAAAAATAAATAAATCAAAAAAATCCTGGTAATTTATTTCTACTGCTAAACTGTTAAAATGGGTGGAAGGAGGAAAGTGATGGCATACTCAGCAGCTAACCTACTCACTAATATTCCAGATATTTCAGCTCAAAAATAGTGACATGACAATATCACACCTTTAAGAAGAACAGTCATCACCATCATCAGAAAGGACGCGTATTGCAGGAATAAAAAAACCTGTCTGAGGGCCTAGAGAAAGCAGAACAAGGAAGGCAACCCAACTTCATACTTCTAGCATTGCTTCAGGAACTGACTGACAGAGAAATGCTTAACCCTTGGGCTACCAAATAAATAAGATCTCTTACAAACAGCCAATGCATCAGACTCACAGTTGTCCTTTCTGTTTTGTAAAATTTTGATGCTTGTCAGACTGGATGATGTTAGCAGGGCCTTAACAGAAAACAGTCAAAAATTCTAGGCATGCAGCCTTATTTTGGACTCTTTCTTTGTCCTGAACTGCCTAAGCTTATTATTACCATCAGCAAATTTTAGATAAATATCTTTGGGGCTAGCACTTAAAAGAAAACAAAACAAAACAAAACAAAACAAAAAAACAACACCAAAACCAAAACACCCTATCAATTTGACTATTAATTAGCTTTTTCACATCTGTCCAACAACAAAATGCACAAATCTATATTCATGTACCTGCCTTTGTGAAGACTGTCCTAATAATCTAAAACTTCACAGCTTTTACTAAGGTCTGCCTTGATTTATGCTGTATTTTTCCCAATAGTTCCTATCAATGCATGGATATCATAAAACCAATATTGTTCAATTTCTACAGTTCACGGAAAAATATTAGTCCTTTTCTAGAAAGCTTGTTAAAAAGGGATACACAGTTCCCAACACTTTAATCTGTTTTAATAGATCATTTGGCAGGTCAGTTTTGGACTAGAATAAAGTTATTCTTATTTGTTCTTTTCAAGGACTCTGGACAATTTTGATTTTTATATGGCAAATAGGATTGTGCTTCCTCTCAGCATGACTATATGCATTTGTGCAGACAGACCTTTCTTGGTTTTACTTGCACAAGCAGTTATGAATAGCACCTACTTTTTCTATAACCCACTGACATCTTTGTAGCTGAAGTGGGAACAGTTGGGTCAGAAACCTTCGGTAAAACCATTATGTATCAGTGGTTGGATACTCCCACAGAAGAATTTCAAAATGAACCAATTAGTCTTTTCAGGGCATCATTGGACAGTTTTTGCTTCTGAAAATTTTATAACTGTTTATTTCCTTTTCTTCTATTATCTGAACATCAAATGCTCCCTGAACTTGAAACAACCCAAGCTGCTCATTCTCCCCAGCAGTCACTGAAGAGATTCAAATCTGTACGTGTTGAAAGACTCGCTTCTTCCTTTCCTGTACCCCAGGAAAAAGAGCCTGCTGATCAATACATTGCCTAAAAGGTCTAACAGAATTTTGACAATGTGTAGACATATTTGCTTAATTTCCTGGTGTTTTGGGGGTTGGGGTTTTTTCTCCACTATGCTTTGTGGTTACTCAGTACAAGAGAATCTTTTTCTGCTATCATTTATAATCCACACTGCACACACTATAGTACAGGTAACGTCTTTAGTTCAAACCACAGCACTCAGCACTTCTACTGTTCCTACAGAAACAGACACAGGCAAACAGAATGCTTTCTATTTATATTCACCCAATACTCATTTAATGCTTTGTGAAGATGCACACCTTCAGCAGCGTCATGGTTTAACCCCAGCCAGCAACTAAGCACCATGCAGCCACTCACTCACTCCCTCACCACCCAGTGGGATGGGGGAGAAAATCAGGAAAAGAAGTAAAACTCGTGGGTTGAGATAAGAATAGTTTAATAGAACAGAAAAGAAGAAACTAATAATGATAATGATAACGCTAATAAAATTACAACAGCAATAATAGAAGGATTGGAATGTACAAATAATGCGCAGGGCAATTGCTCACCACCCGCCGACTGACACCCCACCAGTCCCAGAGCAGCGATTCCCAGCCTCCACCTCCCAGTTCCTATGCTAAATGGGATGTCCCATGGTATGGAATACCCCGTTGGCCAGTTTGGGTCAGGTGCCCTAGCTGTGTCCTCTGCCAACTTCTTGTGCCCCTACAGCTTACTCGCTGGCTGGGCACGAGAAGCTGAAAAATCCTTGACTATAGTCTAAACACTACTGAGCAACAACTGAAAATATCAGTGTGTTATCAACATTCTTCGCATACTGAACGCAAAACATAGCACTGTACCAGCTACTAGGAAGACAGTTAACTCTATCCCAGCTGAAACCAGAAGATGCAGCTTTAGACTTAGAGTACTTCCATAACTGTTAACGCTTGCTATCCTTACTGCACTTTAGGTAATTATGGTGGTACAAGACAATTAGTGGCAATTTTCTATACGTCACCCCTCCCATACCTTTAGTTGATTCAGGATTATATTAGAACATACAAGACAAAATATTCCTAATCCCTTGGGTGGAGACCTTTTACATATTCTTAGTAAGAGTGTATTCTCTACTATGAGAGTACTCTTTCATGAGACCTTGAAATGAACAAACCTATTCCACTGCAGAACCTCCTACATTCTTCCTTGTTCCTCATGACCTCATCTCCCTATATCCTTCCTTTGCAAGATAACAAAAGACAACCATACCAAGTCAACACAGTTGATGATGAGTATCCAGTCTGGGGGTACTGAGGGAGGAGGTGGGGAAGGGAGTTATAAATACATTTTGTGTCTGCTTCTGGACTCTGATCCCATAAATCCTGGAGCAACAGAACTAAGGTTTAGAACTCTTGGTTGGAAAAGCTTATTTGCTTTCTTGGCTTGCTCCATATCTATAGGATTTCCTGATTTAGCAGACATGCTCAGGGAACTTTGATGCACAAAATTAGAAAATGTGTCTGTTCCTGCTAAGACCATTAGAACAGACTGTATGCTAAGCATCTAGGGAGTGCTGAATAGGTTTAAAAGCTGAGAAAAACTTTAGCAAGCCTTTGACAGATTACTTCCAGCCATAAAACCAAAGAGGTAAAAATTAACCTATTTATAATTCTGTTCAGGTATAATAGTCTTATTTCAGCTAAATCAGAGGAAACTATATAAAAATGAGATAGTATAGGAAGTCAA
Source organism: Astur gentilis (assembly GCF_929443795.1). Lineage (NCBI taxonomy): Eukaryota > Metazoa > Chordata > Aves > Accipitriformes > Accipitridae > Astur > Astur gentilis. Next base: position 55,031,272 of record NC_064919.1, on the reverse strand, counting down.
GTACAATGTTAATTGTAGAATCTGGTATGACTCCATATCAGTTAATAGGATTTGATTAACCTTCATTTGCATTAAAGACTAGTTACTTGATTTTTGCTTATAACAAAGTATGCACTGGTAGAAGTTGGTATCTAACAATAAATTCCTGTGTGTGGGAAAAAAAAAAGAAAAAAAAAAAAAAAAAAAAAAAGGGCAAACTGCTCAACAACCAGCAGTTTGAATGCAAAGGTGGAAACAAAATTATGGTATGCAGCACGTTCTCCAGGCTTACATCACAGTTTTGATTTCATTTGAAATTCTGACTTCATTGAACTGTCACCAAAAGTCTCCCTTGACCTAATCCAAAAAAAAAAAAAAAAAAAAAAAAAAAATCATATTTCTGTTATGTTTACAAAGACAATCATATTTTTAAAATGTACAGATATCACTAAGAAAATAATTAATCCTGCTGTCTGCAAGAACTTGTACCAACAGTTCAAAGAGGAGCAGTGGGACACTTTTCCCATCTTTAAAGCACAGGTCTTTGGAAAGCAATACTATGCCCTTTAATTTATGCAGGGTGACTAGCTGAAGTCAAAAGGATTTACAGGGGGCAAATAATTTACAGCAGTAAACCTCATTTATTGATAAATGTTTCACTGAGTTTAAAATTAGATGATAAAGTACTAGCACTTCCATAGCCAAACTTCTTGAAAAAGTATGTGCTTGAATGGCAGCAACTTTACTTCTTACATCATGCTAAAATTTGAAAACAAACAAAACAAAAACTCAAAGGAAAGCAATTTCCAGAAAATGCACATGTATTTCTACTGTCTTTAAACAAAATATTTTCAGAAAGGGTGGGCTGAAGTTCTGCATGCCAGTCTTTTCCCATCCTTATAAAAAAAAAAAATCCACCTACTATGCAAAGTAAAAAGTCACTTTTTTCCTTGAAGCTTCTTTTTAAAAAAATACAGTAATATAATTAAACTAAATTCTATACCTTTCCCTAAGACACTTCTTCCCCCTCTGCCCCCATACCCCGCCCCGCCCCTCCCTCCCCCCCCCCCCCTCCAAACTACTCAGCTTCATCCTAGATCCTTTTTGTCTATTTTTCTTTCTGGAGAGTCATGAACATCTAATTTACAGCTAGGTGAGGTAACAAGGTAACAGACCTATGTCTACCTGGAATCTACTCATGCATTTCTCCTTAGAATCTGAAGTATAGTGACTGACAAATGACTTATAATGACTAACAAACTTTGTTTTTCATAATAATGGAGCAAAATCATTTCAGGGAAACTTATCAAATTTCCTTGAAGTCTATTGACCTAACAGTCATGAAAACAATCTACTGGGAACATAAAGATCCAATTTAACATGTCTTCAACAGGCTGAGTACTGATGGTAAATTTAATGTGAAGAGTGTTAAACAGATACAGTTGGTTGGGGGGTGCTTTCATTTGAGTTAAAATTTAAATATGATCTGTGTAATCAAAGATTTCTCTACTTGGAATACTTCATAATCTGATTCATGATAAAATGAAACATAACATTGTACCTCATATTGAATTACTAGCTTGAGTGAATAAGAAGTAAGCATCAAATCTTAAAAAAAAATTATGTTTAGTACTTTACAGCATGGTGAATTCCTTCATTGTGTTGATATAAAAAAAAAAAAAATTGTATAACTAGACAAAAGCAAACCAAAAAATGACCCAAATTTTTTCACAGTTTCTTTTTTCTTAAAATATCATGTCCGACTTCTTGAAGTTGTTTATATTATTGATAGTTTCACAAGATAATTTCTCTTTTGTGGATGAGCAGCTTATCATACCTTATGTTTTCATACCTTGATACAAAGAATGTTTCATTCTGCTAATAAGCAGCAAAGCCAGATTAAGCTATGTCTCATCTCTAGGACAATTTGAAAAATGTTGTTGCAGCTAGCATTGATATAACTGAAATTGTACCCTGTATTTTTCAGTTCAGTGCTACCTTTTAACACTAGTTAAAACTAATTGAATATCAGATACATATTCCTCGGTTGTAATAACAAGAGTTCTGTTCCCTGCATCAAAATAAGTTTAACTTTTCAAGATTTTTAATGGTTTTATGATTAATTTTGAAACTGAAATTCTTTAAAGCTCTGGGGATTTGATAAGAATAGTAAAATGTCCTAATTCAACTAGTAGTTAATGGACTTAGATGCAAACTGCTGTTGTTAAAAAAAGAGGGGTTTAATCATTATAACACAAAAATGCTTCCAAATAAGTGTACTTTTAGAAACATACATGGAATTCTTTATGTTCTTGAATAAAAAATATTCAAAAACTTGCAGGTAGGCATTCCCTTTGCACATAGAAATGGGTTTCTTTGCAGGAGGAGGTCTAAGATTATACTAATGCCTAGCATTAACTTTTAGGGACTTAAAATACAAATTTTATTCCCTTATCTTCCATAAGAAATTATCTAAAATACTTCCACTTCAATTTTCACTCCTTGCACCATGCATGGAGATGTTTTCCAAAGAGGTTACCCAGTATTGGATGAATAGTTTCGTAATTAAATTTTTGTTTAGCTGCCAGCTGTCAGCTGTGGTTATCCTCTTTCAGGATTGATTTTGAGGTTATAGACCATACAAGAAACATTCTGTCTGGTAATGTTATAAAACTACTGATGTCAAGATATCACACTCGTAAAGCACAAAATTACAGAATGGTTAAGGTTGGATGGGACGTGTTGGGTTATCTTATGTCCAACCTTCCTGCTCAAGCAGGGTCGTCTACAGAAAGTTGCCAAGGACCATGTCCTAACAGTTTTTTGATATCTCCAAGGATGGAGATTCCACAACCTTTCTGTGCACCCTGTGCAAGTGCTTAGTCACCCTCACAGTGAAAAAGTGTTTCCTGATGCTCAGATGGAAGCTCCTGTGTTTCAGTTTGCACCCATTGCCTCTTGTCCTGTCACTGGGAACTGCTGAAAAGACCCTGGTTCTATTTTCTTTACACCCTCCCTTCAGACATTTGAACACATTGAAGAGATCACCCTGAGTGTTCCCTTCTCCAGGCTGAACAGTCCCTCTTCTTTCAGCCTTTCCTCATAGGACAGTTTCTCCAGCCTCTAAACCATCTTTGTGGCCCTTTGTTGAACTCTCTCCATTATCTCCATATCTCTCTGGTACTGAGGAGACCAAAAATGGACACAATACTTTAGGTGTGGCCTCAGCAGTGCTGCATAAAAGGGAAGGGTCACCTCTCAATCTGCTCACAACACTCCTCCTACTGCAGCCTAGGAAGCTGTTGGCCTTATTTGTATCAAGGGCACATTGATGGTTCATGTTCAACTTGGACCCCCTGTAGCCTTCTCTGCAAAGCCACTGCCCAGATGGATGACTCCCAGCCTCACCATATTCCTTCCCAGGTGCCAGTCTTTGTACTTTCTGAACTTCATGAAGTTGCTGTCAGCCCTTTTCTCTAGCCTACTGATGAGCTTCTGGATGGCAGCACAACTCTCTGGTGTATCAGCCACTCCTCCAGTTTTGTGTCATCAGCAAACTTGCTGAGGGTACATTCTACCCCATCCTGCAGATCATTCATGGAGATATTGAACAAGATCAAACCCAGTATTGACCCCTGCTGTACATCACTAGTTACCAGCCTTCAAGCAGATTTCATTCCACTGACCACCACCCTCTGGGCTTATCTATTCAGCCAGTTTTCAATTCACCTTACTGTCCACCTCCAGCCCATCAACAGCTTGTCCCTGGAGATGTCATGGGAGGGTGTGACTGGTACCCCCTGCTCCTGACCCATGGTAATAGTGCTATCATCATTCTGTCAAGGATTACAAAAAAGAACCTGTCTGTTGACAGACACCATGTCAAAAGCCATACTGAAGTCTAGTTAGACAATACCCACTGCTCTCCCCTCTTCCACCAAGCCTGTCATTTCACCATAGAAGGTTATCAGGTTCATCAAGCATGACTCCCTCTTGGTGAATCCACACTGACTGCTCCTTGTGATTTTCTTGTTTGTCAATTGCCTGTAAATGGTTTCCAGGATCAGCTGCTCCATCACATTCCCAGGGATAGAGGTGAGGCCTGACAGGTCTGTAGTTCCCTGGATCCTCCTTCTTGCCTTTCTTGAAGATAGGAGTGACATTTGCTTTCCTACAGTCCTCATGCACCTCTCTAGTCACTACGATCTTTTGAAGATAATCAAGAGTGCCTTTGCAATGACATCAGGCAGCTCTCTCAGTACTCATGTGCACAACTCATCAAGGCCCATGGACTTAAGCATGCCCAGGTTGCTTAAGTATTCCCTAGCTTGATTCTCTTCCACCAATGGTACACCTTCCCTACTCCAGATGTTGTTCCTGGTTTCAGATAGCTGGTATTTCTGAAGGTCAGTCTTGCTAGTAAAGACAGAAGCAAATGAAGGCATTCAGTAACTCAAGATGTTCTATGTCCTGTTTCACCAAAGTCCCCACTGCATTCAGCAGCAGGCCATATTCTTCCTGGCCATCCTTTTGCTGCCAATGTACTTAAAGCCCTTCTTGTTGCTTTTGACATCCTTCACCAGATTCTATTCCTTGGCTTTGATATTCCTACCTGCATCTCTGCATGCTTAGTGTCTCTGTATTCCTCCCAGGTTACCTGTCTCTGTTTCCACCTTTCATATACTCCCTTTTTATGTCTGAGTTTTGCCAAGAGTACCTTCTTCTTCCATGCAGGCTCCCTGACATTATTTACCTGACTTCCTGCTTGTTGGGATGGACTGTTCTTGAGTTTGAAGGACATGAGCCTTGAACACCAACCATTTTCCTTAGGGTCTTCTTCCAACCAAGGCTTTATCCAATAGGATTAGTTCAAGCAGAGCCCTGAAGAGGCCAATGACTGCTCTCTTGAAGTCCAGGGTTGTTACCTTGCTTTTTGCCCTGCTTCTTCCTCTCAGGACCCTGAACTCCACCATCTCATGATAACAGCAGCCAAGGCTGCCCTTGGTTTTTACATTCCCAACAAGACCTTCCTTGTGTGTGAGTATGAGTCCAGCAGAGCACCTCTCCGCTTTGGTTCCTTTGTCACTTTGGTCAAGAAGTTGTCACTGAAGCTTTCCAGGAACATCCTGGATTGTTTATGCCCTGCTGTGCTGTCCCTGTTCCAGCAGATATCAGGGTGGCTGAAGTCCCCCATAAGGACCAGGATCTATAAACATGAGGATCCTTCCAGTTGTCGGTAGAAGACCTCATCTATTTGTTCTTCCTCATTCAGGTGGTCTATAGTAGACACCCAATATTACGTCACCCATACAGGTCCGCTCTTAAATCCTTACCTGTAAGCACTCATTGGCTTATCATCCATCACCAGGTGGAGCTCCATGCATTTCAGCTGCTCTGTCACATAAAGGGTAACTACACCTCCTCATCTTCTTGCTCTGCCCTTCCTAAAATGCCTGTCTCTGCCCACCGCAGCACTCCAATCATGTGAGCCGTTCCACTGCATCACCATGATTCCAGCAAGATCAAGGTCCTGTAACTCTACCCAGACTGCCAGTTTTCCATGTTTCTTCCTCATGCTGCAAGCATTGGTGTATGGGCACTTTAGAGAGGCACCCCAGCATGATGATTTCCCCAGAAGTGCTTAGAGTGGAAAAAAATATATTGTGGGATTTCATATTGTGGGATTTCATACAATATTTTAAAAGTGAGTCATGACATACACAATGTTTCAGACAATTTTCCCAAAGGTCTGTTGAAATAAACAGAATTTTAATTGGATTTACATATGTCCTGGTTTCAGCTGGGATAGAGTTAATTGTCTTCCTAGTAGTTGGTATAGTATTATGTTTTGGGTTCAGTATGAGAAGAATATTGATAACACACTGATATTTTCAGTTGTTGCTAAGTAGTTTTTATAATAAAAGTCAGGGATTTTTCAGCTTTTCATGCCTAGCCAACAAGAAGGCTGGAGGGGCGCAAGAAGTTAGGAGGGGACACAGCCAGGGCAGCTAATGCAAACTGGCCAAAGGGGTGTTCCATACCATGTGACGTCATGTCTAGTACATAAACTGGGGGGAGTGGGGCAGGGAGGGATCACCACGCAGGAACTAATCGGGTGTTGGTCGGCAAGTGGTGAGCAATTGGATTGTGTATCACTTGTATATTCCAATTATTCTAATCCTTTTTATTATTATTTCAATTTTATTATTGTTATTATTATCACTATTACTTTCTTCCTTTCTGTTCTATTAAACTGTTCTTGTCTCAACCCATGAGTTTTACTTTTTTCTTTTTTTTTTTTTTTTAATTCTCTCCCCCATCCTACTGGGATCGAGGGGGGAACTGAGTGAGTGGCTGCATGTTGCTTAGTTGCTGGCTGGTGTTAAACCACAACAACATAAAATATAAGAAGTTATTATCATTCTTTCAAGATTACTTCAAAATTTCTTATTGTAGTCATATTTTTGAAAGAACAAAAATTTTATATGTGAACCAAAAAGAACTAACTTTTACCAGAAGAGTTCAAATATTTACTGAGATAGTCACCATACTAATTGGAATTATTATGTTCCAATAGATTAATTTCTTTGTTACTGATTTTCCAATAAACATTGATTCCAACTTTTCTCTTTGATTTGCATGAGTCAGACAGCAATGTTATTTGTATAATAAACATTATATTCATAATTACTTTTGTCTCATGAAGACTTTCTGTGGAAAACATACACTAGTTACTCCTCATTATACGTCAGCACTGAAAGCTAAGCTCTGGATACAAGCTACAAATAATATATAGTCCTTACATGAGCAAAATTTCCACTTAGGCCAGTAGAGTTTTGCTTACAGAGTGAAGGTCAAAGCCTTGCAAGCAGCAGAAGGAATGATTTCTGTCTGCTTGGATCTTCAAGGTAATAATTTTACCTGACAACACTTCTTGGAGTTTTTGCAAAGTAAGCTGTGAGCGTGTACTGGAAGTAATAACACACTCCTGTCACACTGTGGGTGCTGGAGGCATAGATGAAGTGAGATAAAAATTATTTTTTTTTTTAAATGTAAATATTTCAATAAAACAGTAAGAGAAAAGTCAGTTTTTCATAGTAGTTAATAATTATTGTTCTGCTATCTTGTTAGACTAACTAGTTCAGACTCTAGAGTTTAAATAAATGAGCAGCATAGTGATAAAGAATTGAGAACTAATGACAACAAACTAGGTAGTGAGGTGAACACATCAGAAGGAAGAGCCATGTTGCAGAGAGACCTGGACAGGGTGGAAGAGAGTGCTAGCAAGAACTGTGCGAAGGTTAACAAAGACAAATGCAAAATCCTGGGATGACATAACCAAAGAACCCAGTATAGGCTAAGAAATGTGTGGCTGGGGAGAAGCCTCGCTGAAATGAAACTGGGGATCCCAGTGGACAACAAACTGAACAGTAGTCAGCAGTGAACTGCAATGAAGGCAAATTGGATCCTGGGCTGCATCTCCAGAAGCATTGCTAGCAGAGATAGAGATGTGATTATTCCACTCAGCACTTCTCAGGCCATACCTGGAGTACTGTGTCCAATTTCTGATCTCCACAGCTCAAGAAAGATGCAGACAGGCTGGAGGGAGTCCAAAGGAGGGTCATGAAAATTATCAAAGGGCTAGAGAATCTGCCCTATGAGAAGACTGAAGGAGTTAGGTCTTTTCTCCCTGGAGAAGAGAAGGCTCAGGGGCTACCTCATCACAGTATTCCATACTTAAAGGGCAGCTGGAAAAGTGACAGAGGCTTTCTCTTCACAAGGATTCACATGGAGAGGAAAAGGGGCAAAAGGTACAAGTTTCACCAGGAGAAGTTTCATTGCAACATAACAAAGAAATTTTTTACAGTGAGAACAATCAGTCATTGGAGCAACCTCCCCAGTGATGTGTTAGAGTTCCCATCACTGGTGGTTTTCAAGATGTGATTGGATAGGATGCTAATCTCCCTTTCCCACAAAAGGTTGGACAAGATAATCTTTCGAGGTCCCTTCCAACCTAGGCTGTTCTGTGATTCTATGAATTTCTTAAGAATTAGAATTATGTAAAATCTCACATCTAATAGATGATGATGAGACTTATCACTTGTTAGGGAATAAATAAAAATGGATATTTATTCTCCAGTTTAAGGTACCATTTGCAAATCAGTTTACTGTGTAACATATGGTATACTCCAGCATAGGTGGAATGTAAAATAAGTTTAATTCCCAGTTACCTGCAGCAAAGTTATATATGTTGCAGACTAACTATGCTGTGTAGCTGACTCAGTATCTTACAACTTTTGGTCTGATAAAGCTTATTCGTTCAGCTACAGCTTAGTACTTAGGTGTAGTGTTAAGCAAACATGCAGAGCATGCACATCCCAACATGGAGTCCAAGCTAATAGCTCCTCTATGACTCAGAACCCTGCAGGCAAGAAGATGTCCAAATGGATCAGAAAAGCCAGAAGAATATGACAGACTTATCACTGAACTGAGCTGATAATTCCTGAGCTGACTTTTGTACCATTATCCACATATTTGTCATAATACCAGGATTCCCCTCTTTCTTCTTTTTTTCTTTTTTTTTTTTTTTTTCCCCATTATTCAGGGCATGAGATCCTGCTTGACTTCAGTCAAAGGAGTTTACAGTATTTCATACTAAATCAGAAACAAATAAATCCATTCAGAGAAAATCTGACTTTGTCTTCTATGATAGGTTGAATGTCTCAAGATACAAAGATACCTTAATGTAATTTTCTATGTCTGATATTACTCATTCTTGTCACATTATAATGGATACCTATAATCATGTTTGGTTTATGTAAAACAAGAGTTTGCATAGCTGATTTCTTAACAGGAAATGCAGTAAGAAATTAAAATAATGGGTCTTACAGCAGCAGACTGCTGTGATGACAGTAAGGTAATTTTCAAGGCTTGAGAATTTTAAAAATGTTTTGACAACTAGCAGTGAAAGCTTTCAAGCCAGTTCCACTTCCATAAAAAGTGTCACAATTTTTTACTATGTATTCATAATCATGGACTTCTTCACATGAAGGGGAATTAGCAATCCTGATTTATTTTTCATCACAAAGAACTGTCAGGTTTTAAAAATGTGATGCTTTAGTTCTATATTTAGTTCTATCTGTTTAAGGCTACAGTAATGGGAACAGAATCAATAGAATCTGGCTAGTATGAGATCATGTTTCCCGACTAATAGATGTCTAAGTGCTTACATACAAAAGTGAAAATTGTGAGAATTATTAATCTGAAATTCTTATTAGCACCTTTTCCAGTCATTTATGACAAATTGTGTGCATGTCTAAATTACACCATTATATCAAATGATGCAAAGCTGTAGAGCAGTATTAGCCGTTTTTAAATATAAACACTACCCCAATTTATATGACTAATTTGCTCTAAGAAAAAGGACATTCAGGTATTCATCTGAAAATTTGCTATAATCTGTCAATATATGCTGCAGTCTGGGGTTAGATTTGATGAGATTTTCTATGTGAGCGGAAAATAAAAACAAACTGTTAAAAAAATAAAATTAAGAAAACATTTGTACCGATACATATATAAGGGGTCAATGTATAAAACTTGAAGAATTTAGTAATAAGTGCCATGGAAAATATATCAGTTTTATTATCATTAGTATCAAAGTTGAACTTAAAAAAAAAAAAAGCTGGGAGTCAATATTTTGGTAGGTCTTGCTGAAAAGCTGGTTGAAGTGGAATATGTATGAACTCACGAATATAGCTCTTACTGACTGTGATTGCTAACGTCAAAATTAATTGGACGTTCTGGAACAATATTGAATTGGACGTCTCTGGAACAAATGGAGAAATAAATTAGGAGAAAAAACACAAACTGGAACAAAACATCTTAGGCCTGCAATGGATCTTTGGGTCATAGAGTCAGTCCCCTAGAATCAAAAGCAACCACAAAATATAATAACTTAGAAAATTACTGTCATCTTAACACAAAGCTGGGGTTTGGATTGCACTATGTTTTATCAGAATGCTGTTCCAGAATTTTACCAAGCTTCTTTTTATTTCTAGGCAAAATCTATTAATGGAAAATATTTTTGTTCTTATACTAAGAGTATCCTGTTGTTTAAATAGCTTTTTCCTCTATTCAATATTTACATGCACTTCACCCTTTCTCTCTACTCCTCCACTGCCTCCCATACCTAGAAAGAAATTATATCCCCTTTTAGTTTTTGTTTTATAGTGCTAGCTTGGTAAGATTCTCTATTTTCTCTTTTAAAATGAGCAAAGCTAACAGTCTTTGTCTGTATCATTCTATTTTGAATTATTAATTTTTAATATCATGTATATTTAATTTTCATAATTTTTTTTCTCACAGATTTGTTCTTCTAAGGAGGGAAAGTACAGATTCCTAGGGATACTCAGTAATTTAACAGTACTGCCAATATGAAGCATTTTATCAATTATTTTACCAGACTAAACATGCCAGAATACTTTTATATTGATATGATTATTTACTATTCTGTCGATGAGTTTTTAGTTTAGAGTTAATAGTAATTACTTTGTAAACCACATTTTAACATGATGTCTGGTTTAAATTACTATTTTTCATTATTATTTTCACAAATATGTTTTACATTTCAATGTTATTATTAGGAATAATTGATATTAATGCTTTCTTGGAAGCATTTTCACAGAACATAAATATTATCTGACACAGTTATTTTTTTATGAACCAAGCACTAAGGAAAAGAATATGTAAAAATCAATCTATCCACCTACCAAACATAGCTATCACTGAACAGAGCTACTAGTGGCTTGACTTAATGAAATCAAATTGCGTACAACAATCTGAAAGTCTATTTTTCAGGCAGAGTTCCCTTCCATGTTATACACTATGCTGAAACACAACTGAAGATGATGAAACTGCATTAATTTGGAATGAGCAATTTAGAACAGAACAGAAGAGAACTGGGATAGAATAGAACAGAACAGAACAGAATAGAATAGAATAATTTCAGTTGGAAGGGTTTGAACATACAAGAACATACAAGAATCATCTAGTCCAACTGCCTGACCACTTCAGGGCTGACCAAAAGATAAAGTATGTTTGAAAGGCATTGTCCTAATGCTTCTTAAACAGGTACAGGCTTGGGGTGTCAACCACCTCTCTAAGAAGCCTGTTCCACTGTTTAACCACCCTCTTGGTAAAGAAATGATTCCTAGTGTCCAGTCTGAAGCTTCCCTGGTGCACCTTTGAACCATTCCCACACATCCTATTACTGGATCAATCAATTAATCAATACAAGAGTTAGCCTCATTCTCTTCACAATTTGCTCTCCCAAAAATGCTTAAAGTTTTGATTATGTGGCAAAAGTCCTGAAAACTCAGAAGTTTCCATGATGGAGGAAACTCATCCTCCAGAGAGCTCTTTTTATAGGATACAGGAGCCATAAAATCAGACCCAACATTAAAATTTGTGTTTAAAGCAGAAAAAAATAATCTTAAGAATAGCTCTTAATTATGATAAAAATGCCACATGCTTTGAAGACCCTTATAACTGATCTAACCTTTAAAAAACAGCACTGATTACTCTCTCCCCTATCACATTTTAATAATGAATCTCTCTGATAAATGTGCATCTTTTAAAGAAGACACACAAAGGGCTAAACTGTGCTTACCTTATGTGACTACCACCATTGATTTAATGGCATTACTTACAGAAATAAAATGAATAGGACTGCAGTTTCCATATATAAATGCTGAGTATTTATTTTTTAGAACTAAAACTGGCTTAAAATGCTCTATAATGATGGGGAAAAAATATATTCAAAGAAACAGTACTGACCTACTAACTGCACTTTTCTCAAGCTATTTTCAGCACCTTCTGCACATTTACATTTTATAAGCAGGAAAGAAACATTTCTCTACATTGCTTTAGAAAAAATAGGGGCTGACTTTAGTTTCTGTTTGTCTAGAAGTATGCTTCACTGAATAAAACTTCAAAGCCTAATCATTCACAGCCTATCTTTTGGCTTGTGGCAAGGACGTGGCTTAGGTCAAACTTATACTATCAGTGCTTTTTTGGGCAGCAGTATCAAGAATATATAGTTTAAAAAACAAGGTTAGTAGCAGTTCATCCTCTCATAGAGCTCAGAAATCCCCACACAGGTCTTACACACTCATTATGTATCAGTTATGTGCAAATCCATACTAAGCAGAAGCAACAAGCTGATGTTTCCCTGGGTAATAATACTTAAATGTTTATTCTGAAAGTGTGCATGCATTCAAATTATTTCTTATGAAAAAAAAATATTGTACTGAATAATGTACCTTTATCAAGCATGCTAAGCTTTTGGTCATTCTTTGCACCATATTTTAAAATATCTTAATATTCTTATGATCTGCTTCATATTATATTATGTCTTTCCAGTGCTAATGTGCAAGCTCAAGTTACTGAACTAAGTAAGTAAAATCTTTTAGACAGAAATGTGAATGGACTAAAATCCAGTCTGATAATCACTGTAATCAGAAAAGTCCAACTGAGGTCAAAGATAGCCCCCACACAGCATGGCAAAGGAACAGAAGAGGCTATCAGAAGTATCACAGCAGCAGGAGATTACCTTCAATTCAGGTGTTGATTAATTTCTTATCAACTAACACAAAGCCTAGATGCATACAGCATGATACAAAGAATAACCCTAAAGCTGATCCAGGATGAAATTCTGAATAAGATTTAAAAAAGCACATAAACCTAAAGCAATCAGCATAAATCCAATAAATGAAGCAATGAAGTAAGTGTACAAAGGCAGCAAACAACAATGCCTCATCCAGTAGCTGAAAACCCATAGTCATAAAAACTCCACTGTATTTAAATGTAGGTCATTATACACACACACACAAAAAGAAAAAAAAAAACAAAATCAGAGTCCTAGAAAACTTAGACACAATTAAGAAAAGTGCAAACTGTCCTTTACTTGATAAACATATTTGTAACAGTGCCATCAGTCCATGAGTCAAAGATAGCTAAAATAAACTGAGCTTAGTTGAATATCAGAATGTAACTAATTAAGAGTAAAATTGAAAGACTAAAAACAGTTAAGAAAGGTCACATAATATTAATTGTCATACCACATATGTAATGCAAGCAGAATGATAGTACAAAAACTTGGGAAGACGTTGTATCAGAATGAGAAGTAGGATTATTATAGCGTTCTAAATTAAAAAAAAAAAAAAAAAAAAAAGAGCAGAAATGGATAGATCTTTATGAATAAATATGAAAAATAAGCCTGAACTAGAATGTAAGCATGAAATTTTAATATAAGTATTGGTGAATAAGGCTAGACTTCTGTAACACTACTTTAAAGTCCAATTGGTATGGTGAAGAAAAAAATGAACTTTAGAAAAAGTTCACTGCAAGATGAACTCACTTTGTTATATTATTTACATCTGAAAGTATGTTTAAGATTCTCTTGCAACCCTGAGGAGGCAAAACATAATGTGAACAAAGGTATTAATTTTAAACATCATTTTTACTCACTTATTTCCAAAGTCAGGTGTGATGCTCAGAATCTTACAGGGTCTATCCATAAGCATGTCCTACTCTATTTATCTCTGACCCTCAAATTGCAGTCATGTAGACTGGACAAAACATTTACCAGAGGTCTGTATTCCTGATATGCTTCTGTGTGGCCAGAGCTCTGTATTCTGGCATGAAGACACAAAAGCTGAGAGAATGGATGTCTGAGTGACCATTTTCCTGGTAAAAATCTTATAATGTCTCAAAGCCAGATCAGCAATACAACACATCAGTGATTCTTTTACAGAATTGTTGGGTGCAGGAAAGAGGAAATGTTCATATATATTCAGCTTATTATGCACAGTTTACATAATGTTATAAAAGATAAAGGAAATCAAATTAGTATTTCAGAAGAAAATAATTTTTTAAAGGTAATAATAAAAAATAAACATCAATAAAGAGCTGCAGTGGGTCTGCAGTTATTAGTGTCCTTTCTTCCTCCTTTGGGCAATAAACTATTACATGACAACAAATCAGCTGAAATAATTCTACTTGTCTCTATAAGCAAAGGTTGGATTTGATCTAAATCAGGGAATAATGTGAGACAAAGTGGTCTGAACAATTATCATTGAGAAGAAATAGGCATTCACATTTCAAATCTTATATGAAATGCAATATTCATATAGATTATCCAATTCTGAAATAAAAGGTGTACCCGCTTTCTCTCCCTTAACAAGAAAAGGAGAATTCTGTAGATTTTTCAAAGATGAAAAAGAATTCAGGAAGACACAGACAGTTCAAAAAGAAAAAGATAAGATCCGTAATTCAAGAATACTTGACCTACTGTCAAAATAAAGACAGCATGAAATAAAGAGGTACAAAATAAGATTATAGAATATGTTACCAAAGCAATAAAAATTAAGATGAAAGGTTGTTAAAAAAGACACAGACTGTTCCTAGAAAAAGGAAAAAAAAGGTGCTGCATTCTACTTTTAAACTCAAATAGCAGAGAAAATGTGATTGGCAATTTGACCTTATACTGCAGCCCAGTTTGAAACCTCTGTGGGAAAAGACCCTTGTGTAGACAGCTCCTGCTCATTCAGGACTTTCTGTCTGTTTTTTTTTTTTTTTTTTATTCTTAGTTTTTAGATTTTCTTAATCAAAATAAGTCTAATCTAGAATATATTTTTTAAAAAATTATCCTTGTATTTAGAATCATTCCCTTTTTGTCATGCTTGTTGCAGATGTGTCAGTCTTTATTTTTCTCTGAAATTACTCTAACTAGTCATGTTGCATAGTTTTAAGAATGTCTAATGTCCTGCCAGTTGCAGCTGGGGAATGATAGTGGCATGCTTGTTTTGTTAAAATTAAAAAGGAAACCTTGTCAGGTTGGCATTCTAGTGCCATGGAAAACTCAGTCTCATTTAAGCCATCTTTCATACCAGAGATACTACGCTGTCTGGAAACACACAAATCTATGGTACCAGAAGGGATCCATCCAAGAGTACTGAGGGAGCTAGCGCGGATTCTTGCCAACCTACTCTTCTTCAATCATCAGCAATCCTGGTCAACAGGGGAGGTCCCAGACAACTGGAGGCTTGCCAATGTGACACCCATTTACAAGATGGGTCAGAGGGAGGATCCGGGGAACTACAGGCCTGTCAGCCTGATGTCAGTATCAGGGCAGATTACAGAACAGTTCGTCTTGAGTGCACTCACATGGCATTTGCAGGACAAACAGGGGATCAGGCCCAGCCAGCATGGGTTTATGAAAGGTAGGTCCTGCTTGACCAACCTGATCTCCTTCTATGACCAGGTGACCCACCTAGTGGATGAGGGAAAGGCTGTGGATGTTGTCTACCTGGACTTTAGTAAGGCCTTTGACACTGTCTCTCACAGCATACTCCTTGAGATGCTGGTGGCTTCCCTCGGTGAAAGCCCAAAGGGTTGTGGTGAATGGAGTTAAACCCAGTTGGCAGCTGGTCACAAGTGGTGTTCCCCAGGGCTCAGTATTGGAGCCAGTTCTATTTAACATCTTTATCAATCACGTGGATGAAGGGATCAAGTGCACCCTCAGTAAGTTTGCTGACGACACCAAGTTGGGAGGCAGGGTTGATCTGACTGAGGGTAGGAAGGCTCTACAGAGGGATCTGGACAGGCTGGATTGACAGGCTGAGGCCAACTGTACAAGTTTAAACAAGGCCAAGTGCCAGGTCCTGCACTTGGGCCACAGCAACCCCATGCAGCGCTACAGGCTTGGGGAAGAGTGGCTGGAAAGCTGCCCGGCAGAGAAAGAGGTGGGGGTGCTGGTTGACAGCTGGCTGAATATGAGCCAGCAGTGTGCCCAGGTGGCCAAGAAGGCCAATCACATCCTGGTCTGCATCAGAAATAGTGTGGGCAGCAGAAGCAGGGAAGTGATCATCCCCCTGTACTTGGCACTGGTGAGGCTGCACCTCGAATGCTGTGTTCAGTTTTGGGCCCCCTCACTACAGGAAAGACATTGAGGTGTTGGAACGTGTCCAGAGAATGACAACCAAGCTGGTGAGGGGCCTGGAGCACAAGTCTTATGAGGAGTGGCTGAGGGAGCTGGGGCTGTTTAGCCTGGAGAAAATGATGCTGAGGGGAGACCTTATCACTCTCTACAACTACCTGAAAGGAGGTTGTAGTGAGGTGGGTGCTGGTCTCTTCTGTCAAGTGGCTGGAGATAGGACAAGATGAAATGGCCTCAATTTGAGGCAAGGGAGATTTAAGTTAGATATTAGGAAAAAAAAATTTACTGAGAGGGTTGTCAAACATTGGAACAGGCTGCGCAGGAAAAGGGTTGAGTCACTGTCCCTGGAGGTATTCAAAAACCGCGTAGACAAGGGAATTCAGAACATGGTCTAGTGGGCATTGTTGATGGTTAGACTCGATGATCATGAAGGTCTTTTCCAACCTAAATGATTCTATGATTCTATAATGCTGGAAAACTGTATACATCTTTTTTAGTTAAAAGGTAATACAAATACAGAAACAGATCTTTTTTTTTTTTTTTTTCAGATCTATGCTTTTTACAATTCTGCACGCGTTTTTCCTATTGCATACTGTAAGCACAAGTTATTACAAAACAACAGATATGAGGAAAACATTTATTCCCAAGTAATTGCTAGCCTAAATCCTGCAAAAAAGATTTGGGTTTGTTTTTTTGTTTTTGTTTTATTTTTTTGTTATATCCTGCTTCTGCTCCCTCAGAGCTGTGAAGAGAGACCATAATTTGGCAGCAAATAACCTGCAAAGAGCTGCATTTTTCAGTGAGGAGTTCAATGTGAAAGTGCATGTTACAGTCAGGTCTTCCATACCTGGCTGCGAGTACAACAGAAGCAAAAGGCTGTCAGTAACTAGGATGCAGGCTGGCAAAGTAAATTCAATCTCTCTGAGCCTGTAGTGAAAGAAGATCTGTTAAACGTACTCCTAGAGGAATGACTTTGAGTACCTTCACAGCAGATAG
This sequence comes from Astur gentilis, assembly GCF_929443795.1. NCBI lineage: Eukaryota > Metazoa > Chordata > Aves > Accipitriformes > Accipitridae > Astur > Astur gentilis. The sequence continues at coordinate 55,014,300 of NC_064919.1, read as the reverse complement.
AACACACTGAGCTTGGAATAACCATAAGAAGCAGCCAGCTAAAATCAGCTCTGTAGTATCTATTAGGAACCTCTCCAGTCAGTGCTATTCACATCATAGTTCAGAGAAATTATACTGGGAAACAAAGTAAGAGGAGGAAAACATATGTCTGTTTCATTTTTAAATCAGAATTGAGGAATAGTGGGGAGAAATATTGTACTGGATGCCAGAAAATTAAGCTCAAATTGTTGTGCAAAAAGATTGTACTGTTCTAAGAAACATTAAAATAAGTCAGCAGTCCAATGCTCATCTAATAAGGACCAGGGTAATTGGCCACCACCTGGTTCACATGAATAATCCTATCGATTTCAGTAGAACTACGTGCATAAATAAGCCAATTATAATTTTACTCTTACTGAACATTCACATATTACCCCACTTGAATCTTGTAATATTTTCTGAAGCTCTTAAAAAATTGTCTACAATTATTCCTTTATAATACTATCTCAAGGTCCATATTCTCTACCTTCAGGATACCTGTATATTTTTCTTTAAACTATGTTAATGATCTATAATAAAAGGATAGCTGTACCCTGAATAACACATACATAAATAGCAAGACAGAAGAATTATTAATCTAGAATAGCTAAAAATGTTATTTGACTGCTAAGGAAAACACACTTTTGTTGTTAAACACATCAGTTTTATGTCCTACCATTATGACTCAGTCAGTTTACAGTACATGAAATCTTGTTATTTTACTCACACTGATTTTGTCATTTTCTTCCTATCGATTCTAGCACTGCTTATTCAAGTCATAACATGAATTCTTTTATTTAAAAAATATTAATGTAGTACATAATTTATTCTAAAAATATCTTCTTTCTTCAGTCTCCAGATGACTTTCCCCAATTTTTTTAAAAAAGTCTAGTAAGGCATATAATATAAAAAAGGGACTGTCATGCTGTGCTACATTTCATATACAGTTATGCCAAGTTATTTTATCAGAAATAACATTATTACAATAACTACCAAAGGAACAATGATTAACCACTTAGTGTAAAGTGTTACCAACTTTTCATTCAATATTACAAAATTGCATTGTTATGTCTGCAGTGTAAAATTTACATTATTACATTCATGAACTAAATTAACAAAACTGTGGCTGTGAAGATGCTGATATGCATTCTTTGCACAGCACTTTAGCATGGAAGGAAGAAGGTCACTGAAATTCTCTCATTTTTAGAGTTTGGATGTCTCTTCTCTTGTTTGCAGACTTGTTAGCCACTGTATTAGGAAAGCAGAAAATTCTGAATCGGCGTGAACTGGAGGAGAAAGTGTGTGCTTGGTGAAGAAGGTGGGGAGTTTTTCATAAGCCAAATCCCTAATATTATGTGAAGACTTCTCTTGACACACAAACTAACTGCCACAGTCCTACATTGTCCTTAATTTTATTCAAAGACTACCATACAGTATTAAATTGCATTAACATGATTGCAAGCTGAAAGCCTGATTTATTATAAACATATTATTAAGATTACATTGCCTTATTTTTCTTTGCAATATATCAGCATTTATTTTGTGCGAGGCATTCACTTCCAGGCATTAGGAATGATTTATTGACAGCCAGAACTTCACAGCAGAACCTTCTTCTATTACAATTCTTCTCTGAAAAGAACAGCAAAAAGATTCATAACAAAGTGCTGTGTAGGCCTGCATTGTGGGGTCTGGAATTAAAATTCTAAACCAGACCTCCATAGTTGATGTATCTTATGTTCTTGGGTGAAAAGGTAACAAAAATCAGCTAAGTACCCAGCACATAGAAGATTCCCGGACAACTATCTTTTAACTGTACCTATGCAAGGAAGCACTGTCTGATTTTGACCAGGTTGCACATGTCCTGCAGGTAAAACAAGAATATCTCTTCACAACTGTACTTTCTAAACAGTGCTCACTATCATTCAATCCATTTGTGTTCATATGAACACATACATAACCAATCACTAACTCAAAAGGAAAATCCTGAGTCCATTAAAGTTAACAGGCATTTCTGACATCAGCTTTAGCAGACCTAGGATTTTGCCTAAAAGGGTCAGCTCCATAAAATGGAAAAACAAGGTGAAAAAAAAATCATGTAAGATATTCTAGAGGCTTTTGTCTAGACAACATGAACTTCCCAAGTGATACGTTAATATGCTGAGATACACTGTAAACTCTGCATAGTAATTATATTGTTCTATTTAGGTTATACATTAGGTATGAATAAGAAATAAAGTAGTAACTATTTTTATCCCTCCTTCCTTACATGATTTTAAAAATGACAAATGGGAAAGAAATTTTTCCAAATAACTAAGTGTAAATACCAAAATCTATGGTACAAGAAGCAGCCTGAAAATATCCTTTGTTTCAAAATGTAACACAACATAAATGGCATCTGTATTAAAAGCATATGATAGCACAGAGAAATAGTTGCTATTTTATGCTTATTTTACTAAGGGTTCACAATGGGATTTTCATTAGAAATATGCCCAGCAGTCCTGTGTATGCTAAACATAGGTGAGTTGTCAAACTGACAAAGAATCAGCAGGAATAGAAATACTGTTACAGAATTTGTTAGTGAGATTTATGCAGCTCCCACACAGTGTTATACCTTTCCCCTTCAATGCCTAAATGAACCAGTATAAGAAAACTCTATTCTGAACTTATTCTAGATAGTTCTCACCTTTCACATTTTACTTTATATGTGTACTAGAACTAATTGTGTTACAAGTGTGTCCCATCATATATAATTTTAAAAGAAAATCAAGAAAACCTTAAAATAAAAGTTTACATGAGATATGCTTTATAAACAACTAAATAGAAACCAGACATATTTGCTTTTAGAAAACAAAGCCTTTTCCCTGTCATTATTCTTTCTTCTTTCAAGTAGCCCAAGACAGCTTCTTTCACTTCTTTTTCATTTATCCTTCCTACCGATTTCCCTTCCCTCCACACTGAAAAAACTGCAAAGAAAATTCGCAAACCACTACCAATACTGCAATTAATTACAGGAATATTTATAGCATTGTATATTTCCCCCTACTTCTAAAAAAATAAATTAAGATAACAAAGTTTTAACTACCACTTAAAAAAATAGAACCATAGTATGAGCCCTGTAATACCTAAAATTTTGCCTCTGAAGGCATTATTCTCCTTCAAAAAGCTTCTGCACCACTGACCTTCCTGGGATTAGTTATTTGTATAGTTACATAAAAATTCTGTTTATATATAGAGCAAAATACGAACTCTTTATATACTCAGTGGAAAATTCAGAAGGTGATTGAAAGCGCTTTAATTCCCAAACAGCCTGTCTCCATTGACTACATAAAAAGCCTGGATTCATAATTTGGCTGCCTGGATTGATACCAGAAGAAGCAGTAACCTGTCTTCACTTCATTTTACAATACACCTGTTTGTATGACTGTGGGGTGAATCCACCTGGAGAACCAATACATCCAAGAAACTAAAAGAGTTTTAAAAAAAAAAAAGTCCTTCAGTGACAATGTCACCTTAGCTAACTCTCTACTGGCAGGGTTAAATGCCTACATTAGATGCTAACACTGGACCACTGAGATCACATCTACATTACCAACTAAGCCAAAAAGCTCTGATCTGTAAACAGAAACACTTGGTGCTGAAGGTCTGGAATTTACACTAGATGCATTTCAGGAATTTCATTTGTCTCTTTTCACTTTGGATTGAGTACAGTTCTGGTGCCTGTCTTCCAGCATTGTATCATGTGGAAGGAATCCAGTTTGTGGTTTCTAGTGCAGCCTAATTCAAAGTGACCTAAACTGATTGGGAGATTTGCTTCAGAAAGTGGACCTGTTATCACAACAACAATGCTAACATAGACATATTCTTAATTCCTTTTATCTATAATTGAGCTGATCACCTGTATTCACCAAAAACCCCTACTACTATTAGTAGTAGTTACTAACTACTAGTTACTTAGTAGTGTTACTAACTACTAGTTAAGTACTATTACTATTAACAATGGAAAGACTGAATAACTTTTTGGACATACCAACTGAGTATATTCTGCCTTAAGATGATTTAACACAGAGGTATTTTTCAAATATTTAAAAATTGAAGGAATAAAAGGATTAGAAAAGTAAATTAAATCATCCTTTTTCTAGCTAAAGAATCATAGTAGCATGTCCAGAAGATAAGAATTTTTGTGGTTTACAGTAAGATTTTCCATCAAATCAAAGAGTTAAGTTATTTGTTCAGCTCAGTAAAGCATTTTATCAAACTGAAAAGATTTTGACTGTTTTCACTACTAAAGGGGAAAAAAAAATCATTTTAAAATGGAAAGTAATTATGACTAAAGTACAGAAATCATTCCATTTTTTGTCAAAACAAACTATTTCACTTGATTTTTAGACTTGTGTTTGCACAAAACTGGTAAATGAGTTTGTGAGATGCTTTACTCAGACATGTCTTTCTTTTCAGCAGAAAAAAAAAAAACACCCAAAAAAACGGTTCTGGTTTTATAACCCATAAAAGGTTAGAAAATATCAATCAAATAAACATAGATATGCTCATGAACACATTACAGTGATCCTGGAACATCACAACATAAAAAGAGCCATTTAAAAAGTCTCTTCTTTATGTAATGAATGAATTAGGTAGAAAACTAGCTGGAGAATGAAACAACTTAAAGAATGAGGCACCATACCTGTCTATTTTGTTTCTTAGATTCCTCTCAACCCATGTTATCAATTCAGTTTGCTGGCTAAACTCCTTATTGGCATAACTTGGGCGGTCAGCAAATAAAAAAGAAAAAAAGGCTTAGAATAAAAGTGCTTCATCATCTGCTTCTGCTGAAGATCCTTTATGGTCTGTCTTTTAACAATAGTAATATTCCATGCAATAATGTGAAAACCAACACATTTAATCTGAAAAAGAGATAGTCAACTTTGAGAATAATTCTTTTCATGGTGTAGGGCATCAATCACCCATTGATTGTACTGTAAAATAGCAAGAAAAAGGAGTGGGTCACATCAACAATAAATAGCTATGCAATAATTTTGGCACATGCCACAGAAACACTGACACAACTGAAAAGCTGTAATTTGGCATGAGCCAGTAAAAACAGATCATTAAAAAATGAATAATCTGACAGGCCTTGTATAAATAACTAAAACCATCTGTAAGCTGAAGAATACATACCTAGCCTGAAATTTTCAAAGTTGTCTGTGAGATTTTAGCAGGATATAGGTATCCAGCCTTCACAGGCAGCTTTGAAAATCTTGCTGTTTGCTTTTCCTGGCTTTTCTATTTTTTAAGGAGGGAGAAATAATAACTCTCTTACTTTACCTGTTTTGTACCTTTGATACAAAATGGAGATAAGGTATCTTGTACAAATGTGTTAACTCCCATACAGTTAATTTCAGCAAGAAAGGGAGACTGTTAATGTCTTCTTCATGAAACAGAATGTATGCAATGTATAAAGAAAATGTACAATGTGATAAATACACTTCTCTTATAGAAAGCAAGGTTGTGTACTACTGCTTATTGGATCACAATACCAATAAAAGCACTTCTATTTCCTGTGTGCTGTGGAGGTGATTTCAAGTTATGCATCATTTTAAAATCCAATAGGTAAATCATAAAGCAAAGCACAGGAAATTAATACAGAGTACAATTCAGTGAAAGGGCAGCTTCAGACAGCAGTTTTTATGTGAACTGACCAAGGCCAGATTTTTAAATCCAAATGAATTAAATTATCTTACTCCATATCACATTTGCCATCAAGGAAATTTTACTTTATTAATATCAGTCAGTCTTAACACTGTTTGTGGTCTATGTCAGCAGATCAAAGCCACTTTTTTAACAGTTCTGTTCTCACTCATTACATGCAAATGAAGGAACTAATTTGATCCTATCTAATTGGATCTTATCTATTCATCAGTTTAGCCTGGCAGTCAACATGGCAGACTTGGATTTCCTAGGAAGTAGGGAAGAATATTACCTACCAAAAAGATCTGGAGAATAAAGGAAGCAGATTCTAAATTCTGGAGGAAAAGTTATGTGCCAGGAAGACAGTAACTAGCATAAGTCATGCTTTTTCAGCAGATGACCTTCTTAACTCTGGGGTGAGATACAGGAGAAAGAATCTAAGTACAGGGAAAGAGATGGGCTTCTCCCATCTCAGGGAAGAACCTCAAAAGCCTTGGAAATAAAATATCTTCATTTTCCTAAGGAAACTGACACTGCAAACATGAAAATAATCATTCAGTTCTGTCCATGTCTGTTCATTTTTTAAAAGCTTGTTTAAACTGAGAAATTACCCTTTTTCCTAACCCTTTGTGAGTCTCATTATTTCTACACTCAACTTTCCCCAAACAGCTGAGGTATCAATCCAGAGTACCTTGCAGATTTAAGTACTGGTGAAGAATTTGTTAAACCTATTTGATAAAGCTTTAGAGATCTTGTCCTGGTTTCAGCTGGGATAGAGTTAACTGTCTTCCTAGTAGCTGGTACAGTGCTATGTTTTGAGTTCAGTATGTGAAGAATGTTGATAACACACTGATGTTTTCAGTTGGTGCTCAGTAGTGTTTAGACTAAAGTCAAGGATTTTTCAGCTTCTCGTGCCCAGCCAGGGCACAAGAAGTTGGCACAGGACAACCAGGGCACCTGACCCAAACTGGCCAACAGGGTATTCCATACCATGGGACATCCCATCTAGTATAGGAACTGGGAAGTGGAGGGGCAGGGAATGGCCCCTCGGGGACTGACTGGGTGTCGGTCGGTGGGTGGTGAGCAATTGCCCTGCGCATCATTTGTACATTCCAATCCTTTTATTACTACTGTTGTCATTTTATTTGTGTTATCATTATCATTATTAGTTTCTTCTTTTCTGTTCTATTAAACCATTCTTATCTCAACCCAGGAGTTTTACTTTTTTTTCCTAATTTTCTCCCCCATCCCACTGGATGGCGGGGAGTGAGTGAGAGGCTGTATGGCGCTTAGTTGCTGTCTGGGGTTAAACCACGACAGATCTAGATCTAGAGATGGAGAGAGAAGGCAATGTTTTTGTCATTGGTGACAACAGCTATTGATGATAATTCCTGATGGACTAACGAAAAATTTGCCTTGAGCACAAGCAGCCACAGAAACAGAAAAAACTGTTGTCCAACTCAGTCAATGAAATCTTAGGATCCTTACATGTGTTGTTCAAACATAGCAACCTTACTCGTTATTTCTGAGAGCCTTACTAGGAACATGTTCAATTTCTAGAATAATATAACTGATTTATATTAGAAAGTATTAAAAGTGTGTGTACTGGGTTTGTATGGCAAGGTTTCGGTAGTGGGGATACTACAGGGGTGGCTTCTGTGAGAAGGTGCTAGAAGCTTCCCCATGTCCCATAGAGCCAATGCCAGCCACTTCCAAGACAGACCCACCACTGGCCAAGGCCGAGCCCATCAGCAATGGTGGTAATGCCTTTGGGATAACGTATTTAAGAAGGTGAAAAAACTGCTGCACAACAGCAGTTGCAGCCGGAGTGAGGAGTGAGAACATGTAAGAGAAACAGCCCTGTGGACACCCAGGTCAGTGAAGAAGGAGGGGGAGATGCTCCAGGCGCCGGAGCAGAGATTCCCCTGCAGCCCGTGGTGAAGACCATGGTGAGGCAGGCTGTCCCTCTGCAGTCCAGGGAGGTCCACGGTGGAGCAGGTATCCACCTGCAGCCCGTGGAGGACCCCACGCCGGAGCAGGTGGATGACCGAAGGAGGCTGCGACCCCATGGGAAGCCCATGCTGGAGCAGGGTCCTGGCAGGACCTGCAGATCTGTGGAGAGAGGAGCCCACAGGTTTGCATGCTTTGTGGAAGTATTGCTACGACTCCTGTACTGTTTAGTTATTACATTCAAAATAATTTCTTGTCAATTTTGTCTGTTAACTGAAAGTGCCTTTTTTTCTCCAATTAAGTGGAATCTATGGAAGTAGCATGTTCTTCTAAGCTCTAGGATCACAAGGCACTCTCATTCACAAGTATATTTGTTTAAGTAGTGTGACCAGAAAATTATTCTTTTTCATTTCTGAATTATACATAAAACTCTCTTCCCACACCAGAGATTTATATCATTTTAACATATTGAAATGCTGTCTCATACTGAAACAATCTATGAATGAGGTTCATATTCACAAACTGAAAAAAATCTCTAATGGTAGTAAAGCAGAGAGATACTAAGTAAATTGTGTGTGAGGCTACTTCGATGTGCTGAAAAATAAAGAAAAATAAATCAGTAGGGAAAATCCTTTCTTTCAGAGACCAAGATTAATAACATTTCAAAACATAGATATAACTGAACTATTTAATGTATCATACTGTGCAAGTATACATTTAATTAATGTAATTTATTTGTAATTAACTAATTTTAAAATTTGTGTTTAAATCACAGGTGTACCTTTAATTCCTTACATCACACAAATATGCACTTAGTTATCTCACATAGCCTACCAATACAAACATATGAAACACATGTGAAATAAAATAATTTTTTTAGAATTACCAACTCACATAAAACATCTTCCTAATATCACACAACTCTTTCCTGATATGTGTCTTTAAGAAATTAAGTTTGTACATCATGTGTGCTTGGTGTGTGTTAATAACAGAAGGAATTATACTCTATTTATAAAGGATGGGTGATCTCCTTCTATTTTAATGCAACTTACTCTCATCAATGATTGCTTTCATGGTAGTTGTTAGATGTCTTTGACATCATGGGTGCTATCTCTTATTACAGTGCATTGGACATAAATGCATGCTTGCTCTTATGATTTTCTGTTTCAAACATTTTTAGTATTATGTATATACACAGGTGTATAATACATTTTGCACATAATTTACCTATGCTAGGAAAGAGGCAGAAGTTCAGATACGACAGTATTATATTTCTCGGTGCAAAATTTCTCTCATCATTTAATTATGACTATTTTTCCTATTCAATACTACTGAAATTTTTCCATAGGTAGATTGAAATGACATTTTTTCCTGTGTCTAGGACAACAAAACAGAAATATGAAAGAAAGCTGGGTTGTGCATTTATTTAAATTGCAACCACACTTTTCTGAACTGAATCTTTAGTCAGACAGCTTGTAAACATTGTCCTTGCACCAACTTGTTTATATTTGTTGATAACACTAAACTAATCCAGACTTGCTTCAAAACAGCTGTGAAACACTATAGAATAATCCTACCTCTTGTCAATTTTGTATTTTCATTGACAAGAGTACTTTCCAAAGCACATTATCATACTATCATCCAGCAAATAACACCCCATATATGCATTCTGTCCATTTCAGGACCACCACCTTCCAAATAAGATGTCCTACCCTGTTTATAAGGGAACAAAGAAGGTAAAGCAAGTGTACTTAGAAATAGAGCTAAGTGACTCACCTTCAACTTTAGAACCAGTTTTAAGGTATCAAACTCCCACTCTCTCAATCTGATGTGGGAATAACTTTAGAATCAGACTAGTGTACTAGGGACACAAATAAGTTGATTTGCATGTAATCCTTGTAAATGAAAATGTGCCTATCACACTGCTTAGCTGTGCACTCAGATGTTGAAAGATTAGTGTCCTAAATGAACGTATAAACCCAAGTGTTTTTCAATTAAATTTTGTAATATTTTACTACAGACTACCAAATAATAAGAAACCACTAGAATTTATAAATGCATTAACTAAACAGACAACAGATGGTATTATTTGTTAGAGCGCTGCAGTTATCTCTCGGGTTTACAAAGCTCCTGTGATTGTTTTGCAGATGTTTTTCATCTTGTTTTAAGATTTGTCCAACTTCTGGGAAATATTTTAATACGTAAAATAAAGACATGACAAAAGCATATAACATATTTATGATAGACAGCACTGATATACAAAATAGCCAACTATTAAGTACAAAGTTACTCAATATTCATAAGAATTTAATACACAAAATTATTTAGGGAACTCTGCTTAGGAAAACAGCCTCTACTGATAAGTTGCTGTTATCTGAAATTTGTAAATTATTAAGCTAAAATTTATCCAGATGTAATTTTTTTTAGTGTTACTGAGTAATTTACATATATTAAACAGACAGACAAACAAACAAACACAAGACACACCCCAGCTCTCCATCTTTAAATGAACCAATACAGTATGAGCATATTCTGTTTTCAGAGTGCTCATTCTAATGATCTATCACAGATTCTCTAAAAGCCAAATTAACAGTACTGATGGGGTCTAACCACTTTCTGCTAAATACAAAGGGAGTCTTTCCAATATTTCCTCTCTTGTTTAGTCCTTTACTTCTTTGTCTAGACAGAAGACTCACACAATTTGTCATTTTTATGAGACGGAAATGCCACTCCTATCTAGGTGCCTCAGCAGAGTGAAATAATAATATGTAGCCTTTGTTATCTTTTGGTCTCAAAGCATGTTCCAAATAAGCATGAACATATATATACATATATATATAGAAAATCAAAGCAAAAACTTTTCTGCAGAAATAGAACTCTCAGCATTTTGTCTGGAAAAAAAAGACATAACTGAAACTGTGTTTAACTGTAATTATGACTTTGTCTTACTAGTGAACAGACAGCGAGTTTCTGATATTCTTATGCTTAGATAATGCTACCTGACTCCAGAAGGGATTGCTAGGATTACCTTCTCTTTTGAGAGAAAGGGTTTCAGACTCTTCAGTTGAACTGAATGCTGAAAAGGTGCTCAATATTGTCTAGTTCTCAAAAGACCATATTAGCCAGTTGAGATTTTTCTGGTTTTATAAATGACCAAAATGATTGTTACAGGATATTCAGTCTGTGTGGAAGGCCTGTTGTGTATGCTTACGAGCAGGAAACTACCTCTCTGTATTAGTCTGCATATTGGTTGTTTCATGCATTCACTTGATTTATCTTTGATGGCAGTTGTTCTCCCTTTGTTTTGTACAAATTCTTTTTTATAAGAACACCAATACAGAAAAGACCTAGAATAGCATTAAATTCATTAGTGATTTTATTAATTCAGCTAGTCATCAGTACAATTCATCAGTTGTGCATACCTTTCTGCTCTATTTTTGCTAAATGCATCTTCCCTGGAATTTAAATTATGACAAAAAAGTGGCTGACTAATCTGAATTTCTCAATTTATTCATGTTCAATAAAGAGCTATTCATCAGCTTAAACTCAGCTGTGAGTTCAAATCAAATTTAAACCACCTGGGAGTAAACAAAATTGCTCTTCTTCCCTAGCACGTCAGCTATGGATAAAAATAACAAGCAAATTTCCAAGGAGCTCAAGATTCTGAAACCTCTGCTTCTACCAACAGATTTTACTGAAATGATTTAACGATTAGAAAGAAGCACCCTAGGTGCATTTTAGATTCAATATTTTGATCCATGATTAAAAAGAACAGAAATAAAAAATAGCAGTAAAATCTTATTTGGAGGTTATAAATAGGCTTTTCTTTTCACTAGTGTCGGTATTAATCAAACATTCATTGCAAGCAAATTTTAGATTGCACTGTCACACTTCTTTGACTGTTTTTCAGTATCTTCATCATCTTATGTCTTTTCTATTTTCCTTCTATTTACAGACCATGTCCAAAACCTTTCCAGTGGAAAAATGAGATTATTGAAGTTACTGAAGGAGCCAGTTAGTGTGTGAGGCCTTAGCTATAAAATACACATTTTAAAATAAAGTTTAGCTAGCTAGCTAGCAAAGTTAAATACTGTTTTGCCTGAGTTCTGTTTAATTCTAACAAGACAGTTGTGTTTAAAACCCCAGCAAAAGGTTCTGGTTAATCTTAAGGACTCTAGGATCGGGACAGCCAACTGTCAGGACCCTTTTCAGGAGTTAAGCTGCTTATGCTCAAAGCCACATCTGAAACAGTGTAATGCTCTAAACTGGATTCTGGCTGCTGGGAAATTGCTATGTGTGAAAGAGGTCAGAGGTGTTCCCTCACCACTTGGGACCTGCTTTCAAGCTCAGACCCTTACCCTTGGGCCTTGCCTGAGCTACACTGCAGCTGTGTGTGTGCCTGATCACATGCTCTGTGAATCTGGATGGAGACCTGCTGACTTGCCTTTGAGGCTTGACTTTGGACATACTCCGTCACTACACAATTGATTGGCATCCTCAGTCTCTTCACTACTGTCATCAGACCACTTTGCTCTTCTTGTTTGGATGTTGCGGGACTCTGCCTTTGGCCTTACAGGCATTGTCCTTCTGTTACGAGTTGCTCCTGGCTTGCCTTCATTTCTGCTCACTCACAACAGCTCATACATTGCAGATTGTTAAATTATGATTAATGTATTTTTAGGTAAAGTATCATAATTATGAGATTTCTTTCCGGCATGGAGGCGGAACCTGTGCAATGAGAGTCATTTCATCTCATCTGTTGTAAATAATTAGTTATCTATGTTTCACTATAGGCAACAGGTGACAACTGGAAGCTTCCATCTAAGTGTTAGCACATGCTGAACATGGATGAATTGCAGGAGACTCTCCTATGTGACCACACTTACACGACCAAGGTGTCATGTAATATCTTTCTTTATCTGGAAGGCTGTATCTGGCTCAGAATTACAGTTAAGTAGCATTTTTCTTTGCTGTGTAGTCATACTCTTTTATCAGAAACACAATACACTGCACTATATAGCAAAAGATGACCCAACAGTTGTGGCAGCTGTAGCCTCTGTCTCAAACAGGGCAATGACTCAAGAAAGGAACATGTTGTAATAGGATATACCTCTAACAAGACTATACGAAAGAAGGCATGAAATGAAGACTTCCTTTATTTTTTTACCTTTTATAAAATTCTCCTGCTTGTAAACTCTTTGAACAAAAGAGATAAAGAGCTATTTCTGATGGTGTTCATATTACTGCAGCTAGTAATACTGAATCCTAGTGAAGATCTCAAATCAATAATCACTAAGTAAATGCTCAATGCTCAGTTGAGATATCAACTCTTATACTGGGAAAATGAAAATCAGGAAGGAAAAGAGCAGCAGAGAAAAATGCAGCAACTTACCATTTACCTATCAGGTAAATGGCAGAGCTAGGATCAGAATCCATGTGATGTGAAGTGTAGCTGGTCAAGAATTTAGATAAAACATTGTATTTCATCCAACAGTGTCACTGAAATGAATTTTTTGTTAGAAACAGAAGTTTCACAGATAATGAACTGGAAAAAGTCTCCACAGTTTCATTGTACTATTGTAGTCAAAGAGAGCCAACTACCCATTGTGGATGTGAGATAGTTTAGTCAGTAACACCCTGATCACTTCTAAGATAGGTTTTTGCTTTTGCTCCAGGTGGGAGCAACCTGAATTTTGATTTCCTATATCTCAGTGATTGTTCAAGCTTTACCATAAGCAAAGATTTTCTGAAATATCACAGTTAATGATGTTTATCAGAAATTACATAGGGAGATGCATAAAGTTAGATAGTTATATTTTGCTAATTAAAAATTTAACTCCACATGACACAGTAACACTTATTCAAGTTAGTAGTAAGTGTTTCCAGTTGAATAAATAGCAAGACCTTTGGAACAGAATCACATCAGTTTCTAAAAATCAAGTAACAGAAGCATGCATGGCATTAATAATGTCTGCATATGTATATGTATGCATCAGTGCCATTTTAATGACTGAACTTGGAAGAATGTTTAGCACCTAATTTATTATACACCATTTATTCTGCTTATTTACTTGGGTTTTTTTTATGACAAATTTAAATAGGAACCTAAATATTTATTAAGCTCTGTAAATTATCTCACTCATGATCTTAAAATGATCCAATTCTTTATGACATTTAACTCTTAAGCTCAGAAATTCAGAATTTTTTTATTTTTTTTTTTAATCTGGGGAATAACAATTTTTTTGCAGCTATCTGCAAAGGAATAGCTAGCACCTGTGTGTTTTTTCATTGGAGTTTTACACAATTTTGAAGTTAAACCTGCTACTTCTATATCTGACATTGATGCCAATTAAGTCAAGAGTAAAATACTTCTTAGCTTTCTCCTGAATTACTGAAGTTACGGTCATATGTGCATTTAATATTGAAAAGTGCGTTTATTAGACGGCACACACTGTATCAGCATCAGCCTTCTTCCTAGTGAAGACCAAATTGAAGAATCACTGTATCATCCATCAGCTTTTTCTTGCTCTCCTCTTCTGTTAAGAAGGAAAAACAAAAGGCAAGAAGGTAACACATTTAGGAACTTTTACAAAGTGGTTTGGTGATTCACTGTAATGTATGATTTATTTTCAAGTAGAAAGGAGTTAAGGGAGCTTTACTGCAAGGAGACTTTTCAAGGACAACGTTAACAATCTTCTGGTGGCATTCAATCTATTTGATCAAATGGTTACTCCCATGTGACCACTTGATTTTGAAAATGCTTTTGCTTTGGTCTGATGGTGATAGGTATTCTAAATTTTGCAGGTAATTTCCTTATGGAGGCTATCTTCAGCTATGTCTCCTCAATATATCTGTTTTGATAAGTACTGGAGTAGTGGAGTTAGCAGAGTTAATGAATGAAATAGTGAGTTACCTTCTGACTACATTGTTACACATATTAGAAATCCTTTTGGTTTTCTTTACAAGTAGCCCACACGCACTTAGCATGAATTCAAAGGATTTAAGGATTTTTTAATGAGTCCCCCTTTTGCCCTATTCTTTATTATTTTGTGGAAAAATACTGTCAATTCATATTTGACTTACAGCCTGGTTTATTTTTCCTTTAAATACATCTATTTATAGGTGAGGACATGGCTTGAGAGAACCACTAGCCTGCACAGCATATATCTAGTTTTAATAGGCATCTCTATCCTTTCCTCAGCTTCAACGGATATGACTAAAAATCATTATTTTTATGGTTTTGGATTTTATAAATACACCACACTTCAGCAGGTGAAGAGATATGCTTTCCCTCAAATCCGTCATTCTGAAAATATGTATACCAATTATGTCAAATCTTAATATTCCAACTTGCATTACATCATGCCCTCAAAATGAGATGTCATAAAGCAGAAATAGCCTGAAATAGAAATGTGGAGTTCAGCCACCTTAGTAACAGATACATTAAAAATATAGAATTCATTAAAAATGCATAGAAGGGAAAGCTTAAATGTTTACAATAATAAATTTGTCTTGCTCCAATATTTACTTATTTATTGATGTGTTTTCTGCTTCTGTGGATGAGTATTTATAAAGAAGACCAAGTGCAACCATATTATTTTTCTCTCCAGTAAGAACAGATTTATGTATTGATCTCTTTATAAAATCAAGTTAATACTTCAAGCAAAAGTTTATTTGTGGAAAGCACATCAGTGTCTCAGTTTATGAACTTCTTAATAGAAATTAATGAGAATATTTTTCTGAAAAAAAGTGGAAAAAAATGCTTATACTTCTATTATGTCTTCCATTATCTAACGGAAATATGTTACTGTCAGGGAGGAGCAAGTATGACTGGTCCCTAAAGACAGGCAATGGAATAGAAATTTCTGATCCCCAGCTGCCTAATCTGAACAAGTCAAGGTGATCAGCTCTGTCATTTCAACTCATTGTCTCAGAGCAGATAAGTGCCCTGCATATGCTTGTTCCTCTTAGAGTAAAAAGTGGGTGTAGATTAAAATAGAATGCAGAAAGAATCAAGCGAACAATGGATGTTCACTTCAGACACTGCCAGCTAGGAAAACTTCCATGCACAACCTTTAAAGGAATACATATTTTTAAGCAGGTGGATTGCTTCCTAATCCTGGCTGTAAGATCTACACTATATGCTTTCTGTCTATACAGTAATAGAGAAAAAAAATAATTTCTACAAATCAATGTGTTGTTAAAGAAAATTTGATTTGGATTGTTATTATATCCAGATGGATAAATTTCCTTCCACCCCACCCACAGAAAATTATGGTATCATTTGCTGGTTCCAAAAAATCTTAAAATCAAAATAAAGTTTTATTTCAGGGAATTTATTTCAGGGAATTTATTAGTTAGGGAAAGTTTTATCTTGCTACCTACTGTCAGTTTTAGGGTAGCTGTTTGGAAAAGATGGCAGAATGGAGTATTCTACATATATTATTATGTCTGTTAATGCTACTATCACGTTCCATTTATACCACATTTTCTTGGTGGTCCGAGTCTATTATGGCCTACTCGTATGTAATTGTATTTGCTTCTTACCTACAGTGTATTTGATTACTAAGCTTCTTTTTAGCACCTTTGGTATATGAAAACTTGAATTTTCAACTAAATTTTGTGTTTTGTGTAACTATAAACAGCAGCATGTAAAACCTTCATGGTGGAAAAGTGGGAGCTAAAGAATAATAAAAAATACTGCTGAATATCACTCCTATGAATGCTTTTATACTAAGAATAAAAATGTCTACTTTCAATAAAGTAGGCATGTTTCAACTTAACTTCAAAGGGTAAACTCCCTTAAGCTTCACCAATCTACATCCATAATATATTCAACAGAATATATCCATACAGCTGATCTGATGTTCATCACACAGGCAAAGCATACACTTAATGAAATGACTGGGCTTTTTTATAACACTGCTCACACAGGAAGATTACTTAATTTATTACTGAGCACAGGTCCCGCTGAGATATATTTTAAATATAAGACTGCAATCATCATTCACTGCTGCCTCCCAGGATGTTCCTCTGTTAACTACAGTGCATTCTGGTAAGGAGAGAGAGTTGATAAAAAGAAAATAAAAGACCTAATCTTTTTTCCCCCAACTGGTATGTTTCCAAAAACCTTGAAGCCTTATGTGTGCTTCCACATTCATTCACCTTTCATTGAATATTCGTAAGCATACTTTAGATCTGTAAGCTATGCACACACAGAAGTAGAAGTATATTTATTGCATGTTTTTAATCAAATACTGGACTATGACTTTTGTAAAATAAAAAGCATATCAAAACAAGGAGTAATACTAACTTTAACATATAATGGGCTTTCACACTTCACATGGGTTTATTGTTTACTGTATATTTACCATTAAATACTCACATTTATTGTCTTTTGTGCTCTGACTACTGTTATCAGTTCCAGCACTAGACCTTCCTAGTTTTCTCTGCCTGCTGGCAGCTTCCTTGCTATAGTAATAATCTTTAGGGTATGCTGTTTGTTGGGCTGTGTGGTGAACCAATCAAGACATTGATCTTGATTAGGAGCAATATGACAAAAAGAAGGAAGGAAAGGCTAAGCTGCTTCATCTGATGCTGTCACTGAAAGGAATGCTTTACCAGTCTAAATTAATTAACCTGGTTAGTGTTAATTTGATACTCAATTTCTGTTTTCAGTTGAGGACAGCTGAGTAAAACACCTGTTGATTCCTGGAATAGCAGAAGACAGTGAAGCCTAGCAGACTTAAAGAACCATGGACAGATAAACTACTGTAAACAGCTTCATTCAGAGGTGAAATGGAAATAAATGTACAAACGAAAAAGAAGGCAAACATCTCCTGTACAGTAATGTGAAGCATAAAAAGCACATTTTTTTAATAGAACTTTTTAATGCCTTTTTATGCTTACTATAATATCTGTCAAAACTACCCATAAAACTAAACTACATACTGCTTGTTATTTTGCCAACTATTTCTTGGAAATTAAACTTATCGCTAAATGCAGTTATATAGGATATTTTCTTGTGTGGTGGAAAATAACATTTTAAAAAGACTATTCTTTGAAGAAAATAAGGAACAGTAATATTTTAATGATGTGTCTCCTAGTAAGGAATTGGTGCTATTGCTCTTTTCCCAGACAGTGGTTCCACAGTTTGCTTAAAACCCTCTATGAGTACGTTGCTGCTGAAAGAACTTGTCTTGGCCTATGTTGCCTTCTGCCCTAGTTATTTTTTCCCATTTCTGCCTTAGTTTCTGTGCAGCAAGTTTATCTGACTGAAATCTTTTGTTGTTGTTTCTATTGCCAACAGCAGGAACATAGTTGGAATGTGGAGGGGAACTGCAAATATAGATTAGTACCTTCAACTGTTCTTTGTGATAGCTTCCAGTGCTAGAACAGCTAAAACTCAAACCTGAAAATTTGTATAAAATTACACTTTATATATATAAAAAATATACACACACACACACATATACTTTCTATGCATACATATTTTCTATGCAGATGGTTGCATACATGTATGTTTGTAGGAGTATACCTATTCAGTTTAGACTATATGAATTAGATTTGAGCTTTTCTCA
This sequence comes from Astur gentilis, assembly GCF_929443795.1. Taxonomy (NCBI): domain Eukaryota; kingdom Metazoa; phylum Chordata; class Aves; order Accipitriformes; family Accipitridae; genus Astur; species Astur gentilis. Next base: position 54,996,067 of record NC_064919.1, on the reverse strand, counting down.
GTATTTACCAAGTTTTATAGTAAAAGTAATTCAGATGCACAACCTTTTAAATTAAACATCAAAACTTGATGAACAGATCTAAAGGAACAGATTAATTACAGTATGATTGAATATAACTCAGACCAATATGAAATTACATCAAACAAACAAAAGCTAAAAAAGATTAAAAGCTTCAAGGGTTCAAAGCTTCAGAAGGGTTTGGAGAAGTTTAGCATAAGTAATGTTTTTTATACATGCCATAAATCTTAAAAACCCTGCAGTGAGAAGACCTTAATCTGTGGACAGTCAGGGAGATTGAAGCCAACTAATTTGAGAGTCATCTTCTGTATATTTAATGTGAAGTTAGGGGACATACTCTGAGATTTCCGGTTTTATTTCTCTTTCCTGAAAGATTCCTCTTTTTATTTTCTACTTGTATTTGGTATTCCCTATTCTGCACAAGATGGATTTCTAAATGACTGAAGATATTTCTGGAATGTTCTTAACTGCAATTTAAGGCATGTAAAAGCCATTGTTTTACTGTTCCACACCTCAGCTCATACAGAGAAAAAAAAAAAACCAAAATTATTTGTTTTGTAATTGTTTCAGTTTGTCACATCAAGCAACACATACTATCTACGTCTCACCACCTCAAATATCTCTAGCTATCTTCTCATCTTTACAAGTCTGCTACAACAGTCAACCAATGCTCTTGAAGCATCTGTCATTTCAAGTTTTACTTTTGGGTATTTCAGAAACAGAGTGAGGAAGTCACATTTAATACTTTATGTATTGTTACTGAGATAAAAAAGATAGAATGTAAATTCAGCAGAGTAGTCAAATAAATACCACAAGTGAATCCATATATCTGAAATTTTATAGTAGAATATTAATTGGAGACATAAAGTTGTAGATGAGTTGGAATTTTACTCCATGTATAGTAAAACATCTACATTATTGTTTAACCTTGTTGGGCATTGTTTCTTTGATGTCTGTTGTAAATTATTGTTTCCTGGACATTCATATCTCCACCATCTAAGCTAGATTAATGATTATTAACCTAACTAACCAACTCAGTGACTCAAACTAAAACCCACTACCTTCATGTATGCACCATTTTAGAAATGTTATACAAGGTTTTCCCCCAGATTTTCAGATATAACACCTGCTGCTCAACAAGTTATCCAGCAGTGTTCAACAAAGAATTATCAGATACTTAGTAGAGTCAGATTAAAAAATAATAATTAATGTCTAAATATGAGATACAATTTGCAATGGCCACCCATTACGTAGAGTTTGTGACCTTCTTAGACAGAAGACAATGCATTATTATCAGTCAGACAATTTAAATTACAAATCCAAACCTGGAATTCTAAAACCAAAATTAAACCAGGCCTATATGTATATGTGTATGCACTCATACAAATATATGCTTAAGTGTTCACATATATATTTATATCTATACAATGGGACTGTAAAACATATTTTTACATCTATTAAAAAAAAAAACTTTAAAAAATTACTTTGAAATAATGTCAATCTAAACTACATTCTATAATGACATCTTTGATTTTACCTTCTCTGACAAAAAGGGAAATGAATACTTACATGATAACAAAGTTATTGACAAGTGTTTTCAACAGAACAGAAACTTATAAGCAGCAGTATTACACACAAGAGATTTCAGAATAGAAATATACCAGCCTCTGCTTTATGGCATTATGTTGTCAAAAATGAAGTGTAGTTATTTTCTCATGAGAAAAACTAAATCAGAATTAAATATTTTCATACCAACATGGAAACCAGGAGTCTTTGGTGGGGTTGGGAGATAATAATGGGTAGCTTTGAATGATACCAAGAATCAGGGTTTGCTCCTCTTTGCCTCAAAGGTAACAGTTAAACCATAACTATCCACTGAAATGTAGTCATGCATGTTACCTGGCTTTGGCAAGAGAGTAGAGATCATTACCTACAGCTGTAGACTAGACTGAATTATAGCTGGCCACATCAGCTATGATTTCTGCTTGGTATCTTGAGTAGGTAGAGTTGAAAGATTCTAATCATTCAGTATCATTAAGGACATATAAACTAAGACAACAGAGCAAATGTGGAGTTATGTCCTCTCTGGCACCAATTGTTCTGAATATCAGGTATCTGTTACCAGTCTGTAATCTATGCAGAGGATTTTTAACTTTTAGTTTCAGATTAATGAGTTACTATTCTCTTTTATGTTTGAGTCAGGTCAACTCAGGAAAATTCTATTGGATCCTTGAAAAGTAGTAAGGTTCCTTTACACAGGAAAAATATTAAAAAGATAAAAGTTGAGTAAGAAAACTGGGAAGTTGAAATAAATAAAAATAATAAGATTTCTGAAGAGAAGTAAGTTACATAACAATGGTACGCTACAAGAGTTATACACCTAGAAAACTCATCTTCTGAAATCTCTCAGCAGTTAGGGAATCTAGATAAGTTATTTCTTGAAAGAGCAGAGTTTTTTATGAAGAGTAATGAGGTTATCTCAAAATTCCATTCACCTTTTCCTCTGCTTTTGTAACAGCTACAACATACAATGTAATCAGCTACATAATTAGTTACTTCATTACTTTATGCTTAATTCTGCACCATGCAATTAGACCACTTTAATGACACTTTCTGTGTATTTTATATAACAAAAAAAAAATTAAATTGTATTTTTATTATTTTTCTCTTCATTTACATATACAAACTGATTTTGACACTTCTATTCAAACTTAGCAGTGCCCAACTAGTATTCTTATAGAATACGGTATATTAAACTAGGAAAGAATGCTGCAATAAAGTTTGCAGCACATATTTAAGATTTTTCCTGAGCTCCAATTGCTTCATTGTATTTTGAGTCTTGATAAATTTTTTATAAAATGTCAAAAGAATATCTAAGGAAGCACAGAAAATATCTGATCACAGTACTGTAACACTTGTAATTTCATTTAACAGGAAGTAAACTGTGTGATAGATAGATGAAAATCAAGGTCATTCTTACACAGAACATCTATCATCTAACAGCTTACACTGGTAAACCAAGTTAATGCTAACACACCATATTTCTTTATTCCTTTTTAATATTGTTTCTTCAGAAAAACAGATTTCCAGTTCCTAAATAACATCTTAGTTCAAAATCACTAAGTGCCATAAAAGCACTAATAGGAACTACTGAACTGCTAGATCATTAATTATTCTACAAAAATGTGATTTCTTTAAATATAAGATCATCTCTCTTTGAGACAATAAGCATTGCCACAAGATGTGCAGAATTGATTTATTGTGACAATTTGTTTTCTGTGGAAGGTGACAGATTTAATAAGGGATGAGATTTTAACATGACCTTAATTAATGCAATTAAATAATTACCCCTTACCCATCAGCCATGTAAATTAAAACCCACACATATTAGCATCCCTCATAAAACAAGACAGGACAAGAGAAATATGAAATGCTAATACAATTACATAATAGGTAACCTTATCAAGTTTATCTACCTGTTCAACAGTGATACTCTTCTTACTGTGTATATGTTTAGAAGAGATGCTGAGGATGCTGGGTTTTTCTGTCTCATGCAACAGGTTCCCAGAACTGTTAGCTAGATCTTGCCATGGTGACACACATTCTGAAGACTTTTTCAGGCTACCTCACAATTGTCCTCCTGCTAAGTCTTTACATGAGGTTTGGTCAGCTGCAACAAGATGCCATGGCTTTCTGTAGTTTTGTGAATATCCATGAAAATTGATCGCTGCTATTGCAACTAGGACACTTTCTGGTACAATGTGGGACATGAAGCGTGGGTTTAAAGTTCCCTGAGGCAAAAATGGCTATCACAGTCTGACTTTTATTTCTTCCAAGTCAATATATCAATCATGAGACTATCAGGTAGAGGTATTGTAACAGCACTATTCATAAGTGAATTCTCCACGGGGCCTGGCTCAGATTATGTTCCTGGAAGGCAGCTGGCAGATTAAGCTGTAGGAGTGGAACAGATGAGGAAATATTTACTTTGACAGCTTTGATGAGATTTTGGATACAAAATAAGTGTCCATGTGCTCAGTGCAGATGCAGGTGTTGTGCAGAAATACATGTGCACATGCTTAGCATGAAACATCTAGGAAATTAATGGACTCTATTTGCAAAACTCAGGTGCTGTGGCCATTAAAAATATGCAGGTCTCACCTGCAGCTCGGTAGGAGTTTTAAGGATTTAGATTTTGGATTTCAGCTTCTGTCGTGGTCGCTGGGACTGAACTTCTGTGTTTCTAACACAGAAAGTCAGATTGTCATGTATCTACGTCAGAGGTTAACAAGCTGCATCCCATTGAGTAAACCAGCAGCAATCAGTTTGAATGTGTACAGAGTTTAACGATATTTGAAAATGACAAATCCTCTATATTACGGTAACATTTCTTCTAATCATCTCTGAAATGCAAAGAAAGTATTTTTACAAGAAAATTATATACTTGTATAGGGACCTGATGTCATATGCCTAAATCACTGTTAAGAGACTTGCCTTGAACTTCCAGACCATGGACACATACTATTACAGATGGTCAAGAGACATAGCACTATTTTTACAGTGCTTTATAACTAATTAAGAAGAAAAAAAAAAAAAGGGGGGGGGGGGGGCAAAAAAAGCCCCATTCTATCAAAAAAAATAGAACACAAATATTTCATAATACTTTTGTCTAGGATTTCATACCTGGTTTATAGTTGAATTATTATGTTATTTAGAGCACTGAAACCATTTTTCTAACAAGACAAATGTGCTGTGATTTCTGAGTTTTTAAACAAAAAGAACAAAAACAATGTTTCATCTTTGTAAAGAAAAGTTACTGCATATTAAGTACCGCTCACACATAAAACCAGTCCATTGGGAAAGGCTCTCCAGTGCATGTGATACCCTAAATTTGTCATGAACCCTAAACTAGCTTATGTGCTGTACCATAGGCCATTCCTGGTTCAGTTAATATATGATTTCACAGTTCAACTGGCATTTCTTTTTTCTGACTACTTGATTTATTTCACAAATAATTTGTTAAGCTTTATTTTCATTATATTTAATATGGATTTTTTTGAAAGAATGTGGATTTTTTTTTTCCTTTATAAAGAACTCTACAGCATTTACTTCAGCTTTTACTCAGTAACTGCAGTATGTATAATGATTATCTGTTGGAGACAAATAGCAGCTATTGGGTGGTATAAATGATTCGTCACTAGTTTACTATTTCATAGGTCAAAACTGTGACACTACTGGGTTTACCCTAGAAATTAGTGGCATTTTGGTTATGAGAAAGAAACTTTGCAGTGTGTATTTCAGGTATCTCTCAGACATGGAGTATGCAGTGTAATAATTGCTATTCATTGCAAAGTATTTTTAGAAGTATTGTTGTTTCATTGTGGAAAAGAAAATACTTTCTTCCACAACTTAGCAGTATATAGATATGTCAGGTTTCTTGGCGCTGGCCTTTATAAAACACATTTTTATAACATAGGTAATTATAGATATATTTTTTAAATAACTTAAGATCTGGAACAGTGGCATGTTTAAAGGCCCACACTTCAGACAACAATTAGCCACAAGTGTAAAATTCCCAGCTCTCTTATAGTAGAAAAAAACCCCACTGCTCTAAAATATAAGGAAATATAAGAATTGGTATTGCTGGACTAGTTTAAACAAATCTTTTAAATAGTTTGTAATCAATTTACTACTTCTACGTCTCTTTTTTAACTAGAGTTCAAAACTATGTAAAGATATTCTACATAGACTGTATTTTCCATAAACTATCAAAAAGGCTTATAAAAACTCCTTTCCTAAAGAAGATGACAAATGCACATTATACAATGGAGTGAGTTGGTACAAGGTTTAAATTAGGTTAAATTGCCATGAAATGTGTAACCCATTGCTGTTTTTATCTCTTTTGAATATGAGAGTATCACTTCTGCAGTCCTTCTGATATATTATGCTTTACCTATGCATCATTTAGGTCCAACAATTCCTGTTCATAGGACAGGCTTCAGAGATCTTTTCTTTTCACTCCATTAACTTTAAACCCAAAGGGTCCAGTGATTTAAAAGGAGTCAGAAGGCTAGAAATTTTTGTCAGAAGGAATTTCAGTTTCAGTAAGAAAAATGAAGTCAGCTCTCTTATTTTAGTGAAGAGGAAAAACACTGTGTCTAGTTTAACCCATGCCAGATTGCTGGTCTGTGATTTGCACCGCAATAAGAGGGGAGGGAAATTATACTTTAGTTTCAGTTATTCTAGTGATTTCTAGACTTTGTTTGATGCTTACAAAGGCATACATTTCTGCTCAGTGTGAAACTCCTCTTCCAAAGTGCAGGTGGTCAAATGAAATCAGACTTCAAAATCAGCAGTGATCTATAATTAATTATTATCTTTTGTAAGCTTCAAAAATCAGCATAAGCTTAAAGGGAAATTTAGCCTGTAGTAGATAATTAATTTTTCTTTTTTTTTTTTTCTTTTTTTTTTCCTTTTTTTTTTTTCTTTTTTTCATTGTTTTGGTTTGGTTTGATTTAATGATGGTTAAAAGGAGCTTCCCCATTTAGTACAGGTAGAGTTGAATTAGTTAGCAAAATTTAAAGAAGGCTGTGGAAGATGTATTACTGTTGCAAGCACATGCACAGACCAAACCAGAATTAATTTTTTTTCCTGCCTCTTATAGGTTTTGTATGTACCTCTTAATGCAATAATAATTTAATTTATTTTCTGTTATGCTCAGAGGTTGAGGTTTTTCACCAGTTAGACAAAAAACTACTAGAAGTGAATTCCGCCAAAAGAAAAAGCAAGTATTGTGGTGTCATTTTTCCTTCTTCCTTTTACTTGCCTTTAATAATTAAAAGTCTTGCAGATTGGTAGTCTTGCAGGCATTTCTACTGAAGTCAATAGAAATGCTCATATTTGCAAATTATTTTGACAGGAGGATTTTTGATTGTTTTACAAAACAAAAAAGAGAAAGATGATGCATATCTGAAGTGTGAAACTGTCAGTGTTTAACATTTTACTACTAAAAAGGATTTAAAACTGCAACTTTTTAATCAGGATTTTATTTAGTAATATAAATTCTTTGAGCTTTTACCTCTATCACTAGATATTGTTGTAATTGGTATAGGTTCACAGATGGTCTTTAGCTGAATACAAAACTTGGGAACATTTTGGTAGTCCAAGTATTATCTAATCATCATATCACATTAGTTAAAAGTCTTGATTTGTTAGCTGGCTTTCAAACAAAACACATTTTGAACTGATCTTTTAATTGGATTTTAAATTCATCATTGATTAAGTTGGATGGCATCATCTGATCTAACATTTTAATCATACATTATTTCAATTAAATGGAAATTCAAGTCATGAAAGTTATAATGGTATCAATTATAAAGGGTGGGGTGGGGGTAAGTGGGAGACTATCCAGAGGGCAAATAAGACCTTTATGGGAGTCACAATTCAGCAAGAGCTAAGAAAAGGGAGTTTTATCCTAGAAAGGTAAGAGATTTAACTGTGAGAATCAATAAGACTATAGAGGACGGTTAAAAAAGATATTTAGTAGGTATTTCAGACTGATGGTACCTGAGAGAGAGTTGCAGCAACAACACAGCAGCAGACTGAAAAGCAGGAGGAGTTCAAGAGGGAGTTAAGGTAATAGAGGATGAAAGGAACAATGGTTGCTTGAGGAGGTGGGTTGGAAAGAATTCAGAGAACAACTGATACCTGAAGGATTAGAGTTACAAGCATTGTCCTGAGGTGAGAGTGGCAGGATACCACTGGGGAGATTAGAGAGACAGGTAAGAAATTACTTCACAAGGGACACAGAGAGGAAATTAAGGTGTACAAGCTACAGAACAAACAAAACCTCAGGTACAAATAAATTATCTTTTTGGACTTTTTTGTTTGTTTATCTTTTGTTTTTGTTTGCTTTTAACAAGAGAACCGTTCTCAAAAGTGATAATGTCCCTTTTGTCAGGCTACCTGGATAGAGGCTAATCTCCACAAACACAGGAGAGTGGATGAGCAATGTTGGCAGGAGGGAGAGGACAGGACAAAACACAGGATCCCCAGTCATCCACCCAGAGCCAGGGCAGCCTGTGGCCTTGGTGTCACAGGTTATCCCAGGAGGGTGGGCAGTCCCATTGGCCAGCCTGGGAACCCCCAGGACCATGTCCTGCACTGCCAGGACTGTGGCCAAGGACAGTATATAAAAATCTGTATATACTTTCATATATATTGTTATACATTTTCCACTAATGGCCTCTCATTCTAACAGTGCATACTGACTGATCCAAATAATGTAAACTGCTTCATAGTAAACTGCTAGGATTCTTGTCCTGAGTAATAACTTAGGAACTAAACAGCAACTAACAACTCTGTTCATCAGAATAACATCAATCTAACAGGTCAAGAGGCTTTTTTTCCTAAAAAGATGCTGAGACAGTTGATGCTGATATCACATTAAGTTTGCAAATCTTTAGCAGCAACATTTCACAGGGTTTTCTCTGAAATATGAAAGATCCAGCAAGCCCACTGAAGAGCTTCCCTTCTGCTTGCCCACCACACAAGGACTGCCAAGATTCTTCACACCAGAGTGAGCCACTGAGCTAACTGCAGACAATTCTCTACCAAACAAATGGAAAGCATCTCAGAAACTATTGAGTTGTATTTGCAAAGGAAGAAGGGCTGGGCTTGTAAACCTGCTGAATTTCTGAGGTGAATAACCAAAGCTAAGCTAGTATTGAGAAGAATAACATTAAATTACATTTCTATGGCCATGAAAAATACCCAACCAATTCTACATATATACTCGACATATATTGTGTACATATCTGTATACACACACAATTACGATCTTACTTTTATATCTACCTATACCTATCATATGCTAGATATTTTAAATGTTATCTATATAATGCATATATTTATATATACATTTTTATGTACATATGTATAAAAATATTCTTAGCTAGCCACATTCATGTGCTTTTCCCTCCTTCTACTCCTTACACTTACCTGTCACAGAACTTCTCAATACTAAGGTGTTAAATGAATATAATTTTTAAAAAAGAGGATAATTGGAAAGATGAGAGATCTTGGTGTCAAGAGATAACGCTAGTGTCTTAGTAAATCTATCAAGAAGTATCTCTGCAGCTGGACAGGATTCTACCATAAAAATGTCTTATTCATCATATCAAAGACAGGGAAAATGAACACCAATCCATTATTGAAAAAGAGTTATTTGTGAAAATAATCATGTCAATTATAATAATAAAGTCACTTTTGAAATGCTTAAGGAAGGTGGAGCTTAAGTGATGTATGCTTTTAACATAAATACTTCCTAAAATCTTCAGAAAAGAAAAAGGTCTTTTAGAGTACAATATGGACAGAGACAAGTAAGAGAATGCCATGCATTATTTTTCTCAAGTAAGTTAATACTGAATTTCACTTCCCACATGAGGATCAAAACCTGTTTCCATGTTTCTATTCATTTTAAATCTGAAAGAAATATTCACATCTCATCAAAATACTAGGATCCTGATGCATCAAAATTTGTAAATTCCAGATCTTTCTTTTAAAATCTTTTTTCAATAAACAATCAGACTGCCCTTATCAAACTGAATCTTTACCTTCTCAATTTAAACCAGAACCAGTGCTATTCTAATCCCCTGCTGAAGCAGGCAGGTGATACACAGGCATTTATTCTGTATAGAGTTTTTGCCCACCCCAGTTTTGTCTGGGGTATCTGTAAAAGAAATGGACATGAAAAATATTTTGAAAGAAGTGGCCAGATTCCACAACCTCTGAAGTACTTTTTCCTGTTTTGCTAGCAAAGTGATGGAATAAAATATAAATTTGGTTAATCTGTTTAGTGGGTGATTTTCCTAACTTCAAGGAATTATTTTAATTTGGAAAAAAGAAATAACAAAGCATTGTAAGAGGGAGGAGATACAGATGTACCAAAGAAGACAAGTTGGTAGCAGAATGTAGCATAATGTGGAATGCAGTTGTCTTTTCTAAGGTACTTAAACGAAGTGTGACTAGAAACCAGAGGCAGGAGACTAAAAAGAAAGAAGCCAACCAATCCTGAGAGACCTAAGCTATGTTAGATGAAGGAAATCCATTGACATAATATTATTCAATATGTAACACAGCTACATGAATACATTAAAAATTCCAGGTCATGTGGTCCACAAAACTGACAGAGCATTCATACAGGAGCCTTTTTTACCTTAGTTGTCAGTGTAGTCTTGACCAATAGGTTTTTTGGTATATTTTAGTGGACTGCAGTACCTTCTGAAATCTTAGTAACTGACTGGTTTTCACCAATTAAAAGCTAAACACTTGCCATAACTACCTATACCACAAACCACTACTGTATAACAATACTGGAAAAAATTGTTTCAAACAAATACAATCTCAAATCCCTGGTCCAGTTTGCTTCCTAAATACACCATCTTAGCATCCAAATAAAAAAAATCAAATAAAATGCATAGCAATTTTTAAAAAAAAGTGCTTATGTAGTAATGTAAACATAACTTGTGGATAAGTTAATTTTACATCTGGGTTATTTATTAAGACATAGTAACTTTTTTTTCCATTTTAAGAAATAGATGCCTGCAACTGGAACTTTTTAGATAGCAAGTTATTAATTTGACTGACAGTTCACTCAGGTACTTCAGGATTTTTTATGTTATACATATTCAACTTACTATGGCATGGTTCATACTTGTTCAAAGGCCTTAAGAAGGGCAAAAAGCCCTGTCAATTTTATTCCCTTCACATCTAAGGAAATTGTGATCAGCATAAAAATAAAACTAATTTTCACCATTTCTGAAAAATATCTGTTAGCAAAATCTTCACCTTTTTCCCAAGCACAACAGCTTTCTGTACCCAAAGATTATATAAACTGAACTTGATTGTAATTCTAGCTCTCAGGGGAACCTGCTTGCTATTTGGCAGCTCTTTGATTTGCAATTCTTTGATTTGCTAGCCTCTTATCTGTTTCATAATTCACACTCTCTTTCCCTTCCTTAGCAAGAAATATTTTATCTCAATGGCAGACCATGCTGAAAATGAAAATTAAAAAAGTGTACTTTTTGTTCCTCCTAATTTTTTTGCCTAGCACTTTTATACCCATTTTGATTTTGAATGCTTACTATTCAGGCTATGTCAGTCTGTATACTTTTGGCACATCATAGCACTATAAAATTTGGTACTTATTGTTGTCCCACTATAGATGATTTTGAACTGTCCATGTGATTTCTACATTGTTTCCTAAGGGTATATAGATAGCAGGATTGAATGCTGCATCTTGGAACCTTAGCATTTTTGTTGAAGTTTGCTGGACATTTTGTAAAACATGTTCAGGTGTCAGAGGGGATGGATATAAAACACCTAATTTTCTTTTTCTCTCTCAGTTGCAAACTTTAGGGAATCATTAACATCCATACACACTTTTTACTATCTTCTCATGTGAGTCAGAACGAAAAGCTTGTTTGTACCTAAATAATTTTTTCTAAAATGTTCCCTTATCACAGCAGCAAGAACAATTAATGCAACTGAATGATTTAGTCCTTGCTGTCATGGAATTGGGAGAGCACTAGGTGGTCCTTGCAGAAGTGTCAGATTTTTTTTTCACTATTTTTTTGCCTATACTCTTTTTTTGTTTGTTTTTGTTTTTTTTTACAGAAATGCAGCCTTCTGAAGCCAAAAATCCTCAACCTCAACTCATTTCATTCAAGTTCGCAAGAAGCTTGTGTACATCAGCTATTTCAAAACTAGTAACAGACCTGGAAAAGAATTTAACTAGGAAACATAAATGTGAAGATTGTTACATTCTGCTGTCCATCCTAGTAGCTGTCTACTTCTCAACAACTCATTTACATGACAAAAGTTCTTAAACAGAGACACAATGTTTTATTGAAGGAGAAAACACACCCATTTTCTTTTCCCCTCCCTACATCACAATATCCAAACTTAAAACCTAGATGTAAAACTGAATTATTTCTAAAGTAAGGAAAGAATGAGCTTTTTATGTTCAAACTCATTGTTCCCCAACTACTTATCTTGCAATGCACATCATGCAAATCACTATTCTCTTTTTCCCTAACAATGTAGCCATATAAGCATTGCTTTTGATACCTAGTGAATCAATGTGAAATTCCTAGCAATGACACCAGAAGTAAAAATTATGCTTCTGGTATAATAATAGAATAGAAAAGTTCTGCTAATTTGTTTATGAAATAGGAAAGATCAGGAAATAGATGAGTTCTGTGGCATTTCAAAAACAAGTATTCTACCCATTGCTGCCTCAAACTTGATTCCATAAATCTCAGGAAAAAAAAACCAAACCCAAAACTGAATCTTGGCATGATATTATTTCTTCAAGACCAAAAAAAACAACGCCCAAAACCCCATCAAAAAACCCAACCAGATTTCTAAAGGCCACGCTTTCAACAATATTAAAAATAGTTTTAGAAGTGTTAATATGTTATACTTCCATCTTTAATTAGTTAAGTATGGATTAATGCTAAAGTAATAACTCACTCAATTACTTGAGAAATCTTAAAATCACAAATTCTGTATTTTTTTCCAGGGGGAAACCATGCGAAATACAGTCTAATATTTTTATTACTGAACTTCATGATTCTTGGTAACACTGATAAATTTAAACTAATGACAGAGAGCTATCAAGATTGAACTTGTGCTGGAAAGTACCACACACATGTGGGTGAAATCTATATGGTATGGAACAGGCATCCATGCAATAAAGCTTTAACAGACTGATAAGAAAGAAATGGAGCCTATCACAAATATCTGTATAATCACCAGGGTGAAGTACTGGTTAGTGATCATTTTCCTTGCTAAATAGTATATTATATTATTAATATTTTTTGCTTGTACCCACACACCAACAGAGCAGATATATGCATAAATAGAGCCTCAGTAGTTACTAACCATTAGCTTAAATATAAATTCATGGTGTCATATTTCATGCTTCTCAATAGCCACAAACCCAAATATGCATGCATCAAGTTCCTTGCTTCTGAAGAGAAATAAATAAGTTTGTAAAATATTAGAAATTATGTCAGAATAGTTATTTGGGTAACATGCACATATTTGTATTTTTTGATGTGTTAGAATGCCATAAAATACTTCCGCAACAATAGAGCATTCCGTTAACACGGCTGATCTGTCTAGATATTTAATCCATGAAATCATGTCTTTTATTTCTTGAACAAGCAGAGGTCTACATTTCAAAGTATTAGTATTTTTCATACTCACAGTAATAATTTTTTAAGTGAGGGAAGAAGTAACATGTCACAGATGGAAACAATCAAACTTAGGCATTTTATTTTGTATCTTGTGTAAATACAAGAATGAAACAGATGCTTATTAATTAACTGTAGGCAGGCAGCAACAAGGCACAATGGCACATCGCAGCAGCTGTGGACTGTACAGAGCTTTCCTCCATCAGTCCATTTTCATATTATCGAGCAAACATTCCCATGTCAGAAAATGTGTTAAAAGATAATGATAGTGAGAAGTAAAAATTCATCATTGCTGAAGCTTCAAAAACTATTTCTTGTTTTACACTGCAATCACACCTCCAGGTGAGAAAGGAAGAAATTTAATAAGTTTTATAGCTTTTCCAGTTACCTTATATCAGTCCTCATTTTGCAGACACTGAATGACTAAGATATTTATGAAGTTGCATTGCAAACAGTATGCCACCATGACAGACAACACTGTTTTAAGTTTGAAGAACATGTACACCCTATCTCCACAAACTAGCCATAGTAGAAGTGAGCATTTTAAAATTAAGATACAATAAAACCCAAAAATATCAAAAAAGAAAACATGTCCATCAGCTTGAGTGGGTTTGTTTCTTTCTCGCCTCCATTATGAAGTAAATGCACACTTTGGTCAAACATACTGTGATTTTAGGAAATAACAAAGGTAGTAAGATCCAGATGCAGTCATTAAAGAGAGAAAAAAAACGAAAAAAAAAAAGGTAATTCTTTGTAAAAATTGAAGTAGAACAATAGTAACTGTAAAGCAAGCAGTTACAGTCACTGTTATACTTCAAGATTTTGAAGCCTGGCACATGCAAAACCTTTTGGCAAGTCTAGTCTCATCATTCTATTCACTATAATTGTTACAGAAATCAATAAAAGGTAAGACAATACTCGACTATTACAGGAAAAGATGATAAGTATCATCACTCAGGTACTTATAAAATATTTTTTAAAGATTACTCCTATTATCATCTGATTATTTTTGTGAAGACCGGATGCTATATAGGATTCACTGACACTTTTCCTTCCAGAACTTTTCAGACATAAATGTTCTCCATTAGGAAGCTGGCTCTATACAAATGTTTCCATTAACTGCAGTTAAATTAATGTTGTGTAGAGCAAAACTAGATTGAATTACTTCTAAAAATTCCTTCTGCAACCAGTAGTACCACCAAATACCCTGTTAAGTAAGTAAGAAAACTTTTAATGGAAGTACATAAATAATATCACAACGTATCTTATGTAGTATTACCTAATTTACTACTTAGCTCAGTTGCTTAGCTATTTTTTTTCAGAAATTTTAAAAGGCTCATTATGCTAGCTTTGTGTAGTTTTATTGGGTTTGGACATTTAACCAAATTAGCTTGAATTCCATTTTCCATGCACAATGGAATTTGCTTTAACTGTCACTCTCTAAAGAAAATAAATATTCCAATTAAGTAATCATTTTGATTAGCAGAGACTCCTAAATGTACACAGGCTTTTGGTAAGCAATTATTATGTATGCAATTCTTTAGAAGTAAGTATAGTGTATATTAAGTAGAAAAGGCTAACATTTTCTTTCTCAGTAAAAGATCAATTAACACACCTCCAAACATGCATTTTCAGTTTATCTGAAACTGTATTTGTGAATTCAGATCAAATGGGCTGAACAAGTTTATTAAAAGTAGATTTGGTAAAAAGTAGTCTAGGGGCAGTCCCTTTTTTAGCTTGCTACTTGATACATACCAGTTTTGTAAGTGGCAGACTTAGATTCTGTTATCTTCATTGACTATTGTAACCATACCTACAATGTCCACTTTCTAGGAAAGTATTTGCTCTCCAAGTATCTTCTAGGCTTACTGCTATGAACTGATCACAACAAGGGACCTAGTGCTTGCTTGTATGAGGACTGAGACTAAGGATTTTGAAGTTAATCACCTCAAGTAAATAACTTACTACCATGTTACTTAACTATACAAATCATTAAAGAAAATAAATTTTCAGTGTATCTTCAACAGATGTATGGAGTGAGGCTGTGGTCAAAATGCCCAGGTTGATGTCAAACTGAAGTGACAAAATCCAATTTTCCCATCCCCTTCCCAGAGAGCTTTGACATATTTTGTGATGGATTATTTTTAGTCTTTTCGGTTCAGTAAGCTCCATTTTGCATAAAATATTTATTCACATAAACTAGAAAAATATCATGTCATAAGTTTAAGAGTATGGCTTCTCAGAATATCCAGTAAGATGTTCTTCTTATTTGTAGGTTCAAACCACCTGAAGTAGAGGGAGATCACATTGTTTTCTTTGGGAAAGAGGTAGAGGAGCATAAAACATCCACAAAGAGGAAGATCACATTGTTTTCTTTGGGAAAGAGGTAGAGGAGCATAAAACGTCTACAAAGAGATAGGA
The DNA here is from genome assembly GCF_929443795.1 of Astur gentilis. Classification (NCBI taxonomy): domain Eukaryota; kingdom Metazoa; phylum Chordata; class Aves; order Accipitriformes; family Accipitridae; genus Astur; species Astur gentilis. The sequence continues at coordinate 54,980,369 of NC_064919.1, read as the reverse complement.
AAAACAGGGAAAAAAACTTCTGTTCCTGCTCCCCTTGTTGAAGGGCTCTCAGACCTCATCACTGACTCCATGGCTAAGAAACTTCAGGGACCATAGCCTTCCCTGCAAGATGAATTGCATTGGATCTGTGGCACTATATATGCACAGTTAATTCAGAATAAAATTCTTCAAGAGATCATTGTTTTATGTATGTAGTGATAGGGATTGAAACTGGCCTGAAACTGGTCAGTCTGAACCACCCCCCTCACAGCAAATTCTCATTCCCAGGCATACATATATAGATACATATACATACAGACACTAACATATACAGGTATATACATACATGTACACATATGTACATGTATATACACATATATACACATATATGTGTGTAAGTGTGCATATATGTATATATATTCAGTTCCAATGAGAGATAAAATAAATTAGTAAATTAATTGTTTCTAGTTCATCTGTTGAGATGGACTTTGAAATAAATTGACATATATTAGTAACAAAGAATATGGTAATATTCTGTCCATATCTTTGCACATATAGAAACTTTTGCATAACAGAACACAGGGATTCCATGCTTCATCTCTTATGGTGTGTGTAGTATGGCTGTGGAAGTGCCAGTAGAATCTGGAATCAACCTTCATGGACTACTAGCCTTATAAAACATGCTGGGACAATCCCAAATTATTTCCTTTTCCTCCTTTACTTTTTCTTTTCACTTTTATTTGTTGCAAAACAACATTGTTATCTTATTTAGTTTCTTTTTAAAATCCTGAAATAAAGCATTCAGTAATAATAGAAAACCACTTCAAGATGATTAGTGAATTGAGCAATACTTTATCAGTGCCATCTAGTGTATGCAACTACAAAATGAGATATTAGAAGAATTTTTTCTTTTCTGTGTTTCTACTAAATTCACAAGGTGCTACTGCAAATGAAGTTCTAAATGCTTGTCTTGGATGTCAATGTCTCTTCAGCAAATATTTCTTTGTCAGCTAAACATTTTATCAAGAGGTTTGAAAATAGTCTTGTGGAGAGTTATTAGAAAAGGCTTCGGGAGGCTTATGTTTCATTGCAATTTCAGTAATCACTTTATTGTGATCCTAAGAGAGCAGTGGAGATAAATAGCTTTATCATTCACAACTGCTACCTTAATAATCTGAGTCTTCCAATCATTCACATTTTGTAAGGATGATAAAGCAAGCTACCAAAAATGTGAGACTGACAATCTAATGGGTAAACTTTCATTAAAAGGTGTGACTTAAAAAGCAAACAATATATTTAATATCATAACAGTAGAACTGTAGGATACTTATGTGGGGTTTCATAATGCTTTTTCACATTTGAGTGACCTCACTATTAAGTTACTACTTACTGATTTTCAGTAAAATTAAGCTACTGCTTCCCTTTCTCTCTTTGGAGAAACATGAGGTGCCTCTTTTTGATTACTGGTCTTCTCAACAATAGAAACAAAAAGTAATTCAGCTTGTTTGCCAGGATCAGATGGAACAAAGAGTAATTAATTTCATAACTCTTGTACTCCACATTATTAGGTTGGCCACTGACATTATGACTCCTGAAGGAGCTATGTTGCCAAATTACTCAGGCCATTGCTCTAATTTCAGTCTTTCTCTGAGAGGAAAAAGCATGGAAGAGAAGATTGAGTTTGCTGCTGCATTTTTATTGAAATATTAACCCTTAAGTTGTCAAATTGTCAATTGTAAAAAACAACAAAACTTAATTCAGGTGCAGAGGGAATGGAAAGTGAAAAGTGCACAGCGCAATGTCAGAATCCCTGTGCTCTGTTATGCAAAAGTTTCTACATGTGCAAAGATATGGACAGAATATTACCATATTCTTTGTTACTAATATATGTCAATTTATTTCAAAGTCCATCTCAACAGATGAACTAGAAACAATTAATTTACTAATTTATTTTATCTCTCATTGGAACTGAATATATATACATATATGTACTTACACACATATATGTGTATATACATGTACATATGTGTATATGTATGTATATGTATCTATATATGTATGCCTGGGAATGAGAATTTGCTGTGAGGGGGGTGGTTCAGACTGACCAGTTTCAGGCCAGTTTCAATCCCTATCACTACATACATAAAACAATGATCTCTTAAAGAATTTTATTCTGAATTAACTGTGTATATATAGTGCCACAGATCCAATGCAATTCATCTTGCAGGGAAGGCTATGGTCCTGTTCTGAATGGGAGTAGCCTAATTTACACATAACTGTGAAAACTAAGGGATTTTGCAACAGCAGTGTATGGTTTACCTTAGGAAAGGATGGTATTTAGGAAGAGTGATTTCTCTTCCAGTCCATTACCTTGATCAACTCAGCAAAGCTTTGTGCCATACTGATTTATACTGGAGCCAGGCAGAGGCCGTTACCCATGTACGAGGAGTGCACATCTCACTTTGTGCTCCCTCTGAGGTTATTCAGAAAGGTTATCCATAAGTACAGATGTACAGCAGAAAGGGTCTAGAAAGACCAAACTCAAACACCCCAAATTGGTCTCTCTGGCTCTTCTCCAAAGTATACATTTTTGTATATACTCAATGTAACCATCACAAATAATTCCATTTAAGGAAGATCTGCAAGAATCTGTAAGAGCACTGCTAACTATAGGCATAAATGTTTAAAAGTCATTACGTGTTGCATGTAGTTACCTTATTTGCTAAGGACAATAAAATGGATTGTTATATTTTTTGTAGCACATTCTGGTAATCAATGTTTTCTTTATAAATTCTTATTTTACACAGTAACAGAAAACATGACATGACCTCTAATCCTTGAGGGGAAAAAAGGTAATGACATAATATTTGAGGTCTGCTATTTCCATATGATTGTTTGTAGTCATTTTTACATTAATAATGAGTCTTATTTCAGAAACTGTGTGGAGTAAGCAAGCAGTTATGCTACGGTGTATATAATAGCTTTTGTTTAATTAAAGAAGAAGAAACAACAGCTGAGAGGTAACTTTCAAGAATGCATATATAAATGCTATTTTTAAAAAGAACCTGATTAAATATTCTCTCTAGCTACACAGAACTTCCTTTATATATACAGCACATATCTTTAGGTCAGGTTTACATGTAATAATGACTAATTATATTTGAAATGTTGGAATACATTGACTAAGTGTCATTCGTGAAATGATATGATCAAAAGGTGTTTGTGACAAAATATGGGATATGTTAAATCAATAGTTGCACTAAAAGAAACCTGGTCTAAAATTCTCACTCATGAAAGCTAATTGAAGATCAGCATGCTCTAACACACACTTTCAAGCCTTCACCCTGTCGTTTGTTCTTTTTAGTTCTAAGCACTGGCTAACTGTAACTCTTGTGGTTGAAGAACTCTAGAAGACACAAGAAAATAAATATATATCATATATTATTAAACTAAACAAAGAGATTGTTGTGATGCCTCCTATTTTTAAGTCACACGCCAGCATAGATCTCTACTTATACAGAATTTTGGGATACAAAACACATTCTTTCAGAAGATTTGGTATAACCTAAGAATAGCATTTAAAAGCTTTCACTTTTAATCCCTTGGCTTTCTATAATTTAAGCTGATGCTTTAATATTAGCTGGTCAAATACACAAAACAGAATAATTCTTGTACTCAGTGTTGCACTTGAGAATGTTTATACAATGAGTTAGATTCATTTCTTTTTCAGCTTTGGGCATCTGGGCTCATTCAAGTCCTGGTTCAGGTCACTAGTTAAAATAAATTTCACGTTTCCATCCTGCTTCTCATCCCTCTACTGGAAAATGATTGACAGCACCTGCTCTGGAAAGCACAGAAGGGCAATATAGAATTATGTAAAGATAGCTTTACTCACAGTAAAAGTTGGAAAAAAATCATATATTTATTCATTATATGCAGTGTGCAAAAATTTCTAGGGATGTATGTAGGAATTCCATTCCCAAAGAAGCACAAAGATAGAATATATCTCAGGAAGGACAATTATTCTTTGAATTTCCTTTACAAGGGGCAGCATTAGCATTCATTTCCTGTAGTAGCCCTGCCCTATGTGCTTAAGAGACCAGTTACCCTAGGCCAAACTGGAACATACAAAAAGAATAGTTCTTGTATGTACATCCTTAAAATGTACAAAAATTAAATAAAATGCATTTAAATACAAGAGTCTTTTGCATGTTTTCACCTATTATTCTTTTGGTCTGATCCAATACCAGAGATCTGGCAAGCTTCCACCAGTTTTAGCTAGTTGATGCACAGAAGAGCTTGGTCAAATATTTTGGCAACTGCAGACTTATCCCATGACTATAATATAATCTGGAAATAATTACCTTGTCCTTAAAAAAAAATGTTGGTTTAAAAATGTTAGCTTTGTTGAAACTGATTTAATCTAAACAGAAGAATTAGAATAATTTAGAATTCAGAGGAAAATATTCCATCTTACTGCAGGCTCTCATATTTTATTTTCTAATCAACTTAAGAGTACTAAAATGAGTTCAGTTTTAGCTGTCTTTTTTCTTCCTTTCTTCACTGCCTTCTACCTGAAGTATACACTCAAGCTTCAGACTGCATTTACACTTACAGGTTGCTTATCATATCAACAGGTTTATGATTTTGCCTTACTGCTCATAAATCGACCAAGGAGTGGAAAAATGACTGAAAAAATATTAAGCCATTCTCCTTGGTCTAATACCTTGAACTTCTCTGATATCAGTACAAAAACAGTTATCAGACTTTCAAGCACTTCAACTAGTGCATCAGGAACTAGGTCACTTCAAGATGAGCAGCACAAAGAAAATATGGCCATCAGGAAGTGTTTTATATATTTTGTTCATGAGTCAAAGCATGCTAATTTGGCTTGTCACATTTCTAGGACAACCACAGAAGCAAATGTATGTTCCATCCAAGGACATGTGAGATTGGAAAGAAGGATGGCTGAACTGGCAATGAAGAAAAAAAAACAATAAAATTAAATCATAAGCAAGCAGTAAAATGAAACAGCATATTTAGCAAAGGTTTTACAAAATGTCACATCTTTTAATGTGTTTATTTCAGCGTGAATAATGAATGTTTCAATAACTAATACAGGCAGATATTCCGTTGTCATCAGAGTCATTACAGCACTGACAAAAATGAAGCAAAGAGACTGAATTCACAAAAGGAGTCACTATCATGACTAGAACTAAAACAAAAGAAACTTCTGAGAAAACCTATTAAAGATCAATTCTCCCTATTCAGTTTTAATTACTGGTTTTACATGTTGGTTGCACTAGGGTTTTTTGGTCTGCTGAGGTTTGGGACTCTGCTCACAAATCAGTAAAACCCTTCTGCATTCAGGCCTTACTCTGATGTATTATATGAAATTTTAACTTTCAGTCATACAAATTGCAAGTGTTATTCTGTGTCCCACATTCTGTAAGAAAGAACTGATTGGTAGTCTAGTATTGACTGGAATGGATAAAGTAGAAGATCATAGAATCGTAGAATCATTTAGGTTGGAAAAGACCTTCAAGATCATCAAGTCCAACCATCAAACATGCCCACTAAACCATGTCCTGAAGTACCCTGTCCACTCGCTTTTTGAATATCTCCAGGGATGGTGACTCAACCACTTCCCTGGGCAGCCTGTTCCAATGTTTGACAACCCTCTCAGTAAAAATTCTTTTCCTAATATCTAACCTAAATCTCCTTTGCGTCAACTTGAGGCCATTTCCTCTTGTCCTATCTCCAGCCACCTGACAGAAGAGACCAGCACCCACCTCACTACAACCCCCTTTCAGGTAGTTGTAGAGAGCAATAAGGTCTCCCCTCAGCCTCCTCTTCTCTAGACTAAACAGCCCCAGCTCCCTCAGCCACTCCTCATAAGACTTGTGCTCCAGGCCCCGCACCAACTTGGTTGCCCTCCTCTGAACACGCTCCAGCAACTCAATGTCTTTCCTGTAGTGAGGGGCCCAAAACTGAACACACTACTTGAGGTGCAGCCTCACCAGTGCCGAGTACAGGGGAAAAATCACCTCCCTGCTCCTGCTGCCCACACTATTTCTGATGCAGGCCAGGATGTGATTGGCCTTCTTGGCCACCTGGGCACACTGCTGGCTCATATTCAGCCAGCTGTCAACCAGCACCCCCACGTCTTTCTCTGCCGGGCAGCTTTCCAGCCACTCTTCCCCAAGCCTGTAGTGCTGTATGGGGTTGTTGTGATCCAAGTGCAGGACCCGGCACTTGGCCTTGTTGAACCTCACACAATTGGCCTCAGCCCGTTGATCCAGCCTGTCCAGATCCCTCTGTAGAGCCTTCCTACCCTCAAGCAGATCGAACCTGCCTCCCAACTTGGTGTTGTCTGCAAACTTGCTGAGGGTGCACTCAATCCCCTCATCCAAATCATCAATAAAGATATTAGACAGGATATCCCAAATTCAAAGTAGTTCATGTTCATTACAATTGTGCATGCTTTTTATGGAATGATACACTTACTAATGCAAAGAGCATATTTTACACAAGGCAGCCGAAAAAACTCCTGAAATTTGTAAGGAAGAAATTTTAGAAATATTCAGACTTTTTTTGCGTATTATTCAAAGATCAAAGAGAAAAGTTGATCCATGGGGCTCTCTGGAATTTTACCAGTGATCTTATGTTAAGGGTCCACTCTTACTTTGGACATTACTATTATTATTTCCCTCTACTGACAGTAATTTTTAGTGCAACATATACCACTAAATTTGAGATGTTAATTTATTCTATTTAGGGGAAGTCTAATTTTTAATAGGCATATAGATTAGAGGATTTCAATAATATCCTTTTTACAGACATCAAACCAGGCAGTAACACTGCATCTTACATATCTTTTATAGTTCTAGGATCAATTAAACAAATCTTGTGTGAATTCACGAGAAAAACAAAATGTAAATTCAAAGACATGGAAACTATATAGCTTGTGTAACTTTCAAAAGCATACAAATAATTTGATGACACATTTTACACTGCCTTTAAACAAAATAGCAAGTAACCAGAATTACACAATAGAAACAGCATGTTTATACTCTGATAAGAATTCATTTGTCACTTTGAAGTAATTTGTTAAAAAAACCTCTTTTATATTAGTTTTGTTTAATTCAGCTTATAATTGTATTAAAGTCTAGTATATTATACAATGTCATCACATTTGATATCTGTTCTGCATCTTGGGGGGCACGGTTAGCTGAGCATTAGAGAGAGAGAGAAGTGGTGCAGGGTTCTTTCCAGATCTCAGCAAGGAAGGCCCAACAACAAATTACTAATAAAATAGGTGTTTTAACAAGACAGAATAAAAAGAGGAATATAAATAGTGGGTAAGTCTTATGTCCCTTTAGATGCTAGGAAATGTGCATTGGTGCAGCATGGGTCTCTTGATGGATCCATCCGTATATGACGTTACACCAATGCAGGTTGCATTTTGCTGCACCAAATATGAGTTAATTCAATGTTTCAAGTAATCAACCATCACAAATTACAAAAGAAATCTAATAACTCAATTGAACTTACTGAAAATTTTATTAATTTTTTAAGATAAAACTATTGAGTTCTGAAGTATTTTTCATAATTCAGTTTTATGGAAGGAAAAGAAACTAAGGATTTGTTCTTAGCTGCTAGTCAGCACAGCAACAGTTATAATCAGCTTTTCCTGGGCAGAAGAACATAACAAATGTCATAATTTGGTTAAACATGGATCTTTCATGCAGTTTATTTGGGCTTTTGTTGTTCTTCAGATTCTTACAACAGTGACATCAAGTGTCAAATGCTCATTACTTCTAAACCAGATTTCATTTTTGTATAACTAATCTGATACCTTTGACAATTGATAAGGATTTGCATTAAAAACACAAAGTTTCATACTGATGTCAATTTTTTTTCCCTCAGAATAGGATAGCATAATTTAAACCCTGTATGATAAAAACTGGACTTAATGTGATCTAGTATACTTATTCTTCATGCATTTTTACATTCTGAAATTGAATTAATTTTATTGTTTGCCAATTACAAAAATAAGAAAAAAGGAGATAAAATCCTACTCAGAAAAGGTTATATATACATTAAGAAGTATATAAATTAGTTAAACACAGTATTGTTTATTTCTCCTATATTCCACCTCAGACAGGCAGTAATTTTGAGATGAAGAATAGTTAAGAATTCTGTAACTGGAGTATTAAGTTTAGCAGAGCTCTACTTCCATTTAGGCACAACTGCTTAAAAAACTCCTGTGTGTCTAGAACACTAATTTTGAGATCCTCAGAAGACAGAAGCCAATAACTTGAATTAATAAATTATGAACTAGAAACTGAATTGATTTTTCAAAGTCGTAAGTGCTTAAGGAACTTAAGACATTTTTCAATACAAAAGTACATAAGGTACATTTTCAGAAATATCTAGAAATGCAGATAAACTTCAAAACACTCTGCTGCTTGTTTCCTACTGCTAACTCAATTATTTGGGGAAATTTTACCTCAAATATATATATGTATATTCAAAAATCTTATTAAAGTGAGATGATATGCAAACACTGCATTTTATAGATAGTTGATTAAAAAAAAAAAAGAAAAGCTGTTTTGAATCATTAGTGAATATGTAGAAATGAAAAAAATAAAACAGATATCTACAAATTATTATTTTGGAAAACAATTTTAAGTTCTTCCATTGAAATAGCACTATTTAAATGCACTAATATGCAATGTGATATTTAACTAACAAAGTTTAATTGAAAAAAAAATGATAAAGATTTGTATTAAAACCACAAAGTTTCATATTGATGTTCATTTTTTACCCTCAGAATAGGATAGCATAGCTTTAACCCTTTGTGATAAAAACTGGATTTAATGTGATCTAGTATACTTATTCTTCATGCATTTTTATATTCTGCAATTGAATTCATTCTATCAATTTTCTTATTTAACTTAAATTTTGTTTTGCTTAATGAGAGCTGTGAATTAATAGTAGTTTGTACTTTAGTTTAAGTAGTTGAAAAATTCAGTGAAGTTCACAAATTCCAGTGAAGCCTGGCATACCTATCTGATTGAATTGCTTAACTAAAAAATTTTATAGCACATCTATTATGTTATTTCCATACACCTTCTGTGGATTTTTTATTATTATTTTAACATTTTAATAAACTTAAATTTTAAAGACCATGAAATATTAAATATTGCATGTTATTTTAAAACACAAAGGTTATTTGCATTTTGCTTTAACTGGAGGTTATTTAGCTTGGAATGAAAGACTACCAAATTACAGGGGTCATCAGTTTAAACTATTATTCACAAAACCAGAATTGTCATTTACAGGTGAGATTGAAACTGTGAGAAATGTCTCATGACTTTCAGGTTATAAAGGTGTAAATTGCTTACCCTAGCAGTACAAGAAATGGAAATAAGGGTTTTAATTTTACTAAGACCTATGTCAATAAAATCCTCTGAAACTGGAAACAAAGCTTGAAAACAAGGGTAGCATAGAATATTCTTCTGCTCTTTTTTTTTTTTTTTTTTAATTATGTTCTTCACACTTTTTTATTCTTTAAGTATTATGGCAATCCAAAGACATTTTAAATTTCATTTTTATTATATTCACCTTTTGAATTATGACAGAATATACTAATTGTAGATGAGAAATTTAAATTCATTTTAGTGCTATTGATGAAGCAGCCATATAATTTCAACAAAACACCAGATTAAATAAAAGGCTGAGATACCAAACACCAGACTTCACCAGTCCCTGAAGACCAGGTAAAAAGCCTGGAGCAAGTCTGACTTGCACTTGGTGGAAAAGGGTCAGTTTAGGGAATACTTAAGCAAACTGGACACTTGTAAATCTGTGGGCTCTGAGAGACGCAATTGAGAGACGCACTCAAGAGACGCACCCATGAGGGGGCTGACATCACTGCAAGGCTACTCTAAATTTTGAGCAATCATGGCAATTGGGAGAGGTGCCTGAGTACCGAAGGAAGCAAATACACCTGACTTCAAAAAGGGCAGGAAAAAGGATCTAGCGAACTACAGGCCCATCAGGCCTCACCTCCATCCCTGGGCAGGTGATGGAACAACTAATCATGGGAACATTTTCCAGGCATGAGAGCAACAAAAAGGTGACCAGGAGTAGTAAGCATGGATTCACCAAGGGGGATTCATGCTTGACATACCTGATAACCTTCTACAATGAAATTATGAGCTTGGTGGATGAAGGGAGAGAAGTAGATATTGTCTGCCTTGACTTCAGCAAGGCTTCTGATGCCTTCTCCCACAGTATCCTCACAGAGGAGATGATGCAGTATGGGATGAATGAGCAGACAGTGAAATGAATTGAAAACTAGCTGAATGACCAGGCTCAGACAACAAAGTATAGGGCAGTAACTAGCAGTGTACCCCAGGGGTCAATACTGGGTCCAGTCATGGTCAATATCTTTACAAAAGATCTGGACGGAGGCAGAGAATAGCCTTAAAACATTTGTTCTTAATACAAGACTGGGAGGAATGGCTGATATGCCAGAGGGCTGTGCAGCCATCCAGAGGGACCTTGGCAGATAGGAGAAATGTGCTGACAGCAACCTCGTACAGTTCCACAAAGGGACGTGTAAAGTCCTGGATCTGAGGAGGAATAACGTCAGGCATATGAGATCCATGCTGGGCATTATTCATCTTGGAAACAGCTTTGCAGAGAAGGCTGGGGGAGGTCCAAGTTGCACATGGAACCAGCAATGTGTCCATGCCACAAAGAAGGCTAATGAATTCCTAGACAGCATTAGGTGGAGCATTGCCAGAAGGTCAAGGTAGGTCATTCTTTCCCTCTGCTCAATACGGATAAGGCCACACCTGTAGTATTGTGTCCACTTTGGGACTTCCCAGTACAAGAGGGAGATGGAGTTACCGGAGTGAGTCCAACAAAGGGCCACAAAGACAATTTAGGGGCTGAAGAAACTGTCCTATGAGGAAAGGCTGAAAGAAGAGGGACTGTTCAGCCTGGAGAAGGGAACACTCAGGGTGATCTCTTCAATGTGTGCAAATGTCTGAAGGGAGGGTGTAAAGAAAATAGAACCAGGGTCTTTTCAGCAGTTCCCAGTGACAGGACAAGAGGCAATGGGCACAAACTGAAACACAGGAATTTCCATCTGAACATCAGGAAACACTTTTTCACTGTGAGGGTGACTAAGCACTTGCACAGGTTGCCTAGAAGGGTTATGAAGTCTCCCTGCTTGAAGATACTCATAAGCTTTGGGCATGGTCCTTGGCAACTTTCTGTAGGTGACCCTGCTTTAGCAGGGAGGTGGGACAAGATGTCTTCCAAAGGTCCCTTCCAACCTCAACCATTCTGTTTCTGTGACTCTGTGGCTCTGTGATTCTGTGGTTCTGTGATTCTGTGAAACACTATTTATTATTTTAATAGTTACAATAAATTGGTTGTCAACATTTGTTATATGTGCCGTGTGGACCTTGACCAATTTTCCTACATTGGAACTCAGTATATTGCTAAGTGGCTAACACAAGGGATACAAATAACATATTTCAATATCAGAATATACCTCAGTTTTCCCAGTCACTGTGAATGTAGAACATAAAAACATATAAGCTAAGTCAGATCCACAGCACCCCACTTCTGCTAAAGGGTTGTATAAAAGAAATGAGACATGGAGGGTTATTTTTCCTTGGCATACTATTTTACCCTCTGGCAATACAATCTTAGCTTCTGCCAGTTGACATTTAGGGACAGAGAATAGGAAAAAGTTAATAAAGCTGTATCTGAGATTGCAATTTGGAAGAGATACCTGGTATTTGTTGTTACTTCTATCAAATATTAGTGGTTAATAAAGTGCGTTTAGTACTGTATGATTTTCTATGATTATCTTCTTTTACTTTGAAATATTTGTGCAGGGTTCAGTGCTAATTGTTGAAATCATAAGTCATTTATGGGGATTGGGAAGAAAGAGGTATATAAAGACAGTTTCATGAGAATGAGGGAAACTAGTTTCAAGCAGAATTGGTTGTAACTTTTTGAGCAAAACAGGCCTGTGAACATAAAAAGATGGAGGAGAGAAGTAATCCAGTGACAAAATAAGAAACAAGACAGTGAATAAAATGTTTCCTGATCAAAATCAGGAAGAGGAAGAGAAAGAAACGGGTTTTCCCAACATGCAAAATGAAAGTCTTTATCACCTATTAACTTTGAAATCCTTTTGCTGCCACCTTCCAAAACAGTTTTCCATACACTGCCTCCATATCAGTCTTCAAAAGATCCTGTTTCTAACAAAAAGTGTCTTTAAAAGAAATCTCAACACCTAATAGCATGATAAGACACCCCTGCAGTGCCAAGGTAATTGCCAGTTCTTCAAACAAGGGGTTACTGTTTCTGGACAAAAGCTAGTTTGAAGATGTAAAATAAGAATAGGCTTTCTTGGGGAAAACATTAGTAAGATATAGGAGTAAGGGCATGAAAGGATATAAAGTAAGACAAAATTTATTCATTTTGTAAACCTAATGTTAGGTGTCAGTAGTTGTATTATATGTGGTTTTCTTTTCTACTATACTTCCATCCATGTATACAGAAATTGTTATAAAAGGGTACAAAACAGTTTATTCCAGCATTCAAGTTACAAAAGCTACTTTAACACAATCAGTGAAATAATATCAGGGTACATGAAAAAAATAAACAAGATTCAAATTGCACCATGCTGACCAATAAATATATTTGTTTGGATAAAATTAATAGGGAAAAAAAAAGTTTATTTCAAACTTGGAATAATCTTTTAGAATTCAGTCCTGAAGATTAAAAAAAAATAAAAATAAAATTACCTGATTTCAGTTCTCATGATAGTTCACTGTGGGAAATGTCTGACCTGTTATTGTAAAGAGGTGGCAAGTCATAATTAGAAAAATGCTACAGAGCAGGTCGATGTTTGCAGATGATGTCAAACATCCCTAATGGAAGTGAAAGGAATCTTTAGACTAGAATTTCAACTAAACAAAGCAGATTTGAACAAATGAAAGCCTTTAAAACTGCATTATTTTTTAGGTCAAAATCATAGAATGTTTTAAAGAGTTTCTAAAAACATCTTCAAAATGTCATGTTTTCTTTTTATTTTTCTGAAACAACAATCATTCTGAAATTCTGCCAGACATTATAAAAGAAAAAAAAAAAAGCACTTTGTTTTGGAACAATGAGTTTTGTTCTTCAAACTCAGGACCACTATGAAAGGTGTTTTAGAGTAGAACAAAATATACTTTGTGTTCAAGTTCAGTTCAAGACACACAGAAATTCTGAGTATTGGGGGTTTTTTCCAGAAAAATTACACTTTAAACAACTATAATTAGAAGAATTAAACTATTCAGTAGGGGAAACTTTTTTTTTTCTAGAACTCCCTTATCAGCTCTTTTTGTTTCAGCCCACAAAAACAGAATTTTGTTAATAGGTGACAAAAACAGGAAAACATCCATGTGTTCAAAATTACTGTATTTTTTTTTTTTTTTATAAAGTAAGTGTTAAAGAATACAGCTTTGTACTGAAAGTAATCTTCAACTATATCTGAATTTTCAAAAAAACAGATTTTATTTTTCCTCCTTGGTTTATTTGGTGTTTCCGACAATAAATGTTTACATGTATTTCTCCATAAACCAGAAAAGAGAGATGGATATGTTACTTCTGTTTATAGGAACATACAGCAATGCAAGAACAGCTTGTTATCTCAGTAGCGCATTATTACAGACTATCAAAATTGTTATGGAAATGGAACTTTGTAGATAGTTTTGGGGGAAGAGCTGTGGCTCCTAACATACTTTACATCCTTATATGAAGAAGAAGAAATATTCATTGGTTTTGCTGGTATTACGCATGGCCCAGTATCTCATAACTTCACCTTCTTAAACTAGGGGGCAGGCAGAAAAGCAAATGAGACATTTCATGTTTATGAAAACTATTGCACACTTTAAGCTGAATTGACCAACATATTTCAAGTATGACCCAGATGTAAGAAATAGAACCCCGCCACACAATAAAACCCACAACATGAGTGTCTAAACTTTACCTGACTTTTTACTAGAGTCTTGGCTATTTTGAAAATCCTTTGAAGGAGATTGTGTTAACAATACCTATGTGACCCACAAATTGTTCAAAGAACAAGCAAAACACAATATTCTGTAAAAGATTTTCCCAAAATATTCATAATACAAAAGATTTTATCAGATATTTGGACAGCACATTGATATATAAAGATTTTTGTCAAGTAGGGACAAATTCAGTGTCTTCTAGGCATTGTAGGTGAGAATACATTTTGGAACAGGAATGTTCAGTCACCACTTCTTAAAGTGTTCCTTCCAGGATTCTATCCTTTTAAATAGGCACTTATACTGAACCGCTATACAAAAGAAGAGTAAAAGTCTACCATAAATAGACCATTAAGGGTTCTAAATTTGAATTAATCTCATTTCTTATGTAACATCTAAAGCACTTCTGAACAACAGATCTTTTATACACCATTATAAATTTACTAAAAGTTGTTTAACTTTTATTTGGGTAAACAGTAGATCAACTTACTTTCGATTTACTTTTTAGATCAAGATCAGGTCTAGTGGAGAGTGGAATGAATACTAATTGCTTATCTCTCAGCAATTACTAAAGTAAAAAGGAAATATGTTTTAACAGCCTCAGCAGATTTCTTAGCACAGTTTGAGTGATCAGACAATTCCCATGAACAATTTGAAAGTCATACTATACAAAGGCTCCAGTGCCTTTTTCAAATTTAAAAAAAATGCAATCTTGTAATGTTTCTTTTGAGATCACTAAAAACGATACATTATTGTGTGTATTCATCCACCATGTATACTCACCACATACTTTACAAGCCCTGCAGTCAGATTAGCCCTGTTCTGATCACTGATAAGCATGTATCACTTTAACAAAATGCGTGTGAATTTCTCTTTTCCAAGAAAATCTCTCTGTATGAATCAAACTGTTCTAAAACATTTGTTCATTGCAACTAATTCAGGTGTTTTGTACTTGGGTCATGTAGGACTATTTGGAACTAATGCTCAAAAATGCATAACCATGTGTTGTGGTTTAACACCAGCCAACAACTAAGCACCACACAGCCGCTCACTTCCCCCCGCCCCCAGAGAGATGGGGAAGAAAATCAGGAAAAGAAGTAAAACTCGTGAATTAAGAACGGTTTAATAGAACAGAAAAGAAGAAACTAATAATCATAATGATAACACTAATCAAATGACAACAGTAATAATCAAAGGATTGGAATGTACAAATGATGTGCAGTGCAATTGCTCACCACCTGCCGATCGACACCCAGTTAGTCCCCCAGTGGTGACTCCCCGTCCCTACTTCCCCCAGTTCCTATACTAAATGTGACGTCCTATGGTATGGAATACCCCATTGGCCACTTTGGGTCAGCTGCCCCAGCTGTGTCTTGTGCAGCTTCTTGTGCCCCTCCAGATTTCTCACTGGCTGGGCATGAGAAGCTGAAAAATCCTTGACTTTAGTTTAAACACCACTGAGCAACAACTGAAAACATCAGTGTTATCAAAATTCTTTGCATATTAAACTCAAAACAGCACTGTACCAGCTACCTGGAAGACAATCAACTCTACCCCAGCTGAAACCAGGACACCATGCCCCCAAAACACTTAGAAGTGCAGACATTTGTTGCTATAAAAATAATAATCACACATTTTTAGTTGGATTTATAAATAGATATAATTATTGCCTATTACAAACATTCTTGTGCTTTAGGACACAGAGACAACAAAGACAGTGCCAAAGACAGGTTATTGATGCTGTAACACTCAATATTCCTACATCCCTGTAATTCACCACATACTTACGCATTTTAGAAATGCAGTGATCATACATTTTAACAATAAGTCCTGCTCTTTTACCACAGAATTCACAGAAGCTCACATAAAGAAATACTGACTATATTACAAACACATTAATATTATATTACTTACTACCTGGTTAAAGGTAGTCTTTCTTGTCTTTCCAAAGCATTATTTCTGGATTACATCTAATGCAGTTAACTTCAACAGACAATGGATCAGATCCATATAGGTTCATATAAAGATTTAGTTCCAGGCTGGTGTTCTTATGTTCTCATAAACATGGTGTGATGTAAAAAACCCATACAATATAGAAAAATCATTCACTGAGAATCTCTAACAAGCCCAAGAACAAATAAGACGTATAATATACTGCAAGGAAAGCCTTCAGATAAATTTCAGAAATAGTATTTTTTCTTTCCACAGGAAATGAAGCATAAATGCAGAAAATATCAGATCATCTTTCGCAATTGAAGAATGTTAAGGAAGCTGTCCTGCATCATTTCACTGATGTCTCCTAAATTACAAGCTAGGAAAAAAAAAAAGAAAAAAAACAGCCGACTTTCAGCTCACGTTTATATGGATATCTACATTTTCAAGGAAAAAGAATAATATTATCCTTATAAAGCAAAGGGAAGTAAATTAAGAATTTCTACTTCAGGGGAGCATATGGTGAGTGTTGTAGGAATAGTCCAAAGTTTTTCCTTTAGTCAGAAGTTCGTTACTGTTTGATGATATTGTCCAAAACTAATAACAAGGAAAAGCCTATAAAAAACCACAGTAATGAAATAAAATAGGCTTACAAATGGATGATTTAAACATTTCAGTGTTTGGAGAAAGATTAAGAGCTAAATAATTTACCCTGTTAAAACTAAACAGTAACGTAATACACTTTGTTTTTTTAATAACCTCTTTCAACTACAGGCCTTGATGTATCTCAGAAAGATACGCGTTAAATGTAAAGCTAGTCAATATACTTATCTTTATTGAATAAAGAGCAGAACTTTCTGCACTGCGACATTTTATCCAAAGTCCTTGTAATTTAGCTCATTTGATTAGGTGAGTT
Source organism: Astur gentilis (assembly GCF_929443795.1). NCBI lineage: Eukaryota > Metazoa > Chordata > Aves > Accipitriformes > Accipitridae > Astur > Astur gentilis. The sequence goes on along the minus strand of NC_064919.1, from coordinate 54,963,452 downwards.
TGTTTATTTGGGGACTAACATTGTTACTTTTAAGCAACAAAATAATCAGTGTGGAGGCTCAGATACTTAAGGTCCCACTGGTCATATGCCTACTGGCAATATTGATGAAAGATTCAAAAGTTTTAATAATGAGGTAACTTCTTACCTCAGTAGAACTATAAAATTTACATTAATTGCTATTTGTCTAATTTTGCAAAGAAAGATTGGAATATTACATATTCTTCTAGGTAAATAGACAGAGCTTATCTTTCTGGGGAGGAAAGAAAAGTATACAAACATGAAGGAATCAAAATCTGCAAAACATTTAAATGCCTTTAACTCTCCTGAGCGATATTTTTTTCAATTACTCATTAATATTGCCAATTAACCATATTTATATTTTTTCCTTAAACAAAATAGAAACATAGCCACTCAATGGAAAGAATGAGAGAGAGAATAAATAATTTTCTGTTTTCACTGCAACATTTTACCAAATAGCTGCAATTTTCTTTCTCTTGGTGTCTGTTGATGCAGGAGAACAAAATGACTTTAATAAGTCTATAAGTATAAAATTAGCATAAAATTCTCTCTTATTTGTATGTTTAGGCCATGTTGTATGTCAGCATTGCAAAGACTTATCGTACAGACAATCCATTTTGGAGAAGGGATTGATAGGATTAGTAGCACAGAAACTGGGCAAACAATTCCCAGTCATTAATCCTCTCCCTTTTTTCTTCCATTATTTTAACTTCCTTATTTTTAGTCTAGCAACCTGTGGATCTGCATTGAATTTCTCTGTTTATCCAGCACTGTTTCTGCTTGAAAGTAAGCAAAATTCCAGGTGAGCATTGATAGATTTTACTGGATTTTTGATTCTCTTAGGGAAAAGGTTAGAAATTAAAGAGGCATAAGATTAAGAATTTTAAGAAAGCATTTCAAGTTTCTATCTTGCCAGGCTGTAATTTCTAAATTACTTAGTAACAAATTAATTGGCTGGTTTTCAATGAAAATTTATTTTTTGTGAAATGCTTATGTGTTTATAGTTTTATAAGGCTTTTGTCTCTTAATTCTCTCTATCCAAAGTCACAAGCAAAGAAAAATTCATATTAGGCACAAAGATGTCACACCTTAATATTTTGTTACCCATTGCCTCCTGGCCTGTGAATTTGGGCTTCCCAGACCATAGCAAAAAAAACAAGGATAGGGCATAGTGAGAATTTACTGCTGTCTAGAATGCCAGCCAAGTTTTTTTTAAACTTTTAAATAGCTTTAAGGAATTAGAAAGGTAGTTTAAAAAAAAAAAAAAATCTCAGTGAAAATAATAGCACTGCACTTACTGCCACCCCCCCCCCCCCCCCCCCCCCGCCCCAATCAAAGATGTCAGCTTATTTCAGCACTTGAAATCTGTAAGTCTTGAACACTGTGGCAATGGCTAGAGTCCATCAACTCAGTAGATGGATCTGAGGTTGTAGAAATTAAAATTCTGTGGTATATTTTCTTCTACTCCACCCTGGGAATTGCTATCAACATTAATTGGAGCTGTGTGCATAGATCAGAGTGAGAAGATACCCCATGCTGCATGAAGAGGAGGAGAAGGAAATCCCTTACAATAACATTAGGAGCTCCTCATTACGAATTGGAATTTACAGTCCAGATGTTTTTAATTGATTTTCCAGACTGGGTGTAAATTCAGAACAGCAACAGCATTCACACTAGCAAGGATAGAGATTATAAAAGGTTATCATGCATTTTTCAAGCAGTGGTCTGAATGCCATTACAGAAAATAACAAGGACTCCAACGTTTAGGCAGGTCCCTTAACTCTAGATAATTTCTCTAGAGTTTTTTGTAGGTTTTTTTGTTGCTTTTTTGTTTGTTCATTTGGTGACGTTTTTTGAGGGGAGAGGGTGGAGAGCTTCTTTAATCACTTTTCTCCACCTTCCTTGCCTTGTAAATGCAGGAGAGAAAGGAATATGCTAGAGCTCTCCTTAGTGCCCTTTGCTTTGCTTTTCTGTTTTGTTTCTGCATAGGTACATCCTTTCCCTTCCTCTATGTCATGTACTTCAGTTTCAGAAGTTCAGCCAACACCCTCTAATTACTTACATTCTCAGTTACTTTTTTGATCTGTTTCCTTACCAAAAGCAGACAGACATGTATGTCAATGAGGAAACTGAAATAATTTCATCTCTGTTTTCTTAGCAACAACAGTGAGTATCAGGTAAGGATGATCATGTAGTTGGCTTTTGCTTTAGTAAACTATCCCTTTTTGTCTTCCAGAGGCCATTATGTATTCACTTTCCTCTCTTTCCTTGAGTACTCTGAGAACCAATCCTTCACAACTCTTTCTTTCCAAAAAACAAAATCTGCAAATATGTTGACAAGAAAACACAACCAAAACACAGGCTGTGATTGAGCCAAATGGTATAGAGCAACACAAATTTCTTTGCACTGACAGAAACTATCAAAGCATCTGGTCCCTTCAAAGAATCAAAGTATATTGTTGTATATGTTTGTAATGAAACATAGGTTTTCTATTAACACCTGAGAGAAGAAGTAGCACTGCAATTCTCCACAAATTAATGCCTTGGCTCTGAAATCATAATTTCAGCTTGCTTCTGCCCTGGTTTAATGTCTCCCCCAGAAAGTCATCAGAGGAAAGGAGAACCAATGCTTTGTAAACACTTAGAGTTCCACAGACAGCTATGACAGGTATCCTGAAGTGTCTTGAGCTGGGCCCCAATGGTTAATGCCTGTGCTGTATTCATGGGCCATACATCAAGGGCTAGCATAGCAGAGCTCATATCCTTTGGTAAAGTCTCAGGATAAAATAGAATTACTGTATAAATATTCACACTTCTTGGTGCATGGCAGTAAGCTGTCATTGCAAATAAAGATGAGTTTAAATGAGTTACTACCCTTAGCACATAAATTCCTCTTTCTTTCTTTTCCAGATAGGCGTGATAGAGACTGTAATCAGAGACATTATTCTTCTCTATATTAATTATGACTCCTACTTAATAAGTAAATCAATTTGCCACACTCTGTGTAGGAATATGCTAAAGCACTGCACAGGAAGTGCATGGAGTTCACTCTGTTCTTGTGAAAATACTATGGACGTTAATGGAGTTGTTACTCCAGATAACCCTCAAGACTGAGAGAGTAATTCTTCTGCAGAAATTCAAAGTCACGCTGCAATGACTTTCTGGAAGCATCACCTACCTAAATGTTAGCAATTCTGATATCCTTTTAACTTTTAAAATGACCATGTCCTTTATCATGCCATTTGATCACTACGAGAACTTTCAATCAAAATATAAAGCAAGAGAGAGCAGAACAATACTTTATTAAAAAAATGCTACTCTTTTCTATATAGTTTTCTCTCCACTTTTTTTTAATGTTACATATTTTATTATAAAGTTGCATTTTAATGGCAAATGCAAGCACCATAATACATGCTACTTCTGCTCTCTATTTTGGAAAGATGGCCGATCATTAATATAGAAGGTTCAACAGATAAAGTATTGTAATTGAAGAGTGTCATGTTTTGAGAAGTTCTCACTGTATTGATCTTTACCACTTATTGCTGTCTTGTGACGCTCTGTTCTAGATAAAGCTGGTCTGCTGCCAATGCCAGGAATGTTGGCAGAGATAGAATAATTTTGAGAATGGTAAAATAAGGAGGTCAGAGTACCAATGAATCACCTTCTTTAGTTTCCATAGAGTTGAAGAATTTGTTACTTTCAAAAAATTTTGAATGTGCATCTCAAAATCCAGGAAAACCATGAGCAGTATACAGTCTTACATACACAGACCTTTGAGTCTGGGAAACATTGTCTTCCTACTCTGCTCCAGGGGTATCTGAGCAAGACCATGTTATGTGCTTTGCATCTCCTTGCACTCTACTGACTCTCCACTGACTACATGGTAAATCAGACTCCTAAAATAAATACATGGAAAAGCCTGCTTAGCTTATAATAAAGGAAAACATCTTGCATAAGAAACATCGTCTAAAAGGAACTTTTCACAGAGAAAATCCTTCATTCAGTTTTGCTTGCACAAAGGAATTTTTGGACATTATTGGCCAAAATTCCTGATGACAATCTTCTGTTTAGGCAGTCATCTCACTTCTTGTATACCTTAGAAATATTTTTCCTAAATGTTTTCTTTCTGTTAAGTGACTGCATGGGGATTCAGCTTCTCTCAGTATCACGTCAAAACAGCTATATGCAAACACAGGGCAGGAATAGCTTACAGTTGAAGTTTCCCTCCTCTTCCTATTAAAAATATTATTTTTAAAAAAGCCTTCCCTCTGCAAATAAATAAGCAAAAACCCAACAAAACAAATTCTTGTAAATTAGAAGAGATATGCAGCATCAAAAAACAGCATCCATAAATTTGATGACCAGAAAAAGAGCAAGAACAGAGCAAGCTGATATTACACTTCCTCTGAGTAAACTCTGAAGCCTCACCAGTTTTCAGCTCAGGATTTTCCACCTACAGGTGGTTCTGTCTCTATTTATACACTCCTGGTATATCTGTCTTCTAAGAGACCATCCAGTTTTCCGTCAAAGCCATGTAAATGCTCTGTATCCACTGCATCCTCTGATAAGGAAGGAGTTCTACAGGTGGCCTCCCTATTGTATAAAGTAGTGAGATTTGGGTTTCAAAAAGATCCGCCTGCTAGTTTCGCATGATGCCCTTAGATCTTGCACTCAAAGTTAACGTATGGTTTCACACACAATCGCTGTCTACCCTCCCAGGGTCAATAATAATTTTGCAGAGTTCTATCATATCTTTAGTAAATCTATTCTTTTTCAAAATTTCCTCATACAGAAGTTGTTCCACAAATTTGAGCATCTTTCTTGCCCTTTTCTGAACCTCATTCTATTCCACTGTATCTTCTTAAGAACCAGAAGTCAATGCAGTTTTTAAGGCACAAATCAAATGTAGGTTTATAAGAAATATGATTATGTTTCAGGATTTGGGGTTTTTTGTTTGTTTCTTTGGGGCTGGTGTTTTTGTTTTGTTTGTTTTTTTGTTTTGTTTTGTTTTGTTTTGTTTTTCCCCTTTCTATTCCTTTCAACTTTATGTTCTATAAAGTTACTAAACCATTCTTCATCTGTAGGCAGAGAAAAAGAGACCATAAACATGCAGAGAAGAGCTTCATTGATTTTCTGCATACATGGCAGAAATTCCTCTCTGGTATGGTAAACCACAGAACAAAGAAGGAAAATTTGCCAAGTATTTAGCATCATTTTTTTCTTGTTTACTGGATCATGTCTTGATGAATAAGCATGATGTCATCTCTGGTTTTGTAGTACTCTTCACTAAACCTACACTAATCTGCTGTACTATACATACAGAAACACATATACTGGAAGAAAGTCTGTAAACTATATTAAAAATATATATAATTAAAAAAAATCTATAATAAATTTTATACCTGTGGACTTCCAGAGTGATGAAAGGACCACTGGAGGTAATGTATAGTACTGTATGCTTTACCTGAAAGGTGATGAGTGCACTCTGAAGAGGCCCATGTCAGTCTTTGCCATCCAAAGTTAGATAAATGGAGCTGGAAACTAAATGTATATTTTTATAAAATTTTATTGCCATGCAGTTCCTGAGCATGGTACATATCAACAAAGGGTAAAACTACATAAATCAACTGCACAAATGAACTAGAAACAAAGTATTTTAATAAAGAAAGCTTCCTATTTTGTTTATAAACAGAAAAATCCTAATGTGCTAGAGGGAAGACATAACTGCCATGAAATACAGAACCTTTACCTTTGTGTGAATTCAAACTAATTCACAGTACATAAATACTAAAAAACTGCTGATAATGATTCAAAGACTAAAAACTTAAAACTAACTGAAAATACTGAAAATATATATTGAGAACATATATTGAAATACATATTAATTTAAAATATATTTTTACAGCTTAATTTATCTGTTTTAAATATACAAAATATCCTGAGATTCCTGTTAAAAAAAAAAAAAAAAAGAAAAGAAAAAAAGAAAAAAAAATGTCTAAAGAACACTGAATACATTGGTACATTGAGAGACTAAGGATCTCATTTATCTCATTCCATTATTAAAATAATGTGAAACTGATGAACTGGTTGAGATTTTTTAATTTTTTTTTTTTTTTATTTTTTTAAAAATAATCCTGCCATCACAGGCTCAGATCTTTATCTCTGTGGTTTAAAATGGGCTTTTCTCACCAGAAAGTGTCCTAAAATACTACTTCTACATAGAGAAGACTACTTATGTGTTTACCCTAGGAGGCTTCATTAGTATTTGACTAAAAATCTTTAGTCATATATATCTTACAAAGGCAAAACGCTATGAATTGGTCTTGTTTTGTTCCACCACAGCCTAAAATCAGTGGAAAAATAGAGCTACATAGTGAATTCTAAATTCATTCTCCCTCCTTCTTTTATTTTATTTGGCCCTCCTCCCCCATTTTATCAGAATGACAGTCAAATTGTAACATATTTTGTAAAGACTGTATTTCTCTATAAGTCTAAAAAAAAGATGTTTTTTTGAAAAGCACTATCCAAGATATGTGCAACACAATGCATCAATAAGCTATTCAAAATACATACGAAACATGGAAGTTCATTCACATTAGTAGAGATAAAGGTAAAGTATTGTTTGGACACAAACATACTGAAAGTTTCAATCCCTGTCAGGCACTGAGTAAAATAAAAAAACAAAAGTCTTTTCCTTGGTCCTCAAAATCATGATTGAGTAAAAGGAATAGCTGATCAGAAACAAACTTAGACCCTTAGTAATTTTTATTACTTAAACCTAAAAATCCTAAACCTTCATTACTTAATCCATGTGATATTCCCACACGTAACTGAAAGCACAAAAATTTTCTGTACTTGTGTGTGTGCCCATAAATACTCTGAGAAAAAGAGGTTACTTTCAAAATTTCTTCTTTAACAAAGCTCCTTGAAAGAATATAAAATTAATTAAAGTTCTATGAGAAGAAACTAAGATATTTAATATAATATTTTTTTTGTATTTTACTAGAACTTTAAAAAAAAAAGATATTTATAGAACATTAAAATTACAGTCAGTATAAATAAATGAAAAAAAAAGATCTTTGATCTCAAGTAATGAGGTTTACAAAGTGCAAATGTTCTTTCATTGTTTCCCCAAAGGCGTTTGAAAAACTTTTTATAGTAAACATACAGGCTAAAACAGAGCAGTTGGCCTGGTATCATATAAAAAGTATTTAAGCACAGAAAACAAGTCTACTTTTAAAGGATTAGATGAGAAAGTTACACAGTCTATACATACAAAATGAAACCTCTTTTATATGTAAATCCTGTCTAGATTTTTTGATCTGATAAAACCATGTGTGCTGAGAAATCTTTATACTGCAGTATGTTTTCATAGTGCATATATCATGCTAAATGTTTGAAAATAGTAGCTAATATAGTGAAAACATTGAGCATATCAATGTCTCAATATCAAAGCAATTCTTAACTCCCTATCAAGAATGTACTCCATGATACCTGCTTTTTTTTCCAGTCTTTCAGAGACAAATGTGTTCACCCTTGTGCCCCAGCCATTTTTAAATTTTTTTTTTCTATTTTATTTTAGAAAAATGTTAAAACGTAGTTTTCTCAGCATATTCTACATATCTGGACTTCAGGAGACATTATTTGACTCATCTAACAGTAAAGAACAAAATGAAGTGACACCATTTGGAACATATTTTTGTAGGAGAAAAATAAGAATGGTGTATTAGGACAGTGGCTTACAGGTGAATAACAGAGTTGGAATTAATCTCCTAGAAGAGTTCTAATAGCTTAGTCTATTCTATATAGATTATGTTTGAAAACAAGCCTTGACCTAGCAAAATGCATAAGTCTCCAAAAGTCACTGATGATTTCACAAAATAAACACTTACAAAAATCATTTCTACTCACTTATATTCAGCCTTTCTCTGCAGATGTTCTGTAGGATAAATAGTCTTTGACATGCAGAAAAGGAATCAAATTAAAACATATAGCTTTTTGCCAAATACTGTGTGTAGTTCTATGCAGCAACACGACCTGATTTTGGCACATTCATTTAGTTCAGGGAAAAACAAAGTGAAAGGTAACATCAGAGGAGTGGACCTAGTCATGACGAAGAATGTCAGTCTTCATCATCCCAGAGATTTTTTTTCATTGACTGTTAAGCTCTTCTCCAGCATTTAGCTTTGCTTATTTACTAAGTTGCAATCCTAGAAGTTGCTGATTTTTTTGATGTTTATTTTTACAAAAGGTTTTTGTACCTGAATGCAGTGCTTCACCTGAAGATATCTCAGCAATTGAATAAAAATCCTAAGAAACGCAACTCTGCCGAGGAGTAAGTTAGCAACAGAAATATAACAGCAGCATATCTCCATTTTCTACTTTATTGTGTGCTGAATAATGTTAAAATTGGATAAACACAATAGCTAAAAGTTTTCCTAAATAAATATAACACAAATAAGTAATGCTGAAAAAAGAACTAGCATTTATGAAGAAAGTGTTAACATAAATGAATATACGTAAGAAGATATTGAAATACATATGCTCCTATGGAGAAAGTGCTGAAGACTACAGTAAGGAACCTAAAAGATTTGCTCATGATAACTAGGCAACTAAAGAATATAGTCAAGATGAGGAAACTTTGAATAATTGGTTATAAAAGAAAAAGAATTTGTATGGATTACCTTTGATCTGTGTATTTGGAATTTGGCTTCTCTGAGTCTAGATTATTTTGAAGGTCTGATTTTTATTTGGATAAAAGGAAGAAAGAGTTTGTGTGAAATCTATTTTCCGCAAATTTTTTTTTTAGGATTTATCCTTCTCATAGACCACTCTGCTTTCAGGATACCTTAGTTTTAATTTGTGGAGAAAAGAAAAAAAAAAAAAAAAAAAAAATGCCTGAAGGGAATTAAAGGTATAACAAATTTGTTTGACTCATGTGTCTCCTGCTTTTGCCAGCCTCAGACAAGTTACTTCACTAGACAATTCTGTATTCTAGAATAAGATATGAAAAAGAAAATATATTTATGACATAAGCCAATGTGTTATTTGCAGTGGAAGTGATCTGAAGATCCTGTTAATTCAGTCAGAGTAAGTGTAGTGGTTAAAATTTGACTAAATTTTATAAAACAAAACTATACACTCATTGTCTGCCATTATGTTATCATTTTGCTCCTAGTAATAATATTAAAACTGTTACATCAAATAGAAGAGCAAATATGCTCTTCCTGCCACACACACAAAAACCTAGACTTCATGCTTCAAGGTAAACTATGGATTCCATCATAACAGTGCTAAGGAAGAAATTTGTTCACAGACTGCATCTTGCAGAGAAAGACAGGCAAAGGTCAATTACTTGTCATATGTACAATCTCTAAATCAGGTATACTTGCCAGTTTTTCTACTTTTTTTTTTTTTTTTTTACTAACAACCAATCATGCAAACATTATATGGTTTGATTCTGGCACTGATGTTGATCTGATTATTATACACTATAAAATACATATGGGATAATCAGTCTGTGATAATCACCAGAGAATGGGATAGTGTAATGTCACTCACTACAGGGAGGATCACATCACAGAAGGCTTATACCTCCTGCAAAATTAGAAGGCTGTCTGACTGCCAAATGTCATTACAGGTGCGTTGCCTAGCACAGGGATTGCTTTCACAACTCAGCAATGCACAATGATGATTTTTGTGAAAAACTGTCAACTTACCCTGACCACAACTGCATGATGGAAATACATCCACACCCTGAACTTTAGTAGACACTACAAGGTGTATGCACAAAAGTAATGGGTCTCCATATTGTAAAACGTACAATATGCCTTACAGAGATTGTAAAAGTTTCTTTTTTCTTTTTTTTTTCTATTTGCAGTTAAATTAAATAGCAACTGTTCATGTAGCATTTATCAGTATCTTGACACTAGAATTTTGAATGTTGAGAAAGCTAATTACTAATTTATCAGAAGTATAGCCATACAACAATATATCATTTGAAGTACAAATGAAAAAAATATTTCAAAGAGTTAGCAAAACACAAATTCAAAAGAAACAATATAAACACTGCAATTCTGTAATTTCTAATCTCTTGAACAATTTGTTCAAAGCCGGACTACAAACATTAGTTTATTATATTACTAATGTTTAGAGTGGGTGTTATGCAAACAGCTCTACCAGTTTCATTTTATGACATTATAAAGATTGCAAGAACATTTTTTTTATAACTTCCACATATTCCTCAAGGTCCCACAGTGTCATACAACCATTGTCTCACACAGAGTTACATGGTCTGTATTTCTGAATAAATGCTGTTTTTCTTTTACCTGTGCATAAATCTCTAGTTCCTTGTTTTCCCATAGGGTTATGTTAGCCAAACATGAAAATGGGTCAGCTTAAAATAAGTCTGTGTAGTGATGTAGGTAGGGGTGGAGATTGTTTGATTTTCTTTACAAACGCAAGAATTAAGTTTCTTATAAACTGCTGGCATTTGTGTGCAGCTCAACTGTTCAAAGGACTTAATCATGCAGTCCTCACTGACTCTGATGCTGGCAAATATTATTAGGCAGAATAGTAGGTAGAAAGGGAAATTAAAATGGAGGCATATATCTACAGTCTTTGTTGTGGCAATGACCTAAAAAGCTGATGTCCTACAAGAACGGATCATTCCAGTTTGCTCCAATCACCATTGCTAAATTGTTAACCAGTACCTTGCTTATCAATAAGTTTTTGCACATAGTAATTGTAAAGACATCAAATTTATTCTGATATTTCTGACACAAAGTTTAGGGATACCACCAATGTCATGCTATTGGCAATTGGAACACTGTCCAAATAAGAATCAAAATCAAAAATGTTTTAGCAGTTAATCCTTGCCACATAATAAGATGTCAGCCTTATATGCCTGACCCCAACACTGCATTGTATATATATACATCATACTAATCTCAAATAATCAGAAACAACTTTGGATCCTTATTGACCACCTGAATATTTATAATCAACAAATACTATTTCATGAATTTGGTGTTTCTTTTGCTAAAATAATAACTAAGGGGAATTCCACTTAATATAAAGCATTATTAATGACCACTATGAATTGTATTCTAGCTGCTCTTCTATGTATTTCAGTAACTGTTTAGAATCAAATCATGCAGATTGTTTTGTAATATTTAGATCACTACTTATATTCGTATGACTTTTCAGTCAGCATCAGAATTAAAAGCCCTTGAAATGTGAAAATGAAGATCTATTGAAAGTTCAAAATGTAATATCATAGCTTCTAAGGGTTTGGAAAATTTGAACACACACCCCCTTCTCCCTCCCCCTCCCCCCCGCTCAGGACCTTTTTTAACTGCTTTTAGTAATTTAATCCAAAGCCTAAATTTTTGATGCTTTCCCTGTTTCAGTCTCAATAATGTTTGAAATGAAGAACATTCCAAGAAGTGTAAAAGTATTTATATCCTTTTGCTGACTTTTGGCTGTGTTCAGTCATGTAGTTACAATATCAACAGTATCAAAATAATAAGCACACATATGATGGTTTCTGTTCACAATTATATCCCATGATAACTGTTTTCATGAAATGATGAAATGAATATCTGTTGAGTAAAAGCGGGAGGAGGGGTAAGATAACACACAATATGGATTAATAAAAAAATACAAAACCACACATGCATACACTTTGAACAAACCTTATTTCAAAATGTAGTTAATATATAGTGCCTCTGTATATGGGAACACAAAGATGTGTAGCTTCTGGGATTAAGTGGAAATCAGAGAACCAAAATTAAGAAGACAAAAGTGATGGACTGGAATTTGTTTTCTCCTGCAAAGTCTTGACACCGAAGGATGAACCTTAAAATAACCAGTTGTCTATAAATGCAAAGAACAATAAGAGAGATTAAGAGAACCAAGTAGGTAAAAATCACAGAAATAATTCAAAACAAACAGTGCTCTTTCCTGGTGAGGGGAAAAAGATGAAGAGTTGAAAAATGATATTTATTAAAATTCTTCTTCTGCAACTATGAATTATTTGAAAATTGTAAACCCACTGAGTGAATCGGAAGTGGGAAATTATCTAGAAGACAAAATTAGTATAGATGTAGCTACTTTTTCCACCGACTGCTACTTCTATGGAAGCAAATTGGTTTTCCTAAATATATGCATATTTTCCTTAGCTTCAATAGCACAACAAAATGGAAATTGTTAACCAGAATAAATTAATTTATATGTTGTAGATGTTAGATTAAAAGCCCCCCCCCCCCCCCCAAAGGATGTTGAGATTGCAATATCAAGCACTTTGAAAATAATGCTGGATAAGAAACGGCTTTCTGCTGCCTATCAAGCTTTAATGATGAACTATCAATGATTCTGGTGAAAACAAAAAAACCCTTAAGACTAGCGTAAAATAAACAACTAGGGAAATTTATCAAGAGTACAGAGACTGAAAGGAAAGTCTCAATCACTCTTAAACTCTAGGATATCTCATCCTACCGATCTTGAGATAATTTAATTACAGGAACTTCCTCCCTCTGCTCGGTTCAGGTAACAAATTTAAGCCTTACTCTGACATCTTGAGTTTTCAGTCACTAAGATATCACATGAGGTGTCCTTACATGCTTGCACAGAACTCCTTATTCTTCAACACTCATTCTTCACTGTTTCTCGTTCTGCTTTATAAATGACAGAAAGGGGCCAACAGAATAGGAATAACAGTCTGGTCTCAAATATTTAGGTTGAAATATACTTGTTCCTGACAGGCTGTTCATAAATTAGCTGTTAAATAGCAATTAATTTCTATTAATCCTTAATTTCTATTAAGGATTTTTACTTTTATTTTTAATAAGAATTACTATTTTTTATTCAGCAAGAAATATTAGAACACTGTAAGAACATTCCTTGATTTATTTCCCCCTCCTCCCCCCCCAAGTTAATAATATTAAGTAACTGATTGACTTTTTCTTGTGAACTTGAAAAAACAATGGTGATTCAAACATATGGCAAGGGTGACTCTCTCTGGGTTGTTTAAATCTCATGAAGTTTTAGCATAACTATAAGTAACAGAAAGTATCACACACAGCCTTATCAATATAAGCCCTAACTGCTGAATGAAACAAAGTTAGTAGATAAAAGCTGACCTTGTTAAAAAAAAACATACCAAAACAAAACAAAAACAAGCAACCAAAGTGCAAAAATAGAACACATGAATTAAAATATTGTACATGAGTTAAAATAACAAAAAAGGCAGAAAAGATGTGAATAAGACAGACATAAACAAATAACTACTTTAATCACAAAGTTATAAAAAAATCATTTTAAGTGTAAAAAATTTAATTCTCACCATGAAAGAAAACTCATAATATACAGAAAAGATGTCTCAAAAGTTTCTTCCCTCTGTAATGTTCTGCATATTATCAGACAAAGAAATAAAAATGGGATTTCTGCTGTAAGTATAACCAGACTACTTATCTCCTAGTATCTTCTCTCTTTATACAGTTTTTCTAACTGGGACCCTCATGAGACAAAGGAATAGTCGTTCATTGTATAAATTACACAATATCTGCAATTTTAGAAGAAGTTAGTAAGAGGAAAAGCTCTTGAGAAAATTCTTAATATAATTCTTAGGTTCAACAGAAGTGGTAAAAGGTGGTAGAATGGTAAAATATGTTGAAATAATTCTCACAGAAAGCATCCTTAAGGCTAATCACTTTTTATATGGCTAAGACATTTGTAAGCCATCTGTTAAGTGCAACAGTAATAGCCTGCTTTTCCAGTTTGCAGCAGCAGTAACTCTAAGTGCTTAAATACAAAAAAACATAGGGAAACCTCACAAAATGCTAAAACTAAATAAACTGCATAAAATATGAGTGCTTGTAACAAAGAATGTCCCTTGTGCTACACTAGCCACTGTTTTAGTAAAAAACCTTTATTCCATCATCTACTGGAGAAAATGGGCAAATGAAATATGAAATCTATATTACTCAGACTTTGACTGTTAAGACATATGCAGTTCATAAGACGAGCCCAGCAGGAATAGCATACCTCAAAATATTTCCACAGAAATTTGGGGAATAAGAATAAAGAATCTGAACTAAGTTTAGCAAACACATTATGTTCTCGCTGAAAGAAACAACAAGAAGTTAAATTGTGATTGACTCCTTCGGGAATGCAAAACTGCGTTGGAGAGCAGTAAGCAAAAATAATCCTTTTAGAGCTGAATTTCACATTTCCTCTCTCTTAGGCAAAAAAAAAAAAAAAAAAAAAAAAAAAAAAAAAATCAAAACAAACAAAAAAATGGGCACTGATTCAGTCTTGGCATGCACATTTAAATCTCAGCAGTCCCTCATGCTTTGGGAGCAGGAAATACAGACTCTTCTAGTGACTCCCAGGGAAAGGATTTAAGTGGCTTTTCCAGTGTTGCATGTACATTCATCTTTAGAACAAGGACAAAAGTGATCTGATGAAGGTACATAATATACATATCATCATAATCATTAGTCCATGACTGCACAGTGTGACTGCCTTACAGGTCTGCTATTGATTAGCCACAATTTGTTAAATTTTGCTGTCTAGGGTTGGTAAAGAAAATTAATGCCTTCATTTTATACAATAGAAACCCATGTGTTCTTAGACTAAGCGGGGCACCTGTGATGGCACAAAATCAGTCAAAAGAAAAAGCAGTGTAAAGCAGAGCAAAGAATTTCTTTGTGCTTTTCTGATAGCTGAAATCTCATAGTTCTTTGTATTACAGCTTGCATGGTAATATTATTCTCTCTTTTACAGATCTTGAATTCAGGGATGCACTTACCTGACTGCACAAGAAAAGATCGGAAGCGTTTTCCTCCTATATGTCTCCAATTATCTGCTTGCATTTCAAGACTTCTGCACTAAACTGCCTGGCTTTTTCTGCCTCTCTTTCTCCAGCAGAATAATAGAGAAAGAAACTCAGAGATCTGAATCCTGTTAAGTGCCCTAACCTTTATGTGGGTTCTTTTAGAACTGGGCTGTTAAGCATCATTTTCAGGAGCAAAAATATGCACTGTTATCCAAATGAATTACCTCAGTTGTGCTAGTTCTCACTTGGTTGTAGTGCAGCCAGATGACAAGGTTTCAAATGTGTTAACTTGTGTCATAAAAAATGTTGAAGAGATTTTCAGTCTCAAATGAGCTAGCAAAACAACTCTTTTTGCCAATATTTTGCCCAAAATACAGACCTTAACAATAGAACAATTCCCAGTATATTAATATTTGTCTGAACAAGGGCTCACTGTTCAAATCTATACATGTTGCCTAGCCCGGCAACATTTTCTGCAAGTGCTCAAAGTCAAGTTAGTGGAATTGCTCACACATTTCTCAGTGGGAAAAGACTGGTAAAAATTCTAGCGCTCAATAATATATGCTCACATCAGGTTGTAAAAGCCTATGTTTGCAAGCTACACTCCACTTTTTGTCTTTTATAAAATAAATAAGCATATCCCAGGGTTTTTTCTTCATAAGTTGATGAGTGAAATACAACAGGTAATGTAGGGGATAGTTTAAGCTGTTGGAAATATTATCATAAACAGAAGCCATAAATCCTTGTAATGCCTGTGTATAAAAGATCTTAGCTTCTACAAAGAAACACAGAAACAGTATTAAAATATGCTCATAGAAGGTAACAGGTGAAACCTAAACAAGTTATATTTGAAGGTGAAACAATGACAAACAAATTACTAACTCAATTTCCTTTGTTTCAGACAAAATAGCTTTGACTCTTCTCAAGGGTACTAGTACTTAAATATATTTATAACAATATATTTAACAGGCTGCTTATTTTATCCTCCATATTTCAGTTAATAGCTCAGAGCTGTTTGCAAAAGAAAAAGAAAAGTTGTTGTCAAAGTTGCAAATACACATTAGGATTTAGTAAAGAAGCCCCATCTGAAACCAGTAAATGAGGGCTTTAATCTCAAATACCCTTTTCATGCTATTACTCAAGTCATAAGAGTGCCTGAATGCATGCTTACAGAAGAGATAGTCCATGGCATAGTACCATAATACCATACTCTTCATGGTATCCCCATTCTTTAGGTAATTTAGGGTCCTAATTTTTGCAGTATTAGATTTTGAACAATCAGTTTGGATAAAGAGCAATAAATAAAGAGTACATATTTTTTAAGTAATTTGTTCGAAAAGACCCACAACAAAAGAATGATCACCAGTGGCCAGGCTTGCATAATTTATCTGAATGAAGGATTTAATGAAACCTGAGCTCATATCTGTTTATTCCCCAACAAGCATGCATCTGTTGTTACCTCCATCTCAGAACCATGCCGTAATATTTTCTGCTACCCAATCTTACAACATCTGTCACAACTGTAGCTTCCTGACAAATTTCAGAGATCATAGAAGGAAGGAGGTGGGTAGCAGGAGTCTGCGTAGACACTGGGCAAGAAGCATCCAGGACTGTGCCAGGTTGGTCTCTTGGCCAGAGGTACTGCTCTGCTTGTATCCACTAAATAGACACTGCAGAAATTTCTGGAGGAGCTAAGCATTACAAATCTCTACCCTGCTCATTACACCACACCTTAGGAACCTATATTAAATTAATACTGGAGGAATCTAACTTTCTGCTGTATTTGGTTGAAATTGGCATAGCTTGTAAGTTATTGGGGACGAAGGAGATGGGGAGAACAGAGTGAATTAGTAAGATTCCTTTCTTCAGAAAATTGGGTAAGAGTCTCAAGGAATGATAAAGAAACTCTTTAAAGCTAGGAAAGTAATAGCTCTCCCAGGTGAAATACATCTCACACTATAAGGTCACGTATGGCTATTAAACTACTTAAACAGTAGTGTTATGGTAATTAAGTGCTGAACATGTGAGACAACTGCCCCTTGAACACAGTCAATTTCACACCTTAAAGAGAAGACCTGGTAGATATAAAGAATAATAAAATGAGCCAGCTCATTATTGAAACATATAACGTCCACAAATCTTTTCTTCCTGTCATCACCACAGTTATCTGATACAAATAATACAAAGATATACTTTATTTCCTATCAATGTTACTAAATTTAATGAGTTTGCCTTTAATTACTTGGATAAATGAGTCTTTTCCTTTCTTTTTTATGGTACTGGCCATAGAAAGATTAATATATTCACATAAAACAAAAATAATTGTCCAAGATATCTTTCAAAGATAGAAATAGATTGTGGTGCATTACATGTCCATTAAAGACTGAATGGGAACAATGTTATGTATTTTAAGTTCTGGACATATATAGCTGAATTAAAGTTGTGAGTTGCAATTGAGGCAAATACAATTCCTGGGGTCATATTTCAAAACAGAATTTTGAGGAGAATGAAATTAATCCTAATACGTGTATTTAGTTTTCTGTTATTTTGCCAGTAAGTGTAGGAGACAGTGCAGCACAGCTGGGGCAACTTCTTTGCTTCTGATGCAACATAGGAAAATTGAACAAGGAAATTCACTTACATGAGACGCAGTCTATTGTTTGATCTTAAATTCATTGGGAAACAACTATCATATACTTTAAATTGACTGTGTACCATTTGTATTTTTTCACATAAACATAAAATAACCTACTTTTTCATAAATACATAATAAAATGCTTCACTTGCAAGAAAACAAATGAAAACAAAAAGGGGGTTTAAAAATTGTTTTCCCAGTACCAAAATCCAGTGGGACAAGCTGGTTTCTGTGCATTCAGACAGGATCACCCTTCTCAGTTTTTAGCAGAAAATTCCTGATTAGACTAAAGTATGATATAGGGAGTGAATTTTTTTAGTGATTTTATGAAGCAGTACAAACCAACTGTAGAATAAGTAAGAATTAGGCCAACCTCTATTTATAGGCAGTTTTCTTTGGGAATCTGCTTCTTACCCTTTCAGCATCTCCTTCACACCATTCCAATTACAGCCAAACAGCTAAAAATCTGTGATTTTTTTTTTTTCTTCAAGTTTATATATTTTATTCTTGTGACATTTGCAAGAATTAATTGCTGATGACAGCTTTCTCATCTCTTGGCATAAAAAAACTATCAAGAAAGAATGTTTCAACTTACAGGTGTTATAATTTTCGCAAGAAGAGGAGAAAACAGACTTGTTCTCATCACTAGTTACTGAAATATACTTTTGTCTATGGTAATATCTTTAGAAAACAGAAAGTAGTTTTTCATTTGACAGCTGGATAGCAATAAAGGCTAACAATTACACTCTGAACATAAATTCTCCTACCGCTACATACTAATCTCTGTGAAATTTACCTTTGCTATGTTGGCTAAACAACAGATTACATTTTGTAAAGCTATTCACAAATGAGACTTCTATTTCTGTTCCATGGAAATTAATATTGTTTTATTTCACTCCCTTGGTAAAAAAAAAAAAAAAAAAAAAAAAAAAAAAAAAAGAAAAAAGCCAAAACATTCATAGAACTTGAGAGAAATTTGATTATGAATTTGTTAGGTGTATATTATCCACCCCACCAAAAGGAAAGGAAAAAAATGAAGAGGAAGAAAACTGTTCTAGAAAGCCTGTGATCACTGCTTAGGCATAACATTCAGAAAGTTTTCTCTAGAGTTTACATCTTTTGTAGAAACAATTTCAGCCATAAATGATCTTCCCAGAACTACAGATCAATGCAGAATTCAACCTGCAAATTTTAATGAGGGTCCTATAAAGGAGTTACAAACCCAGACTTCTTCAAGGGAGCACAGCACCTTATACCAAAGCTTTCTATCAAGTTGTTCATTCTCAGAGGTAAAGTTCTACAGTTTATTTATCAAAAAAATGTAGATGGACATATTCACATGCTACAGAGGTGGTCCTGTGTTCTGCCAGTGCTGAGTCATTGATTTGACAGACCAGAAGGCCAAAACTATAAATTTTACATATAAAGGATAACTGAAACCTGCAAAAAATTGCCCAAAGGCAATTAGGATACACATTAACATGAATGCTGTGTCTACATTTGAAATGTTCTCTTTAGGGTCAAAATAAAGGTATTTATGTAAATGTAAAAAAGTGAAATATTATAGCTCTTCTATATAAACTCTCCGACAGAAATCTTTCCTTGACATTTTTACTGCCTTGGCTGTTACAGGTCTTTAGACACCAAGGTAGGAAAAACATTTTTCTGGATTATGACAAGGCAAAGAAGAGAAAGTCAATTTTCTCAACAGTAAACACAGCAACTCTTGGAAATGATGGTTAATTTTACCAGTCTGGAAGAAAAAGAAGAGAAGAGAAGAGAAGAGAAGAGAAGAGAAGAGAAGAGAAGAGAAGAGAAGAGAAGAGAAGAGAAGAGAAGAGAAGAGAAGAGAAGAGAAGAGAAGAGAAGAGAAGAGAAGAGAAGAGAAGAGAAGAGAAGAGAAGAGAAGAGAAGAGAAGAGTGCAATTGCTATGTGCAATTTCACCATTACTTTAAAGATTGAAAACTTATTAAGAAGTTGATGAAATAGGTTTACTCCTATGTTTTAGAGCATCTTACCAAATAAGGAGGAGTTTTTACATGTCACTCATTAAAAGGTAAGTACTGTAAAAAGTGCTTAAATCAACAGCACATGTGATACCAGTAACTGCTATGTAAGGTCTTGAAGAATATAGCTCATTTCCAGGCTTTTGTGAAGATTCTTACACCATTATTTCTACATTAAATTCAAAACTTATCTTAAGATACTTCAACACATCATAACCTTGCATGCAAATGCGTAGTCCTCTAGAAATTAAAAATAATTCAGTGTCCAAAAAATTACATAAATTTGTCAGTGCAATCTCCCTGTTCCTCAAGAAAACAAAACATTAATTTCTTCAAGATTTCATTGAAGATAGATCTCTAGAGACATTTTTAGGGGGGGTCTACTAATTAAGTTTTGTGCCTGGACATTCAAGATGTGGAGAAGGTGGATGAGAAAAAACATTTTGCAGATCCCATGAAAAAAAACTCAGACTATATTTTGGTTTCATACAATTTCTTTTGGACAAGCCTGATGGATTCTTTCATGCCAAGTCAGGCATGCCACTATTTGCCTTGGCATATAGGGTTTACTGCTGCAGATCAGATTATCGCTTTTAAAGGATCAAATGCTGCCAGATTACATAGATTAACATTTCATCAAAAGCAGTTATTCTGCAATCCTGATAGAGGCACCGTGATTTGAAGTTTGAAAGATGCATACTGCTCCAACTACCACGCTCTAGTGGTGCAGAATGCAACATGACTATAACATCAGAAAACATTTCTTCTTCAGGTTTTCACTGCTGTGATTCACCTGGAATATCAATGGATAAATTTACCCGTGCTGAATCCTTTCACCCTGTACAGCAGCCCTGCCACGCAGGCAGTGAAATTCTATAATTTGTTGCCATAAGAAGTTGTGTATGCAGATAGTATCAGCATGTTTTAAAATACAGGAAACTCATGGACAAGAAGTCTGTAAATAGATGTTAAATAGAATAGGCAGAGATCTCTCTCTAACAACTCTAATGAAAACCTGTGGCTGTTTTAGCAGTACAAGGTGTATGGACTGCAGATAAGGCATTATCTGAGGAGCATCTCCATTTGCCACAGTCAGACATTGAGCTTGGTAAGATACAGAGGTAGGTCAGACATAGTAGAACCTTTATTGAGTTTATATTATAAGCCAAAATCTGTCCCCAAACCAAATATTTTATTCTGATGCTATCTCTTCCACTACTAAAAGACTCAGAGCAGATGGCAAATAACATCAGAGTCCACTTTTGTACAAGGAAAGAGTAAGTATGGGAGGAAGGGCCTGAGGAAGGGAAGAAAATGTAAGAGAGCACTTGCAAAAGTGAAGACATACACATTTCTGTTCTGTTCTGTGTGGGGACTCACTGATCCAGCTGATTAGCTCTTTCAAGCATGTCACCACCTTGCATATATGTTTGTAATAGTGTCTTTTCCTTTTTACTTGTCCTGGCCTCCCTACCTTCTATTGTAATTAAGGGATCTAACAAACTGGATTTGACCAGTTACATATAAGGCATTGATAAATTTTCGTTTTGGATTAAATGAGTTTTGTGGATGTCTTACTTCGCTTACAGTTTCAGCTAGGTAAAGTTATTTCCATTATACTAAAGTTTAGCACTGCCCTATGAGATTATAAATGGCATTGTTGCCGCTTATGGCTAGAGTTCAATGCAGATGAAAGAATAAAAAGATCAGTTCCCAGAGAGATATGGACTCCACTGAACCATTGGCTTAAGTAGAAGGGGAAAGCAAAAGGACTGCAAAGATAACCCTTTTTTTGCCTTTACCCCTTTCCCTCACCAATTCACAAAGGAAAAGAAATAAGGATGAAGGACTAAGCCAAAAACTTTGGCTGTAAATTGCAAGCCTTTATAACTGCCACTGGAGCAAGTTCAAAAGCCTGTTGTAAATGAATGCTGATGCTCTCTAGTATTTCCATAAGTGAAATTGTTATCTCCCTTTGAAAATTGACTTTGGGCTTGATAGCAACATATATAACAAACGCCCATGTATGTCCACATCTTACCATGGGATTTGAGGTCTAGGCACTGATATTTAACAGAGTGATATTCTCAGTGTTGCAGATCATTTCCATATGCTATTTTTGTCTGCTGACCTTCCATCCTTCCTCCCCCCCACACACCTTTGCTTCCTAACTGAATTAGAACAACCAGCAAATAGAGGTTTTTACTTTGTTTTGTTTTGTTTTGTTTTCCTGGTTGTTTTTATGTATTGGAAACTATTGCAATAAAATTATTTGTAACATTTTTCACATTTAAAGCTAATGCAACTACTTTAACAAAAAGTGCACAAAATAATTTTATGCATGCTCCTAGAATAACATTTGAATAAAATACATTTCCTGAAAATCCAGTTTTATTCTAAATTATACTGCTTAGCTGTTGCCAAATTCAAATATCAGAAAATAAAAGGGAACAGAGATTGATTTGTATTTGATTAAAGTTTCTAATATGGGAAGAAGCTTTCTTCCTTGCACAAAGTTTTTATACTCAGACTTAACTAGCAAATATTCACAAAGTAAAAAAAAATCTTCAAAATCTTTATTTTAAGGATCTAATAAAACAATGCTGATTCAATCTACTGAGGTCACAGAGACACAGTTGAATCCACTGGTTCAAATCGATGCCAGCGTTTTTGTCAAAGTTAATGAATGACACCATTTGTGACTTTTTATAGGAATTAAATATCATAGCTCAGTTACTGTAAACTGCAGCTAAAAAGTAGGACACTGAGAAAAAATAGCTTTAAAGGGGGAGTAGAGAGATGAAGTTTCTTAAAGAGTTTTTCATTTAAAATGTATTTCTCTTTCCTTACAATAGTTGAAGGGTAAATCTGATGTAATCCCAACTGTATTTTAGACTTCACAAATCGACAAAATTTAGTTTCAGCTATTCACAAGCCATACATATGCAACAAGCTTGGCTTTTTATATTTTCATTGTGCTGTCCTTTCCTGACATTGTGCATTAAAATGACTGCAGCTGCCACAGGAAAACCAAACTCCCTTAAATCTTAAAAAACATGTTCAACAGTAAATGAAAAACACAGTGACAATTTCAGGAAAATTCAGATAGAAAAATAATTACGTTTTTTTCTCTTAAGATGATTAATGTACTAAATCTTTTAATCAAGATAAATGGTGTTTGAATGTCTGGGCCTGTATTTTCATAAAGTGACCATTTTATTCTGTGGCCAGAATTAAAATAGGAAGATTTATTAGATGCTTACATCCTCTTCCTAACACAGATTTGTTCTCTGCACTTTATTTCCAAGCATTTTATCAAGCATAGCATCAAATGAATCAAGTGAAGGTATTCCCACATCTTCAATGAGGAAATTTTCCTACCTCTAATAGATTTTTCCAACAGAAAAATATTGCAAATATTGAGCTTAAATTTTTCACTTGTAGTGTTGAATCATGTTACTAGTAATTAAAATTTAAGTAATTGCAAATCTCTCCTCACTATTCTCCTCACTCTTTAAACATCATGCCTTAAAATGCTTGGAAAATGACAATTAGTTTTTCCCTTTCCCCCATATTTTGTCATTATATTATTTTCCTCTTCTGTTTTGACATAATTCTATGTTGCTTCAGATAAAAAAAAATTAAAACAACATCCTCAGACAAAATTTGCAGGGCCTTCTTGTAGGGGTCTCTTTGCATGTAAGTTACTCTTGCAGTCAGAAAGAGTTTTTTACACCATTTTTGGTAGATCTTCTCTTTTAATTTTATCTTCTTCCCAACTTAGGCTAGTAACATGATTTTAAAAGTGTAGCAGTGTAGCATGTCTTAAACCATCCATACAGGTTTCTATACATAGACCTGCCTAAGACAATTCATAGCTTTTTAGCTTCTGAGGTATTTTGAAATATATAGTCATTAGGTCAACACTTGAAAAAAAACCAACCCAGAAATATACAGAAGGTATCTTTACTTATTCTTACATCACTTTTTTTTTTTCCTGGCAATTGTTTCATTTCACAATTATATGATACAAATCATTACTTTTGTTAAGTATTTCATGTCAACTTGCCTTCATCTTTGATAAAGTGAGTCACACAAGCATAAAAACAGATAAATGGAGAAATTTTTAAAAATGAAATGTGGTGATAACTGTGGTGGGTTTTTTTTCTTGGCAGAGGAAAAGCAAACAAATCTAAATCTGCAATTGTCAAATACTGAAAAACCACTAACAACAGTTCTACAAAATCTACACTGAAAATTAGAACATGCATTCTCATAAAGACTTCATTTATTTCCATATTCTCCATACTGGAACTGCTGATAAGCAAGTTCAGAAGGCAACAGAAAAGTTATCAATGTAGATGATCTGCCTCTTCAATAAAAAATTCCAGAGGAGTTTTTTATGTGGTAAATTAAGAGGTTTAGAGAACAGGAAACTCATAAATAACAACTAGCAAATACTTGAAGATTTTTGACTGTATAGATGTGCAGGTTGGATAATAGACTTTTCTAAATCACAAGAGAGAATTGTAGGGATTAATGGTTTAATCTCCCATCTTTAGCAAACTGTAGATAAAAGACATTAGACTGAGAAAAAAACAAACACAAGCATTCCCTTTCCCCCAAATCACACTAAATCAAATTAATAACACCTTAGATTAAAGTCTTCTTTCAAGGAATTAATAAAACACACAAAATAAGTTGCATACAGAACAACCGATGTGAAGGCAACCATCCAACAGTTGGCTATGTAAAACAATCAAAGTGAGCATTTTATGGTTACTTTTTCCTTTTACTTAACTGTAGTTAGTTCTGTTATATCTGAGTTTAACCTGGATAATGTGACCATGACTATATTCTTGGAGTTTTCTTCTATCACTTCTTCACCCCCAACCCAAATTTAATAACAAAGAAACTTTAACTCCTGACAGAAAACACAAGAATGCCAAGTGGTAAAATAAGATGTTAATAATGAACTAATGCTAGCAAGACACTTCAAAAGACACAATCTCTAGCAAGCTGTTAAATCTCTCTTCAACATGTTGCAGTTTGTTAGGAACAGACTTCCTACTTTTCCAAATGCTACTGAGGGTTTGGAGGATTTCCTATCCTCATGGTTAAGCATACCATATTTTCTTAAATATTTCCCATTGCATCTCCTATCCTCATGTTATAGTCTACCATGAGGATAGGAGATGCAATGGGAAATATTTAAGAAAACAGAAATCTTCCTTAACTAAGACAAAATATTAAAAACAAAACTGTACATTGTCTGATTCTTTTTTGTAACATTTACCCAGATAATAGTCACCTCAACTCTTGTATTCTTTTATTCTTTATATCTTTTTCATTGTAAATATGCAAGCATCAGCATCCTACAACATTTTAAAAATTATGAAACCGGAGCTCACAAACTTGACAAGAGATAAATAGAAAGTATGTACATATAACAAGCAAAGATGAATTCTCTTGAGAGGAGCTTGTTAAAAGTATCACAAAACTAGATCCCCGGCATAAAAATAGGATGATGGTGAACAAAGTTCTTGCTACGATACAACTCTAAGTCTTGCAAACCAATAACGCTTATGACCCTTTGCTATCTATCACATTCTTTGCAATTCAACAACTACTATTTCAAGCTTTTTTTAAATTTTAAATATTTTTTCACTTAAGAGTTATTGTATCCCAAGTGGGAAATGTGATTGAATGTATGCTAAGATTTAAATCAGATTTTGTCTTATAAAATGGACATTTAATATTTTGAAGCTCATGGGGTGATGGTAAAAGACCTGTTACTTAGTAGAAAAGTTTATTTGCCACATACATTTTGGTGAGCACTAACAACAAAACAGACAGTATGCTTGCTGAATTTCCTTGTTTTATTATTGAGAAATTATGAAACAACACAGCTACATTTGTAAATTCATTTAAATTGTATGCAAGTTTGAAATATCCCTTAGTCTATGATAAACACTTTTTTTAAAAAAACCCACAAAACTGTATGGGACTTTAAAGCTGTACAGACTCAACTGTTCAGTAGAAACTCAGAGTAAATTAGGGATGAATCCACAGAGATTGTCTCCCTCATGAATTATCTAAGAATTTAAAGGGAAATTTGGTACGTGGCAGGAAAATAAATAAATAGATGGACATACATACAATATGATGTGTCAGTTTTAGAAGTTCCCTAGGGAAATGGGGTGGGTGACATTAAACAGAGAAAATAGGAAGCCACAGATGGAGAATAACTGGATGAAAAGCTGCAGAAAGAGTGAGTAAGCCTGCAAAGTAAATGCTCTTCATGATACTTCAGTTCCCTGTAATAAATATTGTCATGGATAACTGCATGGCCCATCAGTGAAGATGACTAGACTGGCACTGCAGAATTTCATCTGATCCTTCAGTTCCCTGCGTTCAGCACACTGTGTTCCCTCATTACCTAGCTCACTGCCACAGAAAGAAGTATCCTGTTGAAAAACTGCTATGAAGCCAATTTTCCCTTTGCCAGTAAGAATTATGAACAGTACTCTGCTTTTCAGGGGATTTGGTGGCCACAGAATAAGTAGGTACACTGGTGGAAAGGGATTGAAACTGAAAATGATTAATAAGAGGTAACTCCTAAGAGTGAAAAAAGCACACCTTGAAGAAACCAATATGTGCAAGTGAAATAATTGAGAGAGGAGATTAAAAAAAAAATAATAATCTTGAAATTTTTCTTGAACTACCTTCCAAATAATCTGCCTTGCTATCTCCAAGCCTAAGGTAGACCTTCTTTCTCTTCTGGGGCAGAAGGAATATTTTCAGCTATTCTTCTGTGGACTATATTAGTGACACCATGTATATACAGAGTCAGAGTTATTAAGATAGCCTGTGTCACTGTCTCCTCTAGACTTAATTCAATAGAGTTCTTTGTTTTATTTTTGTTTCTAAGATGCATTGCCCTACAGTGAATGGCTTCTGGATGCAACATGTCTGACTGCATAGTCATCCATCTGTATGAGCTAATTACATGATCCAAATTACTGACAGCATTCTTTGATTTACTGTACATACATACACAAACCAAATGGCTAATGTTCATTATCACATATTAATTTAATTCTACAGAAGTAGTCCAGAGACTTTTCTTAAGCAAGCTCTGAATACCATTGGAGAAGACACTTAAAAAATAATAACGGCCTTGAATATACTGCAAGGTAAAAATGACCATAGAAGAGAATGAATAATGTTTCCTGGCACCAATAATTCCACCTCCTGAGAATTTACGCATACTTGCTGTGAAAGTAACTACCAGATTTACAGTCAGACTGTCACAATATTTGCAAATTCCATTTTTATCTCCATTACTTTGCAGCACAACATAGATATCCTTGGACATATCAGAACACTTAATCGTTCTGTTAGATAACAATTTTATGATAGTTTTATGCAGCTGCGTGTTTATATGACTGCATTTTTATATAACATGACAGTTAATGTATTGAAAGAAAATAAGTAAAATAATAAGGCCAAATGACACTGGCCTCAAACAAGCACATGAGTAAGTTCATATTCTGCTCATCATCTTTAGTATTTCATGGTACTATCATATATCTGAAGATTTTTTCGTTAATTGCTGAATTTATATTTCTGATGTGATAAATCCTTAATACCCTTCTAATGCACAACTGTGGCAAGTATTTGTTTGAACTGAAGTAGTATATCAAATACCAATTTAAAATATCAAATCATATGTTTTCATCTTTTTACCAAATCAATTCTTTTTTTAGCCCTAATCAATAATTAACACATGTACTACACTGAAGCAATATACTTAAATTTTCTTTAGTATACAAAAGCCATCTTAGGGATACTGGTGGAATATACCTTTTGTTGGCAAAATAACTCTCCCTAGCAAAAGCAATTTTTGTACTGTGAATTAATAGGTAGAGATTCCCTTTATTTTTTTTTTTCCTTATTGCCGATTGAAATACCCCATCAATACTGACTTTTAATGTCTCTTCGAACATATTATCTCTGAACATTAGAAGCAGATGTGTGCATTCATGTATAGAAAATTTCAGGTTTAAACCTGCTTTCTCTAGGGGAAACCATGTACCCTTACTCAAATAGTTTGGGAAGAAAAATCCATACCCAATGGATTTGTTTTTCAGGTGATATTATAAAAAAGCGGTACTTTTTTATATGTAAGGGGAACTATTCGAACAGGCTGTGGATAAAAAGACATCCTAGTTTCTTCTAAAACTTAGCATGCAACATATAATCAGCAGCATCATTCATTACAAATCATTTCACTAGTTAATAATTTTTAGAAAAAACCTGAATGAGATTAGATTTAAGAACACCATTCTAGGGCCTAGTGTGTCTGATCCTGGTATTACAGTTTAATTGTAGAAAATCTCACAATTTCAGTGGAACATATATAGCATTGCATTTATCATATTAGAATGGATGTTTGCCATATCAAGGAATCAGTTATTTTGGGGAATGCAGAAAAGGAGTATTAAGTTCCTTGAACATTAATGACTGAGAAAAAAACCAAAAAAAAACAAACAAACAACAGAGGAGTAAGCTACAGTGAAGCAGTGCATTATACAATCACTATGTATGGAAACCTGAAGTATTAAACTATTATGGTTGCACTGAAACTTTCATAAATTAGGACACCACTCTTGCCAATCAGATAGGATATACATCCAATATTTGTAGCACTCCCTTGTCTTCAGCTCCATGTCCTGGTCTTCTTAAGCCTGTCCTCCCCTTGTCTTCCATTCCTGCAGACTCATTCCTTCCCCAAATCTGCAGCTTTTTTAATGATAAAACTATGTTTGTCTTTTCCATCATTAGGTGGCTGAAAGCAAAGGGAATAAGGAAGGAAGATGGCTCCCAGCTTGTCCTTACAATTTTTACAGAAAGCTTTGTCTTGGTACTAGGCTTGGTGGCTGGGGTTCACTTTACTCTCTGAGGGTACAGTTATGAGTAGGAAGGAGGTTTCAGGTACATAGTAATTTCACTGACTTTCAGTTCATTCTCAAAGGCACAGAAAAAAAATGTGTGCTGCTATTGTTATGCTGCTTTTAAAGTATGAAAGCAGTACCAGTGCTCAGTGGAATAGCTATTTGAACATGTTAGCATCAGAAAAAGTCCAAATTGTTGTGGAGGAAATATTGAGAAGGTTGATTTAAATTCAGTAACAATTTTGGAAGGCAGTGGGGGGAAACACTGAATTTCCACCTTCACTGATGCTACACAACATACTGCATAATACAAACACAGATGGGAAAACTTGCCAGACTTCCAAGCTTGCTAAGGCAGAAATATACTCTGGAAAC
Organism: Astur gentilis; assembly: GCF_929443795.1. Lineage (NCBI taxonomy): Eukaryota > Metazoa > Chordata > Aves > Accipitriformes > Accipitridae > Astur > Astur gentilis. The sequence goes on along the minus strand of NC_064919.1, from coordinate 54,934,621 downwards.
AATTTTTCTGAAAGGGTTACATAGTTTGGCAAAACTGTGAAGAGAGTGAGTAAGGAAAGGGAGACTTGCAAGTTTGATACAATGGACCTGCAGAGATAATTTGTTTTAAAGTAGAAAGAAGGTTGAATGGGCAATTTCCCTGCTGTGTCCAGCTAACTGGCAATGAGAAAGCTGCTGAATATCAGTATCAATAAAAAGAAAAGTGCTTCAAATCACACACTTTCCTCCCTAGTTGATTCATATCTCCAACTCCTACACTGTCATTAGAAGGCAGGTAACCTCTGTCACATTTACTCTTTCTTTCATGTGTTGTGAAACAGGAATAGCAACATTTCTTCACTGGGGAGCTCAAATCATTAGTAGCTGCAAAGTATGATGATATCTGCTAATGGAATACTATGGCAATACAAAGTGTTGTAATAATGGGAAAAACATTACAGTCTTCACACTTAAGAGCACTTCTGTATGTGTACTTTAGGGAGACAATTTTGAAAACTGGTCCATTGTGACTACTAGTGAACTGCTGTTTATGATTCAACAAAACTGGCAGAGCAAAATCTATCTAAGTTTAGTAAGTCTAAAAGCACAGTTATGAAACAAGAGTCAAATATTTGATACAACTTTGTCACAGCTTCCAAATACTTTATTCAATTTCCTATTACATTCCAGTTTTCTCATAGAGCTTTAGGTGTCATAGACACAATCACCAATTTTTACAGTCATATAGAATAACTGGTTCTGTGGCAGTAAAGATTTGCTATTCATTTTTATGAGTCAACACTTCAGGGAAAAGGGGAGTCAATTCCACAGCCCAATTTGATGTAACTAAATTTGTGTGCTCACTAAAGGGGAAAAAGAAAAAAAAAAAAGCTTGATTAAAAAAAAAATAATTGTAAAAGTTACATGTGCAATCCATAGTACAAATATATTGGGAAAATGACAAACACAAAAGTAAAAAAAAATGCTTTTTCAAAGGAAGTTACCCCTAAAAAGGTCTCACCTGAATTAAGAAAATTATCATCATTGTGTAATTTGGATGCAAGGGCATCTTCATCATTAGCTTAAAAATGAAGATGTAATTAAAAGTTCAGGTGGTTTTCTAATTGGGAAACGGTGCTTTCTATTCAAAAGGTAGAAGGAAATGTTTACTGAAATTTTCTTTTCATAGCAGTATAACCACCTGAAACCCCCCTACAGATGAACACAGTAATAAACAATTTTCAGCTGAGTTTATGATTGGCTTGAAGCCAACATTGTCATTGGAATGATTTATGCCCACACATTACCTGAGCTAACATACTGTTAATAGCTGTGGACACTTACTGTATTTTACACTTATCACCGACTTAGACCATTTATAGCTGAAGATGTAATAGTCATCTTGCTCAGCAGATTTTATTTCCTAGATGGTTCAGCCTGACCTGGTGAATCAACTCTCTTCTCAAAATGTTACACAGTTAAATAGCTGGGATGCAGTGTGTTGCATATTGCTGGTTCCATTTCATGCATGTTTCTTCTGAAGATTCAGATTCTTTCTGAGGCAGTATTAAATTCACTGCCATAATCGTACCTGAGCACATTGAAGTAAGTAGCAGAAAAGGCATGATAAAACACTATTGGCATATCCCTATGTTGATAATAATTGCTTCTGTGGACAAAAGGTATCTATGTTCATTCATGATTTCTCAGGTTTGTAGAAGGATTACTCAGTAATTTCCTAATTAATTTACCTAACACAATAAAAAGGACATATAGAAAACCTTTGTATCCCTAAATGTGCATTTTTGTTCAATAGGAAACAAAAGATGAGGACTTCCAAACAGGACTGATTAAAAATTTACATAAAAAATCTATTTCAAATTTCCAATTGCCATCTTATCTCAAAAAAATAAAAACCAGCCAAGAACTGGAAATCAAAACCAGGAAAAAACCAGTCCACTAGCGTGGACTTAACAGGATAACAAGGCAACAGGACAAGAGGAAAATGTCACACAATTCTTCTCTTGCAGTTTTCATGGTAAAATCTTGGTATATTTTATTGTCAAAAACTGGTTTCCCCCTCCTTCCAGACACATATTTCTGCATCACTTTACTCTTAAGTTTTGACTCCAGATTTTTCATTGGTTTACTCTGACAATTTATAAATTACTTAATCTTTAAACCATTTACTTTTCTGTCAAGTGGTTATACTCTTCCCTGCATTATGGTATTTATCTAAAACCTTTTAAGATTGTACTCAATTTATAGATGTTTTCATGAAAATTATAGCAAATATTCCAAATATAGTAATAGAAAACTATAGTTCATATCTTTGCATATTTTAAGCTACATTTTTCCTCCAGATGTTGGTAAACATTCTCCAAATAATAAATAAAGAATTTTATGGAGTTCTAAGCTGAGGAAACATAGTTTTGTAGAGTTGAATTTTCTATAGGATATTAAATGTAGACTCTACCCCACCTAGTATTTTCATCTTCAGAGCCAGTGTAATCATGCTGTAGCTTCACAGACTATGGTGTCACTTCAGTCTAAGCATCTTCTACAAAAATATTAGCCAGCTTTGAGGCCCCACCTTGGCTGCTTGACTGTTGCCATAAATTTTCGCACTCTAACACCATATAACACTATCTATCAAAACCATGCAATATTATTATTCAATGAGACTAAACCATGCAATATTCATATTAAATGTATTTCACAGTGCTCCACATTCTGATATGACTTGTATTGATTTAGTGTGCAAAATTAATCTCTGATTTAAAAAAAAAAAGAAAAAGGTGTACGAATGTACTTGTACATAGGGTAAAAAGTGTATTTGGAAATATTTATGCATTGTGTTTTCTTTGGCTCCAGTTATTTGCCTGCTGCATAACAGCCACTTTAGCATATCAGCCAAGAGCCATTTACATTCTAGGAATCAGTTTCTAACACACGATTAAAGTCTAGATCAGCAAAAAACCATAAAGTTCAACATGGCACTTAGGGACATGGTTTAGTGGTGGACTTGGTAATGTTAGGTTAACTGTAGGACTCACTGATCTTAAGGGAATTTTCCAACCTAAATGATTCTATGATTCTATGTTTCTGCCAGTTCAATGCCATCCTATTGCATTTCTAGTGTAAGGATTATTTCTGGAAATACCCCACTGAAGGTTAAGAAGGGTTTGTATTTAATCCTTTTTTGTTTTGTTTTTTTTTTTTCTTTTTGGTAAAGTATGCTCATTTTCTCAAGAAATCCTACTCAATTTCTCCTGGAACACTGTGTAAAAGGAAGAAATAATGTAGGCTCATTTGCTGGGGGTATTTTGCAGAATCTCTCCAAGAGTCAAAGACTATATAAATAATAGTTATATTGCATTAGAGTGAGGTAGCATGTGAAGGGGTTTCTTTTAATTAGGTCTCACTCATTATTGCTTACTTCAACAGCAATTACTACTAAAAAAGTCCACCTCAGCTGGCTCAGGAGACTCTGAAAAATCTTACCCTCTATACATGGCTTAACCTTGCTAATTTATTACTCACTCTTCCAGCTGTTTCCTCCTCTGAAAACTCCTTTCATTAAGGATCTAAGTTTCAAGCACCTAGCTTTGTATACTAACAGAACCTGTATATGATTTGTCAATGTCTCAGGTCCATAGAGATTCCCTTGTTTAGAATCAGAATAGGAAAACTGGAGCACCAAGAATCATTCACTTTGCACAAGACTTTTCATATAAAAAGAGGTACGACAGAGTGAAAAGGCCAGACTTTTTAACTATATGAGCTAGAAAGCACAATTCATTTCCACAGGATAGTCAGCACCTTCCAGTGAAAAATAACACCCATTGGTATATATGAAGGCAAAGCAGGGCTATGTATCACCACCAGTATCTTTAAAAATTCTGTATTTGGAGTAAATTCAGTTCCCACTTACATTATTGTGAAAAATAATTACATTAAAAACCCAGCCTTCAAATCAACATTGGAATCCATGTTAAAGTTACAAGCACAATAGCTAGAAATAAGGAGTTTAACTTCTGAATTTTCAGTTGAGTAAAATTCTAAAATCAAAACCTGTTTTTAAAAAAGTCATCAAATTGTCAGAAATAGTATACTATCAGAGTGAAAACTTAAGTTAAAAAAAGTTGAAAAGTAATGCAGAGCTGAGTGAAGTCCCTGTCATTAAATGAATATACTGCACATAATTCCGTCTTTAAAATAATATCTCCTTTAAAATAAAGTATGATACCAATGCTTTGAATACCTCCTCACTTAGGCTTAGCTTGAAGATGTTGACCAGCACCAGGTGACTGTCCACTTAGAACATGTCAACAAAAGCTGGACTGAAATAGAGAATAAAAATCAGTCTGTTCAGCTTGTTTGGAAGACAAGAAAGAATACATATTCTTCTAAGCAATCTTAGAGGAATTCCATAGATAAATGATACTATTCTGAACTGCCCTGCTAATAACAGCCATTTCCGTCCAGACATATTTGTCAAAATTGGACATTGTAAATGGAAGGAAATTATTTGGAAAGCAGATATTAAGTTAAAAAATATCAATTTTTATTCCTTAAATTTAATATTTTTCTGATCATCACACACAAGCTGCCAGATCTTTGTGGAATTACAAACAGGCTCAAAATTCACTTGTATAGACATTCAGAGTGAACAGATTGGTAAGCATTGCTCTAACAGAATAGTTGCAGGGCTTTTGGGGGGGCTGTAAAGCTCTCCTCATTAGCTTTCAGAGCACTGTGCCACTCTAAAGAATATGCATGTGGACTATCTATTTATTTCAAATTTTGGTTATTTTATTCAGAAAGTAACTGTTTCAAGCCACATCTGTTTCTAATACTTCTCTTTGGTGGGGTCTTGGTCTTTTAGAGAAGGGCAAACATGACAACTCATTTTGAAAGAACTAGAGATATTTACAGTCATTTCCAGCCCTTCTACTAAGATAGTGAAATATCTACTTACAAGATTAAAATAGCACCCCCCCACCCCATAAGACATTCTGGAATAGGGCAGAATGACTTCAGGTATATTCATATCCTGAAATACGTGCAAGCAAAAATAAACATCAGCCAGCCACAGCTCCACTGAAGAATGCAGAACAGATAAAGATGCTATGCTTTCAGACAACCTTTTCCACACTTTGCACGCCAAAGCTGACAAAGCCCTGGAAAGATTCAGTATGAGTAGTGTCATAACTTCTGGACATGAACTATACTGTAGAAATTTGAATGCTAAATCCATTTTCTTGGTACAAAAGCTATTGGTTAGTTTAATCACACTTGCACTGCTGTGTTCTGAACATCACTGAGAACAAGAGTTATTATTACAGCACTCCAACCACATGCTGGGATTCCATTTCCTTGCTATATAATTACATGTGAGTCTATTTGACAGTACTTTAAAAATTAATAGCAGAGTCTGTGGATTTTACAGAAATGACAAATATTGCTGTTAGATCAGAAATGCTGGTCTTGGGGGGAAAAAGTACCAAAACCCAAAACCAACAACACAAAACCTATTCTAAGCTTCTGGAATCAGGCATAAGCACAACGCACATTCATTGAGAACTGCCAGTGAAGAACTTCACTGACTAGAATGGTCTTGGAAAATTAATAATACTAATGACAGTGGAGTCTAGATAAATTTCAAAGTTTTCCCAAGAATTTCACTGCAAAGAGAACCTGCCTGCTGAGACAGCTTGTCCTATAGCGAGGACTTTAACTAGAGAGGATTCATAGGAGTACCAGATACCTGTTTATGAGCAAGTAGCCCTTATGAGAATGTCTGTTTCTACCCTAAGAGGGCTGAAAGTAAACAAAAAGCCAGAAACTGCAATGGAAAGAACCCAAAGTGAACTGAAAGAAACACACACCCCCCTATGTTTTCTGTTAGCAAATCACATATATAGGCCAGATTAACCTATTTTAGGATTTTTTTATTTTTTATTTTTTTTTTTTAAATGAGAATGTTGTATTACAGTGAACTTCTAATATTTTCAGTTTGTAACTTTACATTTCAAGGACTGGTGAGTCACGCTACTAGTCACACTGTCTCACATTATTGCTTGAGACCAAAAAAACCCAACCAAAATCTGTTACTTTTTAATAGACCATTATGTATTACTGAAAGTACAACCAAAATGTATACTATATAATATTCATTATACAACAGTAATTACTGAAGGATGTTTGCTAGTCACAGTGTCAACTCATCAGTTATACACCATGTATTTCATACTCTTGAATGGAAAGATGCCTTAGCAAAGGCAAAGAACACTTCTTTTCACATCAGAATTTGTGGCTTACGTAATTTCTTTACACCTTAAATTACTGCTGAAAGTACTGATCCCTGTTCATGAAGTGATAATTAACACCTACATGGACACAAAAGATTTTTCATGACCATAAACATTACTACCAAAATTCCTACAGGAATGAAAGTTTTTGGCTGGCTGGTCCCAGCAAATAGTAGTGCAATTAAGTAAGATGCCATCAGTCCAACTTAATTGCTGAAGTTTCTCCACGCCCATCTACTAGTTTCCTGGAGTCAATATACCTTAATAAATCTCTCACTATTCTTTGATGGCTTTTTTATTTTCTTGTACAACTCTTTAGAAAGCCTGTTGCCTTACCCTGATAACACTTATGACTTGTGAAGCAGTTAAGCATTTTAGTATTTAGTGTCGTACATTTCTGAAATTATGCTATTTCTAACTTCAAGTTGCAGGGGAATGTAACAAATTTCAAACCTGAAGAACACAAATTAAAACATCATATAGTTAAAATATGAACGATGAAATAATAACACAGTACAGTCACAATTTTAATAGTTGCCCACTGACTCCTGCTTACCTCTGTACCTTCCTTTCCTTCCACATACAACCAACTGTACCTCATTTGTGATATCTCATTCAGATTAGAATAGTAAACTTTTTCTGAATCCATGGTACAGAATTATCATAATACCTGCACTTTGTACCCCAAAGACATTACACTTTCTGGAATATTCTATACACAGTTCACAGAAATCTAAAGGGAACATGACAAATAGAAGAGACTGTTTCCCTGATAGATTCAGTGGATCTATTTCACTGTAATTTAATCCAGAATTCATGAGGGAATAATTAAATTATAGAGCACAGTTGTAGCAAGCTCTTTGTTGCATTACAGATGAAGTTTATTTTTTAAATGCCACCTTGTGCACTGTTTGGTACATTCAGTTGCAAAAATCCATCCTCAGAACGTTTAAGAAAATACATTTCACTTGGAGCAATTCAGTGTCTTAAATGAGTTTCTAGACAGAATACTGTCTCCGTTTTTCAGCTAGAGTGGGATATATATCCTCTTATGACAGCACTAAAAGATTGTTCCATCTCTTCCCCAGTCAGAACTGTATTCATCAGGGGTCCAAACATAAAGGAATTACCTGGAATATGATATATGCAGGTATGCTTTTGTTAAGCCAAAGTTTGGGTCAGTTTCAGAAGAGGTAGGAGGTTACCCACAGAAAGTCAAAGATGGTTGTACTATGATTTAACTTGTCCTGTGGTATTTTTAAAGGATTGGGGAAAGGTAGTGGAAAGAAGCCATCCAAGAGTGCTGGTGATACAAATAGAGCATAAACAAAATTGAAAAATTAAGACGACTCAGAAAATGGTCTGATATTGTACTAGTAATGGAGTGAAAAAATGCTAAATGAAATTTTCAGTCAGTACACACCAAAAAAGTATATGGGAGAAGATAATGCAAGTGTACATCCACAGTCATGGATTTTATGTGGGATGTAACTGCACAGGGATGATTTGAGCAACAGTTTTTGAAAGTGTGCTCAAGGTTTAGTGATGGCAAACCAAATGGAAGACAACTTTATAATATTCTGTATCTTTAATGCTGTGCGTAGTTCTGGTACTCCGCACTATTGAACACAATACAGCAGAATAAAAAGGTGGCAATTGTAATCAGAAGTACAAAACCACTTCTGAGTAAGCAGAGATTCTTTGCCACAGCCCTAATAGAAATTCCCTTAGAGATTTCTGCTATTATTCATCTTAGAAAATAGAAACCAGAAGGGTGATGTGACAAAATGCTATTAACTTATCAGTAGGAAGAGGTAAAAATGGAATAAGTATTGACTATAGTTTGTTACTCAAGAATTGAAGGTAGTCAATAAAGTTATGAAGCAGTATAGCAACAAACAGAAGGAAATAACTTTTCCATACTACATGTAATGCAGTTGTGGGCTTCTTTGCCTTAGATAGTGAAAAAGCATAAAACAATTCATTTAAGGATTAGATAGGTATAGGTGCTGCAACAGGCATTAATTATGATGCTGTAGATGAAAATCATGGTTTATGAAGTCCTCACTTTGCTAATACCTGGAAGTGTGTGTCCCTCTATACTTGTCTCATTCCTTGTACTTTTTCACATAAGCATCTTTTATTTGCAACAGTGAAATATAGGTTCCTAGAGCAAATGTACTTGCAACCTGTTGAGGAATCAACATTTTCATGTTAGCTAAAATTTGGCCTTACATAGAACAAAGGACTTTGAAACAGGAAGATGAGAGAATCTGATTTAAGCCTTAGACAAATCTGTCTGCTCATAGAACCTAGACAATGTGAGACAGGAATTATTGATCTAAGCAAAATGAGGATTTTAGGGCTTTTACAGTGTGTTAAGTTTGCTGGGAAAAAAATTCCTACTGTCAGGTGTTTCAAATATTGTAACAAAGACAACTCCTGCTGTGCTTCAGTCATCTGGAAATGGAACAGAATAACTGCTGTTTCACTGTTTTTTTTGGTGAGATTTTATGCTCTTCATAAGTTTCCTCAAAAGAATATAAGAGGGTCTCATTTTTTGTAAAAATTTTAAAAGCAGACAATTGAGTAGCAGTAAGAAAATGGAATTGGACCTCTCAGACTTCTTAGAGGTGCCCTCCTAAATATTGGGTTTTTCTGACTTAAATTATCTTCCATTTCTACCTTGCAGTGAAAAAAGAAAAATGCTATCCAAGAGGCACCACACTGAGGACAAACCCCACATAATGGCTCTATGCTTTTTAATTTTTTTGCTTGCAGCTATTGTTCTATTTCCTGCCAACACTGCATTTTAAATGCTCTAATGATACAATTGTTTTTGAAAACTGCAGAAAAATAGACACCACAAACAACTAATTGGTGTGTCTGATGAAACTGGAAACACATCTTGAACTTTTTTGTTGTTGTTATTAAAAAGTGAGTGAGAGGGATTTGTTGCTATTAGGCCATATCGAATGTTCAGTAGCTGGCAAGATTTCACTCCTGCTCACTTAATTAATGTGTGTAATATACCTGTCACTTATCAAGTACCCTGTGTATTTATTGCACTATAGTTACTGTTATGTATCACCCAATTTTGTATGCCTTGAGGGCAACTCAGTTTAGGGATTCTGCACAATTTTCTGTCAAGTTTACTCTCAGGTTCATTGCCATTCAGAATTTATCATCACAACAAAATACAGCTCTGTTATCAAAGTCCTTTTCCTCTCTGCCAGTTTTGTATTTTCCTGGCTGCTTGGTTCCTCATGAAAATGGGTATATAATCATCTTCTGCAGCTGTGCAGCCTGTTTGATTTTTGCCACCTTTCCAAGGTTTCTTTAATAAATGTAATAAAAATAATTCCATTTGTGTTATCACTGTGGTACTATCATCCCAGTCATCTACTTTGCACTATAGATTTATACATAACTAAAACCCTAAGTTTTGTCCTTTCCCTTCTCTTATGAGCTTTACTAAAAATAAATGCACATAGTCACTTAATACTGAGTTCTTATTTCCAGCTAAGAGTCTGTAGAATCATATATACTTTTTTTTCCCCATGGTTTTATTATATTATGTATCATTTCTCCAAGGTTTAACCAATCCTTCTTGTCTAGCTGTACTTCTCCATTCTCCTCACCCCTTATAAAGTTGCCCATGCACAAAAGCAGGGGAGGATTTCCACTTTTACAAGTTTCCTAGTTCTATATCTGCTCTCTAATTGTTACAGCCCCCTTCTGATTTTTGAACCAAGAACTAGCATTTTTGACACCTTGGTTAAAGATTTACTGGTATAACCAAAAAGTTTAAATTTCCACTAGGAGACTACAGAGACATGAAGATATGCAAATTTTATATTGCTACCTTAATGTAGCCTTTTATCATATAAAGCATAAGAGAATATTAAACATATAGATGACTTTAGTAAGTTTGATTCCAGTTATATATATATATTTTTAATCTAATCCATTTTAATAAATAACTTGAAAATCCTATTACATATTTCCATTAAAAATGCACGCTTTTAAATCACAGGTGATTCAGTTAACAGCACATTTGCATAACAATGCATGATAACATTGCCTTAAATAAATATCTGAAAGTATATTAAAAAAAACCATGAAAGCAAGGATTTAGTTTTCAAAGTACTTAAAAAAAAAAATCTAACTATATGCCATTGTGTATCTTGATGTCAAAATATTCACTTAACACAGAATGGTTCTATTTAGAGTCTTCAAAATTTATCAAATTAGGCCAGAATTCTTTCTGGCCTAGTATTATGACTTTTGTAGAGTGAATAGGAATGCACCCTAGGGATGAAAGATGTTAGATACGATGTCTGCTTCTTTGATGGTCGCCCTGACCTATCAGGAAAAAGTAGTCTTCCACATCTTTATTTTATTACTTTTTTAATGGACTTAATAAAGAACAAGTACTCTGTCCTGGGGAGATATTTAATGGCCTCTCTCACTTCAAGAAATGTACCTGATACCTCCTTGGGATGAAGAAGATTCAGAGACATGAAAGACAAAAAATAGCATTAAATGGAACCTGGAGTTATTCTTGGGAATAATGGAAAGGTTTCATGACAACTTTTTGAAGGTAAGTGTTAGAAAGGGCTGTACATATGAAAGACACACCCAGGGGGGAAATTAGGGTGACATTCCCCCATTATGAAGCTGCCTAAAGAGGTCACTAACATTGTTTTATCATTCAAGAATGTCTGCTTTACATAGTTTGAAAATTTGTGCTTTCAAAAACCTTTTGATCTTTCTCTCACAAGCAAAGCCTGACACAAAGATCTGTCTTTTTCTCAGAGGCTTTATGCAAATCTTTCACATTTGGCAAGTGGAAGTGCAGGAAAAGTGTGTGTGAGAAAGCCCCACTCTAGATTTGACATGTTAAAAGAAAATCACAGATTTTAGATGTTCAATTGTTCTGCCACGGGCTGTATTTTTATAGAATCACTATTTGTGAGTTTCAGGTAGAAACATTATTTCTACTTTCAAAAAGCAAGTGAAATCTGCTTCCTACAATACCTAAATTGCCTGCACAGAATCACAATAAAAATGAAATGAACAGGTATCAGTATCAAGATATTAGAAAAAACAATGTAGCCAAAAGCATATCAGAATTAATGTATTTTGGTACTGTCATTATTTCAGTTCCTTCAGATGAGTTTTGTTTTAGGATTTTTATGATGCAATTAATAGATTTATTTTAAGAAGGGAGTTCATAATGCTAGAAACAGCACTTCATGCTAACAACACATTTTCCCATTTCAATAATGCCATCTATTGCATCAAAGAGAAATCGTTAGTAAAATAAAAGTAGCCGTGTCTCAAATAAATGTATATATAGCTGCTTACATACGTACACATTTATACAAGTATATATGGATGTATATATGTACATAAATGGAAATAATTCACAAGAGAAATACACATATAGCTGCTGAAGAGAGAAAAAATAATCTGTTTCATAAACACCTAGAATTGTTAGCAGTGTTAAATCTCTCACAATGCAAACTTAAAAAAAAAACCCTGGTGTTTTTCCTGGCAAGATAATCTGATGATGAGTTTGCTAACAGCACTAATACTGGGTAACCTTCACTCTGAATACCTACCTTTTAATCTACAGGAGGTATAAAAAATTCTCATTTTCAATACAGGCAAAATGTTTAGGTCAGCACAGCAACATCTTTCCAACAATTGTAATTACCTTTTGCATTAAAATTTTATGCAGTCCACTAGAACAATAGTGTTACACAAAGGCAAAGGAAGATATTCCTTTATCTCACTGAACATCATATATGTTTTCATCCTTCTGTTAATAGTTATATTTCATTTGACTGTTACTAAGTCTATACAATATTTTGCAGAGAAAGTTGAAATTTTATATCACCTGTAGAGATAAAACAGCCAAACCTGTCTTTGTAAAACAGACATTTATTTTGTAAAGACTAAAATAGTTAAATATGCAACATCTGTCACTATGAAAAAGCTTTAGTATTTGACTTCTACTTTTATGATGTTTAAATATGAAATTTCAAATTTGAATTGTTGACTTAAACATAATGAAGACATGCTCATTAACCATTTCAATACAAAACATTAATATGAAGAGGGTCATCACTGCATATTTATTATATCTTATTATTGTATCGTATTGCATTGTATGATATATGATGACATTATATTTAATATACTGTTGGACAGATAACTACTGCCATAATTACCTGTTCAGTCACTGTAAAACCAGTTTCTACATTATCTTTTGAAAATCTGTCTGGGAAACTATCACTGTCATAGGACTACCAGGTACCAGTACTTCATTCTCAACATACAAAGAAAAAGATAACATTGAGGAAATCAGCATATTCAACAGTAACTACTGCCTATGTATTACCAGTTTCTCTGATGGGTTTAGTAGAAGATGTTAAGAAAAATAGCTATTAAAAAGTCACTAGCAAATCAACCTAATTATTTTTTAAGCCATAAATAAAGAAACAGATTAATTTAGATATTTTATATAAATCTGTAATATATATTCTATAATTTAAATGCTTTATATTCTAAGGATATTATACATATATGAAATTAATAGATTATAATACTTCCTTACAATGATTAAATTGTCTGAAATATTGAATTCTGGACTGAATAAAGGAGTATGTTTTTCACTGTATGTCTGACACTAGACTAAAATATATGGTATATACAAAATGCAGATAGAGTAAATTGTGGTCAGATCAATTAAGTTACTCATTTTTGGAAATTAGAAACTTTGAGAGTTTGAAATTTCATGCCTAAATGTTGTGTTCATAATTTTTCATTCCGTTATCCACCACACACTGAAAAATACACAGGACAAACCAACTTTAGCACTTTTAGTCTTTTGGAGGGCTAAAATCCAAGCAGCTCCAGCAGAGATCAGCCTTAAATTTTACTAGATATTTTAACTCATTATGTACACTTTTATAGTAATGTAATACGTTTTTTTCTTACGTTTTTTGTGGTTGGGGTGGGGGGATGTTGTTTTTTTCTATATGTTGTCTTTTGGCCACTGGTCAATGCAAATGCATGGGATATGGATAACAAAATAGGGTTTTATGGCAGAATATCCCATAAAATTAATCTCACAAACTCAGATGGCACTCTGAAAAATAAGTAAGGCAATAAGTCTTACCAAGGCATCAGAGAGAGAATAGGTCAGTTGGAAGGGACCTACAACAATCGCCTGGTCCATGATGAAGTGAAGTATGATCCTGACCACTTGAGGGCTGTCCAGAAGTTAAAGCATGTTGTTAAGGGCATTTTCCTAATGCCTCTTAAACAGTGACAAGCTTGGGGCATTGACAACCTCTCTAGGAAGACTGTTCCAGTGTTTGACTACTTTCTTGCTGAAGAAATGCTTCCTAATGTCCACTCTAAACCTCCCCTGAGGCAGCTTTGAACCATTCCCACACATCCTGTTGTTGTATCCCCAGGAGAAGAGATCAGCACCTCCCTCTCTACTCCCCCTCCTCAGGAAGCTGCAGAGAGCAATGAGGTCACCCCTCAGCCTCCTTTTCTCCAAACTAGACAAACCCAAAGTCCTTAGCCATGTTTCATGTCCCATGGTGAAGGAAAGACAGTGAAATAAGATGGTGAAGAAAAAACAACAACGAAACAACACTCTTCCAAAAACCCCCTTGAAACTTAGACTTGTATAGCTTAAAGCATGTCTGCTTTTTCTTAACTATACCAAAACATCTAATAAGAGACAGTAGTTTCTCCCCAAAATTGCATCTGGCTTATATCTGTGAAGACCATCAGGGACTACATTAAAAACATTACTGTTTTAACTAAAACACGGAAATTCTATTCAGCAATTATTCTTGAATTTCATAGGAATTCAGCAGTCACAGTGCATCATAGACTAAACAGAACACCTGTGAGCTCAATTGACATGGGAGACAAGAAACTATCCAGAGCTGCCAATACCCTAACAGATCTGCCCTGTTTTGCTTCTAATAGAAAAAAACCAGATGTTGGTAAAGTGGAGAAAGTTTTAGCAGAAAGCAATATCTCTTCTACCTCCCTACAATCACTGAAGAAAATAATACAGAATTATAATTCTAACTGTGTCTTTCACAGTGTTTACCATGCCACCATATCTTTTCCATAGCTGAGAAGGCCTTTTAGCAACACTTGCAAAGCAAGAAAAAGATAATTTTTCCACATTCAATTAGAAGTTCATGACAACTCTCAGTCTTTTCTTGAAAGCATCCTTACTTGGTCATGGGCGAAAGTATTATGAATTTGCCAGTGAAATTAATAGAGTTCCATTATTAGTACAACCCCTCCTGTATGAGGCATACATGTAATAATGTAGAGATTGACTAACAATGGTATAAAAGCAACCTGGCAGCAAAGAACATTTAAGTTTGATTAGTTTATTGCATATCCTAGAAAAAGTTCATCGATGTCCCAAATATAAAAGAAATAAAACACTTTTAAAAAGAACGACCTTCTTAAGCTATAAGAAACTGTTGTGCCTCTTCTTTACCAAAGAGCATTAAAAGAAACACCTACAATCATGAAAACCTTTTCATAACCATACACTTTGGAGCATCTCAAAGTATGTAAGACAAATATATTCCTTACTCTTAACTATCAACTATTAGTCACTAGGAGTTTGTTTATTTACTTGAAGAAGTGAGTATCTCTTCTTTCTAAATTGCAGAATTATTCTTAACCAGTCTTTGGCAATTTTACAGATCACAACATAATTATTACTGATGAAAAAGATTAACATTTGAATGAAAAATTTAATTGACATCACATTTGCTTTTTCAAGAATTATATGTTCAGAAAATGGCTTTCCCAATCATATTTTTTCTACAAAAAACAAGCAAACAAAAAAAACCCACCACCAGTATGTCTTCTGTAAAATCAAAGGAGTGGTATAGAAAAAAAGAATAATCAGACCCTATGACCAATCTCAGAACACAAGTTGCTGTAATGGATCAAGGCAGCTGGCTGATCAAAACAGTTATGGTGGTAGCTGACATCAAATCTTGTTTCCAAGAAAGGGTGGAAAAATTAATACTTATAGCAAATTGTAGAGCACTGAGAGGAACTTCTCTCTCCTCCCAGTACCTCTTCTATGTGAGGACTGTTCTGGTATCTCTCCCTTCATCAGACAGGCCCTCCAAAAGGCCTTCCATAGGACATATGCAAGAGCCTACACTAGTAGGTAATAATGAATAGTAGTCATAATATCAGCAAAAACTTTTAAATCCCTTGAAAATAAAATTTACACGCTCACATGTAATAAAATAGTGCTATGAATATAAGGGCAGGTCACTCCTTTTTGTCTTCTACTAATTTCTTGTCTCAAGTAATCTATTAAACACTTTCTAAATTGATTTATCTTTTTAACCAAATACTAATGGGGAAAAAAGATACGTGACCCAAATGCTGGAAAACTATTTAAAAGTTCTACAGTCATCAAGGCCTTTTTTCAGTAAATAAAGCAAGAAAAAAAACAACTGAACAAACAAACAAAAATAATTAAAAAGTAAAAGCTAAATATCAGCTTAGGCATAATTTGGGGGGGCGGGGGGAGGAGACACGACACTAAACAACAGAAAGCCACCACCAAATTGTCACAGCAAGTTGGACATATGAGACTCATGTAACTGTCTTAGCCACAGACTTGAGCATCCATGTGGAGAAGCACCAGTGCTGACATGCAGGAAAAAAACAGTGGTCCAGAGGAGAAGAAACAAAGGACGCTCACCTTCCACTGGAGAAATGACAGTGCAGCATCAAAGTCCTTAGTCTCAGTCTACCGCCATTGGTGTTAATAAAGCATGAAATAAACAACAGTGCTAAATGCATGACAAAACAGATGCGAGAAATAAGTTCCAAATAAGCTTTACACAGTTTGTATAGAAGTGTATGAAGGAAGTAGATGGCAGAATTTAGAAGCTGAAATAAATGTGAATAATGTTGGGTAAGCAATGAGGAACTGGTTCAGCCAAGCAAAAAATCTGCTGATATAAATGAGTTAGAGAAAATGAGCACATTATATTTATAGCTATCTTATATTTCTGCTGTAGAACTGCAGAAGATGCCACAGAATTGAACACACAGATTAACTGCACCTTGTTTCCTTAAATTCACTCTTTGTTAAAGACTATTAACTACTGCAGTATGCCTAGCCTTTCTAATGGATGAAGTTACTATTATGCCTAGTTTCTTTCATGCTTTACTGTTTGCAAATTTTAACATAACAAAACTTAACAAAAATTCTTAGAGCATAGATTTCACCTGTGAAATGATGTGTTTGCTTGAGTTACTCCATAAACAAATGTATAATGATCCATGATACACAGTAAATGCTTGTACTTTTAATTTACTACAGAGGACTGGTATCACTTACATTGCTCTGAGACAGTAAAACTGTAATAGCTTTATAAGCCTAATGACACAACAAGTGCTGTATACAAATTTAGCAAACCTCTTAAGCAGACTTTTTTTCTGTTTCTCCCCTCTATGAAGCAGTCTCACAAACTTTCATATCTTGGGTTTTAGTGTCTTCATTGTGATTACATTTTCCTATATAAAGATTCTTCAGAGAAAAAGAGTAAGTAGTATTTGACTATACTTTTATTTATGTTTCTTGGAGTGTTTTCTGTGTAAAAAAATCAATTAATCTGAATACATTCACAATAAATTTTTTACGGCCACCTTACCAATAGAATTCTACTGCATAGCACCTGGTGCTTAAAAAAAGGAGCTATGATGAAACAGATTTGGTCAGACTGACGGAAGATAAAAAGAGGGTGAATTCTCTCTATAGCATCCTTGAAATACTTATCTTTTCTAAATCAGAAAATGACACCCACCTCAAAATAAGTATGAATTAGAAATGTTCAAAAACGTTTATGGAATAATTTTCTGTCAAATAATACAGTCAAAATGCATCTCTTTCACAGGAATTTATTGAGTGTAATTACTTTTTTTCCTCCAGTATGATGAAACTAAATATTTCACTGATGTGTATTTTTGTGACTTAACATTGTTTTATCAAATATGGTAAAAAATACCTACTATTAAATGAATAGTATATTAAAACATACAAATACAACAGTTAGTAAGTGATGGAAGATTATATGTATTCTAAGCATATAACAGTATTTCCATCCCTTATGGTCTGGATCAGAAACATGCTGATGCCAAATTCATATACAGCCCATTCTGTCATGGTTTTTAATAGCATTCTCATTATTTGAACATTTTGAATTATGTAGCAAAACAATCCTGGACAAAGACCATGTTCCACAAAAGGCCAGGAACAATTCTGAAATTTCAAAATTGCTTTGGATAGAATAGAGGGTAACACAGTTCACAAAAAAAAAAAAAAACAAGAAGGAAAAATAATACAGAAAACTGCACCAACTGGAGAACTTAGAGGATCATTTCAAAGAAGTGAGAAGACCTAAAAATCATCCTTTGAAAAATGCCTGCTAAAAACTAATACCTTAAAACAATCAATAAAAAAAAATAAAGGTATAAAAGAGAATCACATAAATTTGTAATCCTATTTCATATTAATGTCATGATTGCATTTAAATGTAAATAAAATCTAAGATTAAAATGTGAATAAACTCACGGTAGGTAAATTTCATATGCACAGATGTCATAAAAACTGCTCTGAAAAGCAACCCATGAAAATTTACAGATAAACACCGTCTAATCTTCCCAGTCAGAAGACAACTCAGGTCACCCACTGATGAATGTAAATATAGCCATTTACAAACTTTTCAAATGTTTCATTTAACACACAGCAGAAAGTCAGAATTTCTGGGTAGGACATAGGACCTAATCTATAGGTTTGAACTCATCAGCGTGCTTTCTAAACTACATCAGTAAAGCAAAAAAATCATTATGACTATTTCAGTTCTATGGAGAGATGAAATTAAAGCAATTAAAAAAAAAACTATACTCAATCCCAGACATCAGATAATTTTTTTCACCTAGAAATGCTGCAATAGTTGGATTTGTACTTTGTTTTTTCAGACAAGTATACAACTATAAGCATTTTGTCCCCAAAATGATTCCATAGAGTTTTAGTACAAAAAAAGACAATGGCAGGTACACTACTCTAAAGGACCACTGGTACACAAGCTTTGAGACTTTTTCTTCTAAAATCAGTACTAGCTTTTCATCAGCTATGGTGTATTAGAATTACACTGTTGGAGATTCTTTTAGCCCTGTCTCCACCAGGAAAAAGAAATGAATTGTGAAAGTTTTGACACCAAGGTTTTATCTTTTTTTTTTTTCCTTTCTTCTTTTTTAACAATTATTTATTACAGCATTTGCACCTTCCATATGCACTTTCAGAGATTTCAGAGGTTTCAGAAAGAAACTGGTCTTCAGAGATGCTTCTATCAATCCTACGGATTTTGTTATGATCATTTCACTGCAAAGGACAAAGACATCCTTTAATATGCATGGCACTTGCAACTTTGATGAAGCTTTATTTTTACCAGTCATTTTTCTTCCAAAGGGCTAGCACTTCATTGTAAAGAATTAAATTACTTCTGCTAAACCCCAGAAGTTTCTTGCTGAGTCCAGGGAGATGATGCCAAAGTCTACCTTGATTTGACTGGTGGACCTAAATTAACCTTCATTATAAATAAATTCTGACAGATAATTTCATCGTTTTTATGTGAACATTTCATGGACACTCTATTTGGAAACTTTACACTTGCATATGAATGCCTTTCACCATTTAATCGGGGAATATAGCATTATGTGATTTGCATGACTAATAAAACCAGTTTGAATATTCCTGACTAGTTCATGTACTTTTTAATACTTTGAGTTTTATGCACTTGAGATTTGATCTTCTCATATATAATCCAACCAGCATGGAAGCTCATCACATATGTGATCCAAAGGTAAGTGAATAACACATTTTGAATTAATAATTTTAAAGTAAGTCCATAAAGTCTATGTGAACATTACACTATGTTGTGGTCCTCAAAGACCTAGCACTATATTAAATGAATTATGAAGTAAATTTATATGAAGTGATTATGTCTTGTCCTATTCATTCCAGACTATTTCCCTTTTGCTATGAGCATCTGGATACAATGAAGGTAAGACACTACATGAGTTAACAGCCAGTATACATAGTTATTTGCTGATAGACATGCAAAATGAATGTTATAGCAGAGTTTGTGTCCTCTAGTTATGTATTCCTCTCCCATTCCAAAACAAACAAACAAAAAAGCTGACCACAGTTGGTCTAGCTCATGCAGGGTGCTAAAACTGGGAAAAGCTCAATCTGCCTGCTCAAGAGACTGCTTTTTTTTTCACGTGGTCACACATGTCATTGCGGGACTAACCAGCAAAACTACAAATCTTTTATTTTTCAGAAAATTATGTTCTCATTTTGATAGTTTACTGAACTCCACTCCACTGCCTTTGCTGTTATTAAGTTTACCTTTCCTATCCTGGCATACTGCAAAGTATTGACTACAGACTAAATAATAAGCACTTCAGCCTGTACAGCACATGTGTATGCACTACAAGCATCTGAGTTTCTGTAAATTGTTTCTAATTTTTTTACATATATTTCTACAAAACCACCCAAGTTCAAATTTAACTACAGTCTCAAGATAAAAATATTTGCAATTAATATAATTATTTGCTGCTATTAATTAACAGTAATTGAAAAAAAAAGCAGAAGTAATAGAAGCAGTAGCTGGGTATTGGTAATTTGAATATCAGCTTAATTATGAATTTTACCAGATTTTAAATGAGAAAAAAAAAAAAAAAAAAGTAAATTACAATTTGCAGAATCTACTAAGATATGTGCCTGAGAGCATGAAACAGCTGAAGTTTGCAATCATATAAAGTAGCCATTCAAATACCTTAAATTTACATGCTTACACAGGTGTTCAACTAGATAAACTTTTATATAAATTTCACATAACCATACAAAATAGTCAGTAATTTTTATCTCTCATAACCTAAGAAAACCTTGGAACTGAAAAATTGTCTGTTTGTCTGTTTTACTGACCAAGTTATTTTTAAAATCTTGGTGCCAAAAAAAAATAAAAATAAAAAAATCTTTCATCCTAACCGGTGTCAAAGAAATCTCCAAAAACTCTATTTTATAATTTAAAATAAATGGGTATATTTCATTAAAGTCAGTTTTGTAGGGTAATTAAATGTCTTCAACATAAAGTAAGAGTATAACTTATTTGCATAAATGGTGCTGTTAAGCAATTTCAGTGTACACAAGGGACACACAGTTATTTCATCAAAAACTATGCTCAATACATAGGGATAAGGCTTATAATGTTAATACTGTTATCATGCCCCAGACTGTGATATAGCTGAGACTAATTCAGTTGATGGTAGCTCTACAAATTGCACCAAGTTGTAAGTGTAATATAACTGTGACATGCTAATAGCAGTTCAGAGAATGAATACCAAAATGGAAGCCCTGATTCCTTTCTCCAAATTCTCCCTTTACCTTCAAAACATATGATAAATATTTCACCTTCTTTCCTAGAATTAAGTTCTTAATTTTGCTTCAAAATAGGCTTTCTGTTCATTTTACCCCACCTACATGCTCAAAAGAATCAGCACTAAGTCTCGGGCATTTTTCTGTCATTTTCAAGGCTAAATGGTAGAGTAAGTGTTGTTTAAAAAATAAACCACACTCTCAATTCTCTGGCTGAAAAAGCACATAATTCTGGGCTAAAAAATATGAATATTAGCATGTGCTACTTGGAACAACAAGGTATATTTTCAAATACTAGAAGCTTTCAGCTTACCAATGGCACCAGTGGAAATATAGATAATTAACATTAGTTGATTCCAATTCAATTGATTCTTGTTCAGTAGCAAAATACTTATTTGGTTACAGATTTCTTCAGGGTCATGAAGGAGTTTGTTTCATTGCTCTTGGAACAAATAAGAATTTCTCATAAACTTGCACATTGTAAATTTTTTCCTTTCAACATTTTCAAAATGAGCTGTTCAATCTAAAAAAGATTACTTAGATCACTAAATCTGCTTATTCTCATTCAGTATCCCTTGACATGTTTTACTCATCCAGATTCTTACTGGTCTTTGTATACCTACATAAATCTCTCTTTCAAGATGGCTTTAGTTTACACTCACCAGTTCTAACTCACATCATAATAAGATTAGTTTTAGATATCTCAGAGAATATTACATGTTGGCTGGAAATTTTCTTTACACTTATATTTGTGTTTATGGGATTAGAAAGTCCATTAAAACCTGTGAATAAACAGACTGTCAGTCATAATTATGGACTATTAATCTGTGTCAAAACAAAATGACTGACTCACAAAAAAATAAGGATCTGTTTTGGGAAAAAAAGATTTGCAGTACAGTTCTTGTAGGTCTAGGCCATCTTTATCATCAGCACTGAAATAATAATGTCATTTCTATACATCTTAATGTTTCTAAAATCTTGAATTAAGTTTATTAGATTAAAAACCTCAACCTTTTGAAAGTATTACTGCAACGGGGTAGTAGCAACAAAACATAGTTCATTAGTGTAAAAACAGATGGAAGAAGATTTTTACAGCATAGTAGGCTTGCAGAAATATGTTTGAGATAAATTCACTAACAGAGCATATAAAAACTTTTTTTTTAATCATTGTGACAAAAACTGCACAATGTATGTAGCAGAAAAATTTACATGTATTGTTTTTATCTAAGTAGTGTGTAGTGTCTTGGAACCAGAAAACAATTTTTCTGAGCAAAAAAATTTATCTTCACATTACAACCGCTCAGAGTATCCATTGCATCACTGCTGACTGGACTCCAAGAAGGAGTCTATCTGTAATGTTTCTCATTTCTCCCACTGCTCATTAGCATATTCTTCTGTGTTAGCCAATGGACAGATATGATGTTTACCGTATTGAAGATGTGCAGTAAAAAGAGAGAAAGATTTTCCCAAATTAATTAAATAATAATCCTGTTTGGTGAACACTTCACAATATCATCCATTAAAAATTAAAACTCTGTTACTGCATTTTGGATTTTTTCTGTTTCTCAGTTAACATTGTGCACGGCTGTGGTCTTCTGTTGTACCTCTTCCAAGAACCTAAAATACCTGTTGTTTCAGGAGGTGATAGAGAATCAAAGGTTTTCTTGGGATTATGACCCAATTGCTGGGTGACTGGGGTTTCCTACACGAGCCCATTGTGTGATCAGTGAGACCCACTTACCCCACGTGGCATCAGTTGCATGATGTGTAGAGGGAACCTTACCTTTGAACATCCAGCCTAGAACCGGCAGTTGGGGTGTTATAAAGAGCTGTGCTTCAGTACCAACCACTTCTGAGGCAGCTCAAACTCCTTCCTATGCTGCCAATATTTATTTTTCAGTTGCTGTATAGAGAGTCTTGGATCCTCGATACCCGTGAACCCCAGGGGTCGGCCTTGGGTCTCCCCAGGTGCTTTTTGCCAGAGGCTTCAGGTAGGGCCATTCTCCCTGGCTGCAGTATAGAGCACAATTTTAACATCTTGTCCTGCCTGGGCTGGCCCAAAGGCTACTGCATGAACAATCTCCCATTTAATTTATCCAAAGCCTTGCCATTGCTCAGGGCCCATTTAAAATCATTCTTTTTCCGGGTCACTTGATAGAGAGGGCTTACAATCAGACTGTAACTTGGAATATGCATTCTCCAAAAACACACGACACCCAAGAAGGCCTGTGTTTCCTTTTTATTCGTCAGTGGAGACATGGCTGCTATTTTGTTGATCACGTCCATTGGAATCTGACAATGTCCATCTTGCCATTTTATTCCTAAAAACTGGATCTCCTGTGCAGGTCCCTTGACCTTACTTTCTTCTATGGCAAAACTGGCTTTCAGAAGGATTTGGATTATTTTCTTCCGTTTCCCAAAAACTTCTGCTGTGTCACCCCACATGATGATGTCATCAATATATTGCACGTGTTCTGGAGCTTCACCCTGTCTGCAGTCTGGATTAGTCCATGGCAAATGATGCGGCTGTGTTTCCACCCCTGGGGCAGTTGATTCCAAGTGTACTGGATGCCCCTCCAAGTAAAAGTAATTGTGGCCGGTACTCTGCTGCCAGGGGGATTGAGAAAAACACATTAGCAATGTCAATTGTGGCATACCACTGGGCTGCCTTTGACTCCAGTTCATATTGAAGTTCTAGCATATCTGGAACGGCAGCACTCAGCAGTGGCATAACTTCATTCAGTCCACAATACTCGACTGTTAGTCTCCACTCCCCATTAGACTTTCGCACTGGTCATATGGGACTATTAAAAGGTGAGCAAGTTTTGCTGATCATTTCTTGGCTTTCCAGTTGATGAATCAACTTGTGGATGGGAATCAGGGAGTCTCAGTTGGTGTGATATTGCCGCTGGTGCACCACTGTGGTAGCAATTGTCATTTGTTGTTCTTCAACCCTCAGCAACCCCAAAATTGAAGGGTCTTGAGAGAGACCAGGCAGGGTAGACAGCTGTTTAATTCCCTCTGTCTCCAAGGCAGCTATACCAAAAGCCCACTGACACCCCTTGGTGTCCTTAAAATACCCTCTCCTGAGATAAGTCTATGCCAAGGATGTACAGAACCTCTGGGCCAGTCACAATGGCGTGTTTCTGCCATTCATTCCCAGTTAGGCTCATTTCAGCGTCCAATATGGTTAACTCTTGGGATCCCCCTGTCACACCAGAAATACAGATGGGTTCTGCCCCTTTATAACTTGATGGCATTAGAGTGCACTGTGCACCAGTGTCTACTAGTGCCTTGTACTCCTGTGGGTCTAACATGCCAGGCCATCAAACCCACACAGTCCAATAGATGCAGTTATCCCTTTCCTCCACCTGGCTGGAGGCAGGGCCCCTCTAATTCTGGTCAGAGTATCCAGTACTCACTTCTTGTAAAATTGGCTCAGAAGTCCCTTCAAGAGGATCAAAAATAAGATCAGCCCTTCTACTCTGGAAACTGGAGCAGCATTTTTCCTGGGAGAATCCCCTTTTGTGGTGGTATTTCCTCGCAACTCACATACCTGTGCATCTAGGACAGGGGTAGGTTTTCCATCCCATTTCCTCATGTCCTCTCCATGATCACATAGGTAAAACCACAGGGCACGTTGTGGTGTGTACCTTCTATATTCTCTCTCTTGGGCAGAGGAGGGCTCACTCCTAATAGCTGAGACATTGGTCCTTACAGGTGGGGAGTAGGACATATCCTCTTTGAATTGCTGGAAATCCCAGGACAGCTTCTCCACAGCTGAAATGCAGGCTTGTGGGCAGGAAGAGAGATTTTCTTCGTATTGCTGGAGTTGGTGATCCATTTCATTCACTGTCGATGCCTCTTCATCTTTCCACGTCATTATTGCCAATGAGTTGGCATAGGACAATGCTTTGTTCCATACAAACTTCTGCCACATGGATCATATGCATTGGACTTTGTCTGGACCTTTGGGTAATTGTGCATTGTCCAGGTCACAATAAATCATCTCTAGCATAGCTAATTCCCCCAGATATTGGATACCTCTCTCCATGGTGGTCCACTTGCCTGACTGACATATAACATCTTCATTGAAGGGGTACCTTTCCTTCACGCTTGATAGTAGTCACCTCCAGAGGCTGAGGCTTTGTGTCCCTTTTCCAATCGCCTTGTCAATTCTACCTTCCCTCGAAAGTGATCCCAGCTGCTTGGCTTGCCTACCTTCTAATTCCAGGCTACTAGCCCCATTGTCCCAGCATCTGAGAAGCCAGGTGATAATGTGCTCAACTGGATGACAGCTGAAATATTTTTGCATATCCCACAGCTTACTCAGGGATAGGGATTGGGTGATTACCTCTGGTTCTGCCTCTTCCTCCTGTTGCTGTGATGACCCTGGTTCATCGTCATCCTTTGCTAAGTGAACTGATTATTTTTGTACATTTCTTCTTCTGTATGGGGGCAACTGATGCTGGTGCAGGTTGGTTCGCTGGTTCAGCTGTAGTGTCGGTCACCGGGGTTGGAGTGGCCACAGTGCCTGTTGCCTTATTGTTAGATACAGAGACCTTCTTTTCCCCTTGAGGGTACTGAATAGTGTTGAACAGGGCTTGGCAGGCATGGCCCAGGTCCCAGCATGTTGCAGTGATTTGTGTCTCTCTGGAGTTGCCAGGGTGATAGCATACTTTTTCCAAATATTTTACTAGTTCTTGTGGATTCTGCACTTCTTCAGGGGTGAAGTTCCAAAATACTAGAGGTGCCCACTGTCCTAGGTATTTGCCCATATTATTGCATACCCTGTCACTCATAATTATCCAGCCTTGGGGCAGATCTCTGGGTGATCTTCTTAAATAATTGTTTAACCTTAAACAAGATCTGAACCACTTTCAGGAACATCGTAGTTCCTAGCAATAGGACCATGCTTGTTTCAACATCCCAAGGGTATTGAAATTTTTCAAAATTCTCAAACACCCTTGTGTCTAGACTGGAAGAGAAGGGAAAGGGGAGGAAAGGTGTCTCGCCCATAGATTGGCTTTCCAAGGGGGAATAATAAATGGTGTAATTATTAATAGTTTCCCACAAATGGCTCCCAAACATAGAGGTGACAACAATGCTGAGTGCAAATACCGGATTAGTCCCACAACCAATAATTTTATTATACCATAAGCCAGTATTACACAATATATCAAAGCGAAAACCTTAATCCACCTCCCATGGATGATAAGCAGCACCGGGACTACATACAGCAAGTGAGGTGATACATAACAGAACTCTAAAGAGTGCCACAACTCTTAAGAGCTCATAAATAGACATTGTGACCAGTGACTATTAAATGAATATAATGAATGCTTGTAACAAATTCGTTTTAACATGCTCTGGTCAGGTCTGTCATTATCTCAACACTTCATGCACCACGTTGGGCACCAAAAACGACAGTTGTGGTTTAAACTCAGCCAGCAACTAAGCACCACGCAGCCACTCACTCACTCCGCTCCCACCTAGTGGGATAGGGGAGAGCATAGGGAAAAAAAAAAGTAAAATTCATGGGTTGAGATAAAAACAGTTTGATAGAACAGAAAGGAAGAAACTAATAATGATAATGATAACAAAAATTAAAAGACAATAATAATAATAAAAGGATTGGAATACACAAGTGATGCACAATGCAATTGTCAACCACCTGCCGACCAACACCCAGCTAGTTCCTGAGCAGCGATCCCTCCCAGCCCCACTCCCCCCAGTTTATATAGTAGACATGAAATCACATGGTATGGAATACCCCATTGGCCACTTTAGGTCAGCTGCCTTGGCTGTGTCCCCTCCCAACTTCTTGTGCCCCTCCAGCCTTGCTGGCTGGCCATAAGAAGCTGAAAAATCCTTGACTTTTAGTCTAAACACTATTTAACAACAACTGAAAACATCAGTGTGTTATCAATATTCTTCTCATACCGAACTCAAAACCATAGTACTATATCAGCTACCAGGAAGACAATAACTTTATCCCAGCTGAAACCAGGAAAGCGGCTCACATGAATGATCAAGCGGTATGTTTCATCTTCTTAGCATTTATCTTTACCACACA
The DNA here is from genome assembly GCF_929443795.1 of Astur gentilis. Lineage (NCBI taxonomy): Eukaryota > Metazoa > Chordata > Aves > Accipitriformes > Accipitridae > Astur > Astur gentilis. The sequence goes on along the minus strand of NC_064919.1, from coordinate 54,907,719 downwards.
CACACACACACACACAAAATAAGACAAAAAATTCCAATTGCACAATCTAATACTTATTTATATTGTTCAAGCAGTTAACATCAGCTATACAAGATAAGAAAACTGTAGCAAGGGAAAAATACATAGACGCATTCTGAATGCATATATAAAAGAACAAGAACAACAACAAAAAAAAAACAGTTAAAGAGGAATTGATATTTTCCACTGTTCATTCTATTTATTCCTTCTAAGTTTTGTTTAAGCCTGTAACTCTTACAATTACATAGTCACATAGGTCTACCGAATCCATTGTAACTGACTCTAAAGGTACCACATAACATGAAAAATTATACAAAAATAAATTGTAAATTATCAGTCCAGTGTTGAATACAAAGAGAAGGGGCAGTGTTGATGTATGAATGGCAGATAAGTCTCAATGACTTATTCGGCCTGTGTCCAGGTACAGACAAAATGCTTATGGTACTCAAGATATGAAAATCTTGGATATCTCACTTCATTTCATTCAAGATTCAATTCTAACTTTATTCTCTATGTTTATTTAATATTAGTTGCATTATTTGAAGACAACAAAATTTTTAAGTGTGCTTTACCTTTAGTCTGTTTCACTTATACACCTCTGTGTCTGCTCTTCTATGAAATTCAGTTGCTTTCTATGTTGGCCTGTAGTTAAACATTGTAGCACCTTCCTTAATCTGCCTGAATGATCCATTTCTTCAGTCCACTTTAGAAAAGATGTGGTTATCTACAAGTGATAAGTTAATACTCTAGTATAACTAATGATTAATAAAAGTAAGTCTCAACTGCAGATTGATATGAAAGTTTTATGAAGATGAATTAAGCATCTGGCAGGACTGTAAGATATTTAACTGAAATACAAACAAAAGCCTTTACAAATCTTGCTTTAGAAATTCAAAGAAAGTTTGAGCAATTTTCTTTTCATCCTCCTTTCTGCTTGCACACTTCTTTCCTTTTCATATTACAGAAATACTTCAAAATATTTACTTCAACTTTGGAGTTAATTCTGGAGAGCTATACTAGTGGAAACTTTACCCATTTAAGTGATTACCCTGTTAGTCTGAAGCTGTGACTTGTTACTAATCTATGTCTATTCAAAGGCATGCCTGGATGATGCCATTGCTTTATATTAAATTTTTTAGCAATTGATTTTTTTCAGCATTGAATATAAATGCAATCCAAAACAATAGGAAGGAATATTTTTCCTTAGTAGTTGGAAATCAGCAATGGTAGTAACCCATTTCACAAGTAAAGGGACAGTTTGGTTATCTGATGCAATGATAAGAAAAATCTGACTATGAAAACTAAATTAGATGCCTTGTAAGTAATTTCTGTTTTGAAGATGAAAAGTCCATGTTAAGTTTGACTTAATGTTTGTTCAATGGTCGTGCACAGGCTAGCCAAAACTGGCGTATACAATATAGTTCACACATGCTGTCATTTGCTACACAAAATCTTGTATGAAGGGAAAATTCTGTTATAAAATTTAGTTATTCCTTAAGCCTTTCTGAGGTGTGTAAGAATATGACATCTTTGCTCTGATCTCTGTTTAGCCTTTTCATCCTCTACAAATCTATATATCAATAGTGGCTCTCTTTCACTTTTAGAAAAAAAAAACATAGTAAATGCTGCACATTTGAGAGGTCTCACAAAGGAAGCAAAATAGAAAGCCAGCAATTCCTACAGTGCATCATCTTTTCTACCTAATATAACATACAAAGATAGTCATTATGATAACATAGACTATACTATCTGAGAAATACTGACACAAAATGCAGTGATACATAGAAAGCCTCTTTTTTTTTTTTCATTAATGTATCAAATTAATAAAACCTTGAGAAAAAAAAGAAGAATTTAACTCCATAAAGCATAAATTAGTTTTAAGGAAGCTTTTTTAAGGATGTTGAAGCAGCATAAATGTAAAAGGCAGATTGTGGGCTATTAAAAAAAAGTAAATAATGTAAATTAGATAGTTATTAATAGGCAGATAGTACTGTTACTGAATACTACTTAAACACAGTCTGAGAATGATTTTGTGATTGCTAGATATCAAGGTATCTCTACCAGAAGATTTAAAATGCCACGATTATTTCAGCTATGTCTAACCTTTACACACCAGAATGACAATTTTAATAAGAACACTGTAAACCTAGGCCAGAGATGTTTTAGACCAAATTTGAAATTCTAATACTATGGCAAAATGGCAGATTATGCTACAGAAATGTATAGATTTTAGACATCAGCCTTAAGATCCCTAATTAAATTAGTTAATTTGTTCTGCTTAAAAGGATTAAATAGCCAGGGGTTATAACCAAACAATAAAGCTCAATGGGGTTGTTTATCTTAACCTTAAAGTAAGCTTAATGTTATGATGTACTGTATCTGTCATAGGAAAATCAGTATTTCTAGAAACATGAAACTGTATTTTAGTATGCTTAACAGCTGTTTCACATGAGCTGTGCACTTGACAAGTATACAGACACTATCTTTTTCAAAATTCAGTAGCAAGCTAGAATAGCTACTCCACTGGCAGCTTCTTAGGATTAGTAGGATAGTATCTTAGATATGCAATGTCATGGAAATAAATATGTTAACAATGGTTGGTATATTACAGCTGCTGATAAAATCAACTTCCTTGGGGAAAAAAAACACCCAACCAGACAAAACAAAACAACACACTGCTGTAAAGCCCACAAACTTCAAGTTCACCTTCTCAAGGGCATCCAGTAAGCTATAAAGCAATCTAAAGCATTCCATGCTACAGATTTCACAGCTTCATTCTCTGCTTTTTGATGACTAAAAATCTTTATGTCTTGTGCAACACAGGGTACATTGACTATGCATAAAATAGACTGAATTAAAAAATAGCTGTTTTCAGTGTCCATGCAAATCTGAAACTTCATCTTACTCACTATTTTTCTCATAACTTAGTTGTCAGAAATACTCAATGTCTTTTAAGGGTATGGGCTTACAATTTCTCCAGTGTGCTGGTCATATTGAATTCTGGCTCTCCCTTTACCAGCAAAGACTTCAAAATTCCCCTGGTACCTGTGTTCCCTCAATGCACTCTACCCCTAGGGGTTAACATCAACAGATAGAATACTCAGCAACAGGACTTTTGGAGAAACATAGTGCAATAAATAATCAACCAAGTCTCACAGACAAATTTTCCTTTAAATACCTCACCTGGTTTAGCAGGTATCTTTAAAACATAAAGGCCTTCATAACAGAGAAACTAGAACTATAGTTTACAGAGAAACTGTAGCTATAACTGTAGGTATGTATAGCTGTAGCTATGGTCTGTTCGGTGGATAAGGAATTGGCTGGATGTTTGCATCCAGAGAGCAGTCACCAATGGCTCAATGTACAGATGGAGATCACTGAGGAGTGGTGGATTCAAAGGTCCATATTGGGACCAATATTGTTTAATATCTTCACCAATGGCATAGACAGTGGGATTGAGTGCACCCTCAGAAAATTTGCAGATGACACCAAGCTAAGTGGTGTGGTTAACATGTCTGAGGGACGGGATGCTATTCAGAGGGTCCCAGACAAGCTCAAGAAGTGGGCCCATGTGAACCTCATGAGGTTCAACAAGGCCAAGTGCAAGGTCCTGCACTGTGGTTGGGACAACCTGCAGTATCAATACCGGCTGGGGGATGAAGGGATTGAGAGCAGCCCTGTGGAGAAGAACTTGGTAGTACTGATGGATGAAAAGCTGGACATGAGCCGGTAATGTACGCTCACAGCCCAGAAAGCAAACCATATCCTGGACTGCATCAAAAGAAGCATGGCCAACAGGTCAAGGGAGGGGATTCTGCCCCTGTACTCCACACTCATGAGACCCCACCTGAAGTACTGCATCCAGCTCTTGGAGTCCTCAGTACAAGAAAGACATGGACCTGTTGGAGCAGGTCCAGAGGAGAACCACAAAAATGATCAGAGGGCTGGAACACCTCTCCTTGAGGAAAGGCTGAGAAAGTTGGGGTTGTTCAGCCTGGAGAAGGCTCCAGGGAGACCTATTGCAGCCTTTCAATACTTGAAGGGGGCTTATAAGAAAGATGGGGACAGACTTTATAGTAGGTGCTGTAGCAATAAGACAAGGAGTAATGGTTTTAAACTAAAAGATGATAGATTCAGACTGGATATAAGGAAGGAACTTTTTACAATGAGCATGGTGAAACACTGGAACAGGTTGCCCACAGAGGTGATAGATGCCCCATCCCTTGAAACATTCAAGGTGAGGTTGGGTGGGTCTCTCAGCAACCTGATCTAGCTGAAGATGTCCCTGATCATTGCAGGAGGATTGGACTAGATGACCCTTAAAGGTCCCTTCCAACCCAAACCATTCTATGATTCTGTGATAATGAATTGTTCTTTTGAAGCTCTGCAGTGGTATCTCAACTGGTACAGATTTTTATGGAGCCTGTATTAAGATGAGCTCTACTCCTCTGAAAAGGGTAGGAATTGACAAACTTTCCAAGGCTTGTAGGAAGAAAGGGAATAACACAAAGACTACATACATAGTGCTCTGCCTTTTTTTGCCAAATAATCTACTTGACTAATCAACCTCTCCTCCTTCTCCATGGTATAGAAGGAACTCTTTTCAAGTTGCCTGTGGCCAACCCAGAGGAGTAAATAATAGGATAGTACAAACCTCAACATCAACCAGTCCAAAGAGCACTGATGAAGGACAAAGTTAACTCTTTTTTATTTCTTTTTAAAGAGAACCTAGGATTTTTATGCCTGAAAGGCTGATTTGGATATCCAGATACTAAATTCAATTATTAATAAGCAGAAGTATTATTAAAAGTTCAAGGATAATGAGATAACAAGACTTAATAGCATCACATTTATTACTTTCTTGATAGGCTATCTGGCCTATTGCATAACTAAAAATAAATAAACAAGATAAGTTCATAATTCAGATTATATAGTTTGACTTCAGCAAGGCTTTATGAATTGTTCCATACAGGAAATATTTTAATAACAGATAAATCACCATGAAGGAAAGTGAAAAACAAGCTAAAAAGCAAAATTCTAGGTTCTGTCACTTCTATTGACAGCCAAACTTCAGTTAAAAAATGTAGAAAGTACTGAGCTCAGAGGTTTGAGTATGGGATGTGAATTCAGCATGACCTTAATATACTGGGGTAAAGGTTGTAATCTGAACAAAATGAGTGTAAAGACAAGAATACATTTAGCAAGAAGAAATCGTAAGCAAAATGCAAGATCAACAGCTACATAGCAGATCTACCAAACCTTTTTTTTTTTAATATTGGATCACAGTCTGAATGCCTCACTATTTAAAAATGTGAAATGACTTTCTGACAGTGTCCTCTAGCAAGCGTCCTCTATGTGAAAAACAGACAATAGCTATTCAATGTCATTCTGCACCGGAAAAAAAAAAAAATAAAAAAAAATTGAGATTTTTCTGTACCATTGTCCTGGGTTCAGCTGGGATAGAGTTATTTTTCACAGTTTTTAAGAAAGAGTATTTTAGTAAAAATGGAGCAGGACTGATGATAGGAAGTTTGGAATATCTAGCCTCTTAATATAGCCTGAAGGAACTGATTTTGTGTCATCTAGAAGAGAAAAGACCAGTAAATGCTAGATACTTCGTTGTCCTTCACACACACAAGGTAGTTAATACTATTCTATTTCTGCAAGACTAAATAAGAAGAAATTGGCTTACATTTTCAACAAAATTTTTACTTTGCATTAGAACTAGGAATTTTATTTCCTAAAGACTACGAAGCATCTGAGCAGACTTTCAAAAGACGTTTTCAAAAAACAGATTAGCAAACATCTCTGAATTGGAATCCTAGCACAATTACATTGCTACCCTGAAGAACTGTGGATTCAAGGAGATTCTCTCTCAAAAGCAATACACTTTTATGCTTATGACAGAATTTGTGTGTTCTTTTCATTTATCCTCCAATAAGCCAGTATCTTCTAGGAAAAAAAAAACCAACAACCTGTTTTTTGTCCCCACACAGTTTTTCAGCAGTCAGAAGGCAATGCAGAACTTGGTTGTGGGATTATGTATAGGCTTACATAATTTACATACCAAGTTCTGAATGAATGAACTAATTTAATGAACTTTTGATTTATAAGGAGAAAGACATTTAGTTCTATCCAGTTATTTAAGAACAGTTTGTGTGCAAGCCAGCAATTCCATCCACTGTGGAAATTTCTGTGAAGTATTTTTCCTGCACATAATTGCAGTTAGAGCCACTAGAATTCCATTTAACATGGCACTAAACCTAATTCAGTCATTGAAATATCATAGGCTTTGTCCATTCTAAGAAAAGGAAAATATCTCAAGTGCTATGGTTCTGAAAATAGATGTGGATTCTGAATATTGATGAACATTAGCATTCTCAATTATGTTTCAGAAGTAAAATGAGAACCTCTAGAAATCCATTCTATGCAAACCAATTTTGAGACATTGAAAGATACTACTCCAGCCTGAAAGAACTCATCTGCAATTACATCCTGTGCTAGCTATGAGGCAGAACAGGAAAAAAAAAAAAAAGTATGCAGGTATTATACATGTAAAAATATTAATAACCATGGATATCTTCTCCTTTTCTGGAAGTCATAAAGTGTAAGTTGGTAGACTGTCTATGGTGTATCCAAATTTAACAGCATAGTATGCAATATTGCAATACGGTATGCTACAACATAATACCCATTTATCTGGTTAACTGAAATGAAATTTCTAATTCATTGCTAGGTAAAAGAATACAAAATTCCAATTTATGAACTAAGATCTTCTCCTTGCAATTGTAGGCTTAACCAGTAATTATGCTACCAGAAAGCTACACAGAAATTAAACATTAATGAAGATTGCAAAGATAACATTTCTTCCTTATCCTTCTGTTAATAAAATTTCTACTATATTTCTTACACAGGAGTAAATGTAAAACTTAAATAAGAACATGGGTGTTTAAATTCTCACTTTCTTATATGGACCATTAAATCACAGAGCTGTTTTAAAAACAATTATTAGAAATGGTATGAATTGTTAGGCTTGCTTCCTGTTGCTGTGCCATAAAGAATATGGGCTTGATATGTCTGAATTTCAGATCATCCTGATCTTCTACAGGTACTCACTTTCAAGATTTGTAAGCAATGCAAGCAGAATAGCCTTAAAACTTTGTTCTTGGAGGAGACAATTAAGTCCATAAAGAATTTCTGTCATGAAGAGATAGTCTGACAAATAGTATGTACAACTCAGAATTTCACAAAATAGCACTATGCATGTAAGACATTAATGAAATTAATGTAGTCACAATGCAGAGGTGATCATTGCTATTCAGGCTAAAACACTGGTATTTAAGATTAGTTTAAAAGTTCCAGCAGAAGTTTAGCAAGCAAACCTCAAATGAAGGAAACCAGTGGCACTATTTTGACAGAGTTAATGAAAAGCAATAAAGCAAGATTCTTAAATTCCTGTCAACCTACCCCTCAAAAACCCCTACCCCTCTTTAGCTCCTTAGAATACAGGAGAAAATACCACTATATTGGGTGTATCACCTTTGAATCCCAGGAAAAGATATATAGTGGATCTGAATTAACCATACCAGGGCTGAAAAGAAAGTGAGTCTAACAATTACATTGGTTAAAAACAAAATCAGAAATCCTCCTTCTCAGCTACTCTCACTTGAAACCTCATGTTGCTGAGAAAACACTCTTTTCCCATTCAAACCCTCTCTACTGGATCAGCTTCAGTGCAGGGATCTCATTTTCCTGCATGGTGTGCAAACAAGTTGTTTCTTTGTGGTACTTAATGAATAGAGTTAGTGAACTTATCTGGATGTTAATTTCTATACTATTTTGAAGATTTCATTCTTTTCAAACATTTTCACTTCCCTCCCGCCCCAAAGGTATTTATAGTTTACCTAAAAAAAGAGATTCCACGGAAAGTAAAATATTTTTTTAAAAAACTGAAATGAAGAAAAAAGAAGAATTTAAGTTAAAATAAAGCTTTTGATCATACAAGCATTTATTATGAATAAATAAATCATTTTATTATATGAAAATGTCTTACACAGAAATGCATTGAAGAAATTTGTTTGGTCAGGTCAAACCCATAGGAACACTTTGGTAATTCAGAAAATAATTTTATAGTAGGGTTTGATAAACATCAAAATGCTGAAAAGCTGCTATTAAGTTGAAGTTCATACACCACTTCCCCTTTCTTTGACATCTGGCTATTGGTACAAAGACTACCTTAAAGGTAAACAGCATCTCCTGGCAACTGTACAGTTTACATGCAGCTTGCAGTGTGCTTCAGGAAAAAAAATCAAACAGGTGATCTTTTGCTGTACACATTAAATAAGTTATATCTTATAATAGAAAAGAGTAGATCACAAACTGAGCTGAACACTAGCTACATAATTTATAAAATAACTTTTCAGTTCTTGAAGTTTTATATTCGTGAACAGAAAGTTTGTTGCAAACACTGCTGAAGAGAATGATTTCCACCAACTTGGTTTGGATCAAGCTTCTGTCAAATAAGTTCTTTAACATTTTGCTTTTGCACACATTTTTCTGAATATCAGAAAACTAAATTTATTTTCTAATTAAGTATATTTTTCAACAGTGCTGTTTGCACAGTAGTCACTGATGTACTGTTTATGATCTTCTGCCTGAGGGGCCACATAATTTGTCTACTAGATAAAGAATTCCTTTTTCTAGCTTCTTCAAAACTAGTGATTATAAACGACCCTTTCAGAAAGGATAAAAAAACCCCTCCACACTTTTTTGTGTCAATTCCAGGAGTAGAAACAGCCTGCTAATGCTGGGGTATGTATTATTTACTAATTGTTGGTAACATTACATTAAAATGTAATGTTATATTTTGGTACATAAGTAAAATATAAATAATTTTAACTATTAAAAGGCTCATTCAACACCACTTTTTAAAGTAATTTATAATCTCACTTGTGCAAATCAGCCTGCTAAAGAGAAGCTTTTAGAAATAGAAGAGTTTCTTCCTTTGCCTTTACTCTAGCTCTTGTTACATGAATAGAAGCTTATTCAGCAAAATGTTGCTTGACCTAAGTTACTGTTACCTGAAGTTACTCAAGATCATGATGTAAGCTAAAGTTCTTAGAAAGTCAGACAATGAAGTTAATTAGATTCACAAGGATCACTGTTCTTTATCAATGGCCCCAGAATACAATATATAACCAGACTTTTCTTATTCACTAATCCCTGAAGTCATATTTGATTCCTTATTCTTAAAAATAAAATAGAATAAAATAAAATAAAATAAATAAAATATTCAATTCCGCACTAAATATAAATTTAGGGAGTTACATTTAAGCTCAGATTTTAGACTCTGCTAAGTGTACACCAGTATATATTTCTAAACCTTTTAAGGAACTTCTTGTACAAATGGTATAAAACATACATGGAAATGAGAGCACTTCAATAACATTTGTATAATTGTTGTTTGTTCTCTAGTCAACATGAAAAAAAAAAAAAAAACTTTTGGAAAGCTTTCTATAATCACATGACTAAAGCAAAACCAACTTACTCTTGAGATTCTCTGTTATCTTAATTACTTTAAGAGTTACTACATTTGCACCATGTTCTTTTTCTACTGCACACATTTAGGTTATTGCTATTCTCTCATCTCATTATTTCAGGATAACAACAGAATAAAGAAGCTGTGCCACCCTTAATACTGTTTTTTTCACCTGTCACAACTGAATGCCAAAGAGCAAATGCCAATGTTTAATGACCTTCATACTAGTAGTTCAGTATTTTGGGCACTAAAACTGATTTTATTCATCTTGGCACAATAAAATCTGACATGATCCTTTGTGCCATTCCCTAAAAACCTGCAGAACACCAACAGCAGACAATATAGAGGTTTTCTATAATAAACGTTCCAATTTTTTTATGTCTTAGAGCAAAGTTCTGTTTAACCAGTGCAAAGCACAGATATATTTCAAACATTCCTCATGAGAGGTTATACTTGTCAAGATCATGCCTTTACAATGACTTCAAACAGATCCCATTTACAGTAAATCTACAGCTCTACATTCTTTTATGTACATTACCATTAACAACAACAAAAAAAAGCAAAGAAATGCAGTTATGGAAATACAATCCTGCCTTTCTACAGATTACATTCTCTGAAATACATCTGGACATATGTAAAACAAAAGGTTATTCTAATATTCTATAGAAATTATATTTTGACATCTCCAAAGGTCAGATGAGGAACTTGTTGAGCGCACATGAGGTTTTATTTTTTGTGTTTAGATTGTACAACACTGGGACACATTTTCATTTATTTATAATTGTCCATTGTTTGAGCAACTCCGGTTATACTAGGAGAACTAAGAAGTATTGTGTAGCTGTACATAACTGAAATTTAGTCTAGGTTCTTAAGGTATTAAAAGACTTTTCAGGAAAATATATAGTCTATGGTTAACAATTAAGTTTGTTCCTCCTATAACTAAAAGTTTCTGTAGGAACTAACTCATGAGTTAACTGTGCTTATTAATGTAGCGCATTAAGTGCTATATAAAAGTGATCTCAAAAATTGGCCCTTTTCCCCACATTTAGTCATATACCTATTATTACAAACCCCATTCTTCAAAGTCAAATCCAAACACCACATGCATTTCTGGCAGCCATTCACTCATTAGACACGAGAAAACAATTTGAAAAGTAAGAGAATAGCTGATTTCTTATAAATATCTTGAATACTAATTACTATGACATAATTTCCTACAGAATATACACCTGCCAGTTAATTTTCCTTTTTAACATTTTTCATGTTAAATTTAAGTAGGTGTGTTTAACAGAGGAACCCATCTGAGATCTGTAATGAAAATGGGAAAATAAGTTGACCTAATTTGATAACAATAAAATATACATTAATTCTTCCCATATCTTTTCCTGCAATATAGTACAGAAATTTAAGTTATCCTACTTTGAAATATTTCGTGATATTTACTTTATGAGCACAGGTGTTACATTATTGCTATCTACTTGCTTGTCAGTCATGAAAGAAAAATGTACAATTATAGGTCCAGGACACAATAATTAAAACATTTTAAAAATCATAACCAAAATAGCATTTCATGAGTCTTTCAGCATTGAGAATAAATATTTTTCCTGGTGCTCTTACAAGCATAAATATAAAACAATCTCAGCAACAATTCTTATGTTTTTTTCAACTGGCTTTCTTTTTACCATATTTGTGACACTTAGCCCCAATTCTTCATTCTATTTTATTAGTAAGGATACATCAAAAGTTTCCTGGAGCTAAATTCACTGTATTTTAAATTATTTAGGCTAAAACTTATAGGACCTGTTGTATAAAAACTTTTATCTTCTCCCGAAGACAACTTCTCATGTATTTTTAAAAAAATAAAGCAAATCAATGAAAGATATGATTGGTATTTAAAATTTTGTTACTGCATTTTGCTTACTAGATGCATTTGTTAAAAGAAAGGTGAGTTTAACTGTAATGCACTGTCATAGCTCAAGACACTGCTTCTACATTTCTTTGGATCATAACATAAGATTGTTGATTTTTGGCTGGTTTTATTTTTCTCCAGTTTTAGACTCTGCTATGTACCAGAAGTCAAGTAGGAATAATGAACAGCAACAAGTAATAATAACATTAGAAAAGTTCCATATTCAGCTTTCCCCCTCCTAAGGATGCCAAAAGGAATATTATCTTAGGGTAGGATATGAAAGAGAGAATCTGTTAAATATAAATGATTAATATTAATTTTTCTTAGATGGCACAAAGCTTTATCTCATTTTCCTCTATACTACCCTGAGACCCTCCTTCTAATCAATTCACACTAAAAACAAAAGCAAAAAGATCTTTTCAAAGGAAACTGAAATTAAGGCCTAATTTATGGGTCTTATCAAAAGAAGTAGAAACTCATCCTCAGTAAATAGAGACTATGGTCCATATTTATAAACATAAAGGAAAATTACAGTTATCATAAAAGGAAGTGATATTGAAAATTTTATTTAAAGACCTTGATCTGATGCTTTTAATCTCCTGTAGATGAGTTCTCACAACCACTCTATCAAGTCTATGCCTGCAAACAGGACATGCATTGAGATGAATAGCAATGCAACACTAGTCAATCTGTCTTTGCATCCTAGAAACCCCTAGGGACAGCACTGTACTCTGTAAAGAGCAAAAAGTAACTGCAGTGCAAGTCCACTCAAATAAACTTTTGGAGACAAGAATCTATTATTTCTTTACGACCTAGCCAATGACAGTGTCTCTAGCAAGTAGAAAAAAAAAGGCTGCAGTTTTCTCTTAAATATAAATTCTGAGTCAGTGGAAACCAATGTTCAGGTCCATCCTTAACTCAAAGGGTAAAAGATTTATTTTTGCTCCTCCATCCCTTTATTGTTTTTTGAATAAAGTATATTAAAAAACTGATGTGCATACAGTATGTGCTTGCAACATATTTTAAAAATGCCTCCATCTTAGGCATGTAATAAACTAGACATCTCTTATTGTTAGAAGATAGGCATATTTCAGCTCGGGAATAGGGGTGAGGATGGAAGGAGAGATATTTACTTTGAGTTGTAATTTCAAAGAATTCTAAAGCATACTCTTCAAACATAACAAGAAAATAAACTGGTTTTATACTGAAGATGTAGAAGTTCTGAGTTGAACATAGAATTGTATTTCACTGAGATTTATCAGTGTTCCATTAAACACAGAAAATTTGTAGGTAGATTCAATATCAATGGCTGCATACATGGTTTATCAAAACTGTATTATCAGGCCACTCCAGAATACAGGGGAGTAAAGTTGAAATCTGACAAGTGAAATGCCATTTTATGAAGAGATTAGTGTGATAAATATAAGTGGCTGACAGGACACATTTCTGTGGTTTCTGGTTTGATGCATATATATTTATTCATTTTCTTTAAGCAATTTAAGTTAAAAAAACACATTGTTTCCTTACTGAACATGTGCTTTTCCTGAAATGAAAGCATTTATATCGGCTATCTTCACATAACTGGAAATTTTGGTTTACTATGATATATGGAGGAATTATGACTATTATCTTTCTCCACATCTGCTAAAAAATACAGGAAATGCACAGCAATACGCCACTTTCCTATATACTCCTCCAACAGGGCAGATATGTCCTTCTATATTTAGGGGCAAATATTGACCAGTTACATTTACTCATCTTCAGTGGTAGAATTTCCATCACTAACTGATTTTCAGAGAAACATTTATGTATCATCTGAGAAAGGATTCCATGACTTGGAGAAAATCTAAAAGCAAAATTCCTGTTAGTATCCTACACTTCCCAAAAATCATATGACAAACATATTGAACTGCAAACCCACTAAGGGAAAAGACTGTTTAAGAAATTATTTTTGTCCCTCAGGGCAGATAACACACAGTATTTTCTGTATAGTATCTGTCTTGATAATTGAAATAAATTGACACTACATATTATATTTCAGTGTAATTCATTCCATCAAAGTAGATTTGGCTAAAAATCTTCATCTCCAGAGTGCCTAAAGGGGACAGTTACAACTTTTCTGCCAAGCCAGTTTATGCTGTGCTCAAATATTAGCAAATTTCAAATGACAGCATATGCTTATAAACTCCAAATTAAAAAACTGTATGCATTATTTCTAAAGGGATTTATCAAGTGATTGATTTTGACTGACTGCATTTTCTTTTCCTGTTTGGTTTTTTTTGTTTGTTTGTTTGTTACCTTGATTATCCTCTTATTAAGCTTTCTGCAGATGTGCTTTGTGCCTAAAGGGCGAACAGTAATTACAGTAAAGTTTTCTATAAACATAATTTCATAAGCTGTCAGAGAAATAATTTTGATGTGATAAACAGATTCATACCATTTAAAATAGTTCTGAAGAGCTGTTCTCATTTAAGCCATCCCACTTAGCATTGCTACGAAAAAAAAGTGTGGTTTTGGAAATCAAATTCAAAGTTAGGCGCTATTGCTTAACTACCAGAAAAAAAGAATTTGAGTAGCAGTATACGGAAACCCTCGAGACGTGTCACTTTACTGTCTATTTATAGACTAACAGAAGTCTTACACATACTTTCAACGTAACTGTACACAGTGTTCAGTATTATGAATTTGCACTTGGAGGAGGTGCAAAATTCATGTCCACTAAGGTTATTGGTGCTCACAGAAATAACCAAGAACACTTTCCTCACCCCTGGTTCTTCCATCCATTTGATAATTCTAACCACTTCCTATCAGCTTTCTGTCCTAACTATACTAAGTTTTGAGTGAAACGGTATATTTTTTCTCAAACAGTAAGAGACAGGTCATGCACTTTTTCCTTGCTCTCTGTCAATATCTCCTTCAACAGAGGCTATACAAGGCATGGCAATAACAAGATATTTTTTCAAAAACCATTTTTGAGTACTGGAAAGAGAAGTCAAGTGCTTCTCCATGAAAATTTAATGCCATATTGTTATGGCAACAGAAATTCAGGTGATAAACATTACTTTTTTAAAAAAGATGTGATTTTTAAGCATTCTAGAATTGTATAGTTGACAATACAGCCTTTTGATGCCATTATTGTTAAAAAAAAAGCACTAGAAGGCCTTTCATTCAGTATGCAACAGTGTTGGTGTCAATGTGGCTTGAGCTAGTTTCCTTCTTGATCTTTTTTCATAGGAAGAGGAATTTGTTTTCATTCCTTTAAGTATTTCTGTGCAATTTTGACTGCAGATACAAGATAAACAGGTAAATGATTGCATTTAAAGAATTTAAAACACTTCAGGTCGCACATTTGCATGTCTTCTGTAACAAGGTACATTGTTTGTAGAGATGGCTATTGTTAGTTCTATTATGTGACCATAAATTGTTAACTTTTTCATACAGTTAAGAGCCTGTGGTACTAAAAGCGTACAACTTACAGTTGGCTTCTGGAAAACAGCAACAAGGAAAAAAAGCCTGACAGATTCATATCACTGAACTAGGATGTCTTTTTTCATTTGATCCCTTCAGGAAAGAATTGTCTGTTTCAGACACCACAGAACAGAAAGGTAGGGCAATAAGATGCCAATAAAACTTGCTGTGTAGGAGTATCCAAGACTTCCCCAAATAAATGTCAGCTACCTGTATGCTAATCGCACCATGGCATTTTATCACATTCAGATTAATTTCTGTGACAGAAGAGGATTCCTGGTGAAACTAACTCTTTGATACTGAGTTTCACTTTTATAAGATTTAGAAGTAAAAAAATGTTCCTCAAGCCCAAGCATTTAAAAATCGGTTTCCATTTAAACCTTGGTGCATTATCTCCACATCTTTAATCTCTCCATCTAGTCCATCAGCTCTTTGTCACCAAGGTGGTGTAACTAAAGAGGAAACTTTACTGGACAGTTCTGTATTCATGACAAACAGTCTCAATAAATCACTGGGATTGAGTGATGAAACTATGGCAACATACATGGTGACTAATGCAGCTACTAACAAGTGTACCAAACCCAATATATTAACCATAAAAAAGTAGCAGACTGGGAAACACATGAGTGTGGAATCTCCTGTCTAAACAAACTAGAAGTATTTTCTATTTACATCCTATGCTGAGTTAGTGAATTTACATGAAGGCATTTTGGTTTGTTCTGGTTTTGGTAAAGAACTAGGACCTTTATTCACCCTAGTAAACTGGAAGGCTTTTTTCGTGCCTTTTTTTCTCAACACTAATGTTTGACCAATCCCATTCTTCCTTATATAAATGCTGCAGATTGTAGCACAGGTTTATCAGACAAATGGAAATGCACAAAGAGAATGATTTCTCATCTAGCAGGCAGAGACTGAATTCATTCAGCTTTGTATTTTGAGGACATATACCAAATACCTTGTAAAAAATATAGTCTCTCTCTATACCACACAAAGTTTCTTTTAAAATGATTTATGAAAAAAAAAAAAAAAAAGATAGGTAAAGACATTAAATGTCCCAATTATTGAAAAACGCTCTAATTTTACTAAATAAATAATTCTACAGAATGTGGAATATTAGAAAATTACATGACAGTTTGTAAATATAAAAATGTACAGCTGTGTTAACTAATACCCAGAAACTGTACTGTTATAACTCATTAAGAGATACCATCGTCTCATGAGTAGGCTTTGCATCTCACTCTCAACCTCATCTGCCACCTCACTGTAACCTAGAACTTCAGTTTTTGTAATTGGTTGTCTTCTTCTGTGATTCATAAGCATCACCAAAATGAGTCATATATTTTTCAGATGTGCATGGAATTTCCCAGCTTCTTTCCTGGTCCCCAAGAAATCCCAGACAAACATTACGCAGCCCATCATGGCTTCTCAATGCTATGTTTTGACTCCTTCACTCTGAGTTACACCCTACTCCTTAGGGTTGCTCAGTAGCAATCCCTTCAAGAAAACTCCAAATAAACCAGATGTAATTGATGTCTGCATACCTAGACATACAATTTCAGTCCCTTTTAAACTACACTTGGGCAATGTTAGGTAGGAAGAATTACTCCCCTGGGCCCAGCACAAGGGGAGTGACAGTCTATAATAATCTTTTCCATCTTCTCTCTTTCCAGCACAGAACTTGAGACAGAACTTTCCTAACTGAGGAGAGAAACCTAGATACTCTCCCAGGCTGACCTGATAATTACAGTCATTCAAGAAACATCAAGCGCATTCAGGAACTCAAATTCCACTCAATAGTACCTAGTAGGCCTCTTTCTGATAGCATAAATCCCACGCATCCCATCAGGAGATTTTGTTTCAAAACTGCTACTGTGAAACATATTGCATACAATGAACTGGATCTTTTTTAAAAAAGGTCAAGCTTGCATTGGTAAAACTTAAGTTTATCTACAAAACCACAGGTGATTGTTTTCCCTAAAAGTCCTGCTGACATGTAAAACACATATTCCATTCTCTAGGACAATCCCTGCCAACTGTTTAAGACTATGTGTGTATTTCACATCAGAAAACAAAAAACAAACAAACAAACAAACAAACAAAAACAAATGAAAACAAGATTAAAAAAAAAAAAAAAAACACAAAAAAAACACAACAAAAACACCACCTCTAAACCACCCCACCAACAAAATCCTCTGTCATTTCTTTTAAAAAGTCTGTTTGTGAAATACAGTGTGGGTCCTGAATATTGATATTGAATTCATCACGTAATGAACAGATCCTTCAAAAAAGCATGGACAGAAGAAAAGAAAGCTTGTCCTGAATATTTTTACTGGCTTTTCAAATACAGAATAAACCAGCAAGTTAGGGCTGTGAAAGCTTAGCAACTCTTCAGGACCTTTTAAGAAGACTCAGTCTTAAGTACCTACACTCACTTGGAATTGTAATATGCAATGTTTTCCACTGGATTTAGAAGTTAGCTATTTCTCTGTTCAGATCCAAAATTAATGATATCCTGGTACTGCAGTCAAGCTACCTAAGCTTGCATGTTTTGCTAATGGTATCAATTCTCATTAACTTCAGTGGAATTATGAACTAGTGATAAAGGCTGAGCATTCAGAGTTGATGCTGACAAAATTACTTTTTGTTTTAAATAACTAACCCCCCAACTCAACATTACATTTTTTAAGTAATGTCGCAACTATTTTTTTTTCAAAGCCAAAAAAACAGTCTTAAGTCTAATTATAGTATTTCATGAAAGTATTTTCAGCTAAATTTCAGTTCCTTATAATCCCACAATAAACTAAACTGTATTTGCCTTTTTTTTTTTCCCATAGCTGTGATGACAATTAAGAAATGGAGTGGTAGCTAATAAAGTGTTTGTTATTGTAGTCATTTTTTCCAAGTACAGAAATTAATTTAATGATGAATATGATATGAAAGTCAATATTCTGATATTGATGCAGAATTAAAAATTATTGAAGAAAAATTTGAATGGGATTTCCTACTGTTCCCTCATGAATATATGAAATAAAACAAGGTAAGGGTGATTTAGATTGAGAAGGTAATGAGACATTATAGTCTTGAAAAAATCAACATTTTCAGAGGGCTTGAAAAAAAAAACATTCGGAGAAAGTTTGACTAATTAATTTCATATTAACTGGATCATTTAAATTATCCATAACAGTTAGATGCAGATCACTAAAAGTGTTTTAATTAGATTAACATCTTTAATAGTTTCAGTATTCTCTGTGGCATTAAAGCTATTTTTGAAAAGCCATGCATGACAAAATATCATGAGCATTTTGTCTGATTCAAAAGAAAATAGTATGTATATCAAATTATGCCAAATATGGCTGACATGTTAAGAGTAGTCATCACCTAGAAGGCTAAATAAAAAGTGGAATTTTATACATGAAATATTCCTACTTTTTACAATAATAATTATCTGACAGTTATAATAAAAATAAGATATTATTGCTCTTTATTTTTGTAGATAACAGAATGACAGAAAGTGGTTTTCTTCCCGGGTACGAGTGGATATAAAGTTACACTTCATACATAGTATATAAACCAAATGAGGGTAAGAGGGTTACACAAGACCTGAGCACTTACTGTGTTTTGAGCTATTACAAATCATGGAGGGTAATGTACAAGATAAAAAAAAAACAAAAACAACAAACAGCACTTGACTTAGGTGTGGGCCTAATTGTTAAGCACCATTATAATTTTTTTGAGAGAGTGCAGAGATTTTGAAAGCACTGATAGGATATCATATATCACCTTTATTTCCAATTATATAATTAAAATGCACTTAACTTGATTATTCTGAGATCCCCAAAACAATATTAATCAGTCTGGTTAAGACCAGTCATTCTATATCTCTTATCTTTTCTAACATTTTGAGACATGTGACTAAGATAGGAATCCACTTTTTCTTCTCGAAAATTAGCGGTCTGACTGGCTCATTTTTACTTTGTTTGACATACATTTTAGTTGACACAGCTACCCAAGTTATGGTGGATTTGAAATCAGGCAAAATAAAAACAATGTACAGCAGTCTTTAGCAGATATTCTGTGAGACTTTTGGCATAGTCAAAATCTCATTTTCTGTCTCTAACTTGAGGAAAACAGTAGCTTTCTAAAACTTCCAGGTCTGTATCAGGAAATGAAGCCTGGACAGGCCTACACAGTCTTTAGTCTTTAAATGTTAAATTGTTAAAATCATTGGATACTTCAGGATAGAAGAGACCTCTGGTGGTCACCCAGTCTGACTCCTTCCTTCCAGCAGAGTAAGCTAGACCAGGTGGCTCAGGCTCTGTCAAGTCAAGTAATTAGATATTCTTGTATCTCCACCAATGATGTAAATTCCACAGCCTCTCTAAAGTACCTGTCCCTATGTTTGTCCACTACATAGCAAAAGTTTTTTCCCCCCAGCTAGTCAGAACTTTCTTGATTGCAGTTTGTGACCATTTCCCTTGACCTTTTGCTGTATACCTGTAAGAGCCTGGCTGTGTCTTCTCTACACTTTCCCATTGTGAAAACCACTACAACATCTTCCTAAAACCTTATCTTCCCTAGGAACTAAGTCACCTCACCCTTTGTTTGTACACCATGGGCTTCAGCCCTTTATCATCTTTGTAACACTTGACTGGACTCATTCAAGTATGTCCACATCTCTTGCTCTGGGGATCCCAGAACTGGATACAGCACTCCCGGTAAAGTCTCACACATAGTGGATAGAGGACAGGAGCATTCCTCTGAGCTTCCTGACTGCACCCTTGCTCAAGTAGCCTAGGAGGTGGAGAGTTAATTTGCTACAAAGGTACAGTACTGGTTCATGTTCAGCTTTTGCGCACCAGGACCACCAGAATTTTCTCTGCCAAGCTGCCTGCCAGCTGGTGAGCCCCAAGTCTGTATTGGTGTGGGGAGTTTGTAGGGTTTGCCGTTGGGAAGATCTCACGATGTCACGGAAAGATGGAGGGTTAGTCGCAGCCCTATGATGCATCTGTAATCCCGCCTACCCTTGTTAGTATAAAAGGAATTGACTGCGCAATAAAAGGAGGAAGTTGGCACTCACACTGTGTGTGTTATCTGTCTCTTTCCCTGGTCTGGGTTGACCAGTGATCTAATCACTGCACCTTGATATGTAGCGAACGCTACATAGTGGTGAACCCGACGTCATCGGTCGCATAGGCGACAATGGGAATTGTGCAAGTGATTAAGGTATTGAAGGTATTGGCTGACGAGGTGGGTGCCTGCGGAACGATTAGGAAGGGCCCCATGGGCGAATGCATCCAATGGATGTTGCGCCGGGGAGGCATTGGATCTCCTAGAGAAGTTTTAAGCCCCTCAAAATGGGGAGAGATTTAGGAGTCTTTGCTCCAAGCTGCGCTCGCCCACGAGCGCAGAGCTGCTGAACGATTACAAAGTTGGGGGAAAGTGGAGAAGGTAGTTACAGAAGCACAGAAAGCTGGGGCGTGCTGGTTGGCAGTGCGAGAGACTATGTTTGTGGATGAAGCGCCTCCTCAGGAACAACAGGAGACAGTGCCCCCAGGGACAGTAAGTCAGACTCAGATGGAGTGGGCAGCTGTGGACCGGGGTTCACAGAGTGGTCCATCTCTGATTGAGGGTGTGGACGCGGAGGGTACGGCGGAGACTGAGGTTTTTCCTGTAGGGACGGCACCAGCGGAGCCGGATGCGCCCCCTCAGAAGTATCCAAGGGAGGAGTTACGGCGGGTGGTTGGGAAGGACTTAGAGGAATGTCTCTTGGGCTGGATTCCAGGCAGGGATGTTAGGGGACATTTATACCGTCAGTTGAGAGAGTGGGAGGAACGGCCAGCTGCAGAGGGGATAACTGGGAGGCAGTGGGGGTTGGAGACTGTGGGAGAGGAGGAAACACCCTGCCACGGGGGAAATCAGGCGCCCTTGCTGGGAGAGCGGACTGAGCCTCCTGAGCCTTTGCCTGAGCCTATGCCTGCTGAGCCATCATCTGCACCCCCTCCGGCACTTCCTCCGGCCCCTCCCCTCTGCCCTCTTGCAACAGCGCGTGTCAGCCGGCCATGGAGTGGCCGCCGCCAGCTGCGGCCGGCCCCCAGGCAGAACCATCTGTGCCCCCGCCCTTTAATCCATCCTGCCTCTCGGAACCAGAGACGGTGAAACCAACTGCGCCCGCGATAGACGTGGAGCTGCCTGCAGTAGCCGCTGCAGATGAGAGGGTGAGGCATTGGAGGGGAGTAATAAAAAATGCCCTTGTGGACAGGACTATGCTCCAAGCATTCCCAGTTGTTATACAAAATAATGGACAAAAAAGATGGGAGGCGTTTCACTGGAAAGTCCTTGAGAAATTAAAGACTGCTGTGAGTCAGTACGGAATCCGCTTATTGATAAAGCCAGTAAGAAACCTTCAGTCAAGTGTTTTAATTGTGGTAAACTTGGACACATCAAGAGCCAATGTAGAGTTTCTGCTAACAAAAAGATGGTGCAACAGTTGTGAGAAAGATAACCATACCACCCAAGAATGCAGGAAGAAGGGAAACTTTACACCAAGTGCGAAGGCCCCTTGTGCGACAACACAAATGCAAGGGGCTTGGGCTGCCAGCCCTCAGGCAGCCTCACAACTACCAGATCTGCCACTGCAGGAAGCTCCGGAGTGGACGTGGAAACCGCAGTACACATTCAACATAAAGGGACCATTGGGGTTTGGGCTTAGTGCATTTTTAATGGGGCGGTCTTCAACAGCTCTAAAAGGAATTCTGGTAGTCCCAAGGCTTATTGATGCAGATTATTGTGGGACTGTGAAAATTATGATTCATGTTTTAATCCCTCCTGTTTCTATTCCTAAAGGTACCAGAATAGCACAGTTAGTTCCATTCATGTCGTGTGTTCCGAACCCAGGTGAAGTACAACGTGGAGATGGTAGATTTGGCTCCACAGGGAAACTGCAGGTATACTTTGCCATGGACATAACAAGAGGTAAACCAGAAAAGGTAGTGCAATTGGAAGGGCCCAATGGAGTTGTCGTCAAGAAACCGATGACATTCGATATAGGACCCGATGTTACGATTATTTCACGACGCATTTGGCCTCCATCATGGCCATTGATCAATCCAAATTTTGGCATTGCAGGGATGGGGGGCACACAAGCCACCTTAGTAAGTCAGCTACCGATTACATTTGTGTTCCCTGATGGGGAACACATTACGACGTGTCCGTATGCCATGACTATCCCAACTGAATTTTTTGGCCTCATAGGCCGTGATTTATTGAGCCAAATGAAGGCAATGTTAGTGACCCATCCTTTTTAGGAGTGGTCACTGAGGGACAGCCAATCCTGAAAATTAGCTGGAAAACATATGAGCCTGTTTGGATTGATCAGTAGCTGCTAAATTCTGAAAGGACAAGAGTTAGTTGAGGACCAGTTGAGAGCGGGACATGTTGTTCCTTCTACTAGTCCATGGAATACACCAATATTTACCATTCCCAAGAAAAGTGGGAAATGGAGACTGTTACATGACGCTAGAGCTGTGAATGCGGTGATGCACAGTATGGGAGCCCTGCAGCTGGGTTTGCTGTCTCCAGTGATGCTTCCAGAAGAATGGGATTTGTTAATTATAGATCTAAAGGATTCTTTTTTCACCATTCCCTTGCACCCAGATGGCGCTGAACGGTTCGCCTTTTCGGTACCATCGATTAACAAGGCAGAGCCCTGTAAGAGATACCATTGGGTCATGTTACCGCAATGAATGCGCAATTCCCCCACGATGTGTCAGGTGTATGTGGCCTGGGCATTAGAGCCTGTGAGAAAGCAGTTTCCTCAGTTAATTATTTATCTTTATATGGATGACATTTTGATAGCGAGAAGGAACTTGCCATAGGATGAAATTTTAACTCAATTGCAGGACATCTTAAGCCATCGCAGAGTAATAATTGCTCCTGAAAAGGTGCAAAAGGCAGCACCTTGGAAGTATTTGGGGTGGCACATAGATGCTACCAATGTTAAACCTCAGAAGGTTCGAATAACATTAGAAATTTCAATGGTACGTGATGTCCAGAAGCTTGTGGGAGATATCCAGTGGGTGCAGAATCTTTGTGGTATCACTAATGACGATATGGCCTCTCTGGTAGAACTCTTGGGTATGAGCGCACGTGCAGATGAGAAGTGGGAAATGAAAGAGCTGACCAATTGGTTGCAGCAGCATGGGAGCCTCCTCCAGGGAATCATTTTCAACAAGAACGGCAATCACATGCGTTCTTGCACCAACCTACTAGGATGTTAGCAAAGCAATTTGACTTACCACTCACTGATGCCCAAGGTATTGTTCCCCAATTGTCAAAAGGAAGAGCTGGGCTTGGGCTGTGGGGTTAACTCACGAGGTCTTTTGCCATTGCAGTTGTGGCAAATGGATGTTACCCATGTCATGTGGTTTGGTGCAAAGCGTTACGTGCATGTGTGTATTGATACCTATCCTGTTGTCATGTGGGCCACGGCATGAACTGGAGAAAAGGCATATTGAATGACATCTTCACGCTTCTTTTGCAGTGCTGGGTGTGCCTAAAGAAATTAAGACGGACAATGGCCCAGCCTATGGTTCTACATGATTTGCTCGATTTTGTAATTTCTGGGGAATTCACCATGGTACAGGTATTCCACATCTTCCCACGGGACAGGCTATTATCGAACGGGCCAACCAAACCCTAAAGAGCATGCTGCAAAAACAAAAGAGGGGAACCCAGGGCTTACTCCCAGAGGAACGATTGGCCAAAGCCTTATTTGTGCTAAATTATCTTAGATTGACAGGTGATCACAAAGACCCACCAATGGTAGTGCATCATGCTCTTTTACAGGCGGAAAGGATGCAACAAAGTACAGGAATCATGGTAATGTATAAGGACCCAGAATCCGGGAAATGGTGCGGACCAGGAGAAGTAAAACTTACTGGCAGAGGGTATATGTGTCTGCTTACAGATCGAGGCCTTCGCTGGATCCTGGCTAAGTGGGTCAAGCCATGGCTTTGCACTGATGCTGGACCCGGAATCATCCCAACGGCAACGGCAACGGCGGGTGCTGGAGCCACTGCTCCGACAGATTCTGACTATTACAGTATTACACTTTAGAGGACTAGTGGACATTGAGTCCTTCAGAGAGGTTTTTGGTTAAGGCATTATAAGGATTTATCACTTGTAGAAGACTTAGAACAGTGTGCCTTATTGTGTATAGAACTTGTTTTAGGTAAAAAGTGTGTTAAGCATTATTTGATTAAACATAGTGTGATTACAGGAAGACAGTGTGGGGTAAATGTAAAAGTTAGCTAAAGCCAAAATTAGGGGTAAGTTCTATTTCCCTTAATAACCTGGGAACGAGGTTATGATTGTGTTTCCACAGGTACAAGCCCTCGATGGACTCCTGTTGAATTTGCACGACCATCATCATCTGGATCATCATAGATGGTGTGGCAATATGAATACCACCTCAGTCAAAAACTAACATGTAGGTCACCTTGGCTAACATAACGGGTCAAGTTTCTCTGTGCATTGTGACTGCATCACAAAGCCCATGAACCAATAGACAAGATGGCTATGACTTGTGCAGCATGCCTGGCCAGTGAGCGCATGCGTCATAGGTTGCAACTGAGGCAGATTTTGGCAGCCGCTGGCCACATGTGCTGAAACCCATTCCTCTGTAAATGTATAAATACCAGGATTTTCTGAAGAGCATCGGGCTGGTATACAGTAAGGCCATCGTTGCTTCTGTGGGGATGCTCACGGAAAGCTGGCACCTACCAATTGCTGGGCTGAGTTCGTGGAGCAAGATGACACAAGAATGTATGGATGGTTCATCTTCCTCATAGTCCTTATGGTTTGGGTCATTAAGGGTAACAGGTTGGCTTAAGGAATTATGGGCATTATTGTAGTTATTGTGATTTTAGCTATTGTAATAATTTTACCTTGTTCAGCTTGTTAAGTCAAAATGGCATCCCTTATAATAGCACAGGCCAGGCCATTGTAGAATAAGCACATCAAACGTTAAAGACCCTGCTCGATCAGCTTAGGGAGCGGAAGCAGGCGGAGCCCTCCTGGTTATGGGATAACTCACCTGTTCTCTATAAATGGTGTCTTCTGTTAACTGCATTAACTTCATTAAATCAGACAGTTTGAGGGGACCTGGAGTAGACGGCGGCGCAACAACATTTTACGAGCACAGAAGAGAAAGGCCCCTACCCGTTGGTCCACGTGCATGACCCTCAGACACGCCAATGGGATGGGCCATTTGAGCTGCGTTGTCTCGGGTGAGGGTGCGCCTGTGTACAAACGCCTGAAGGACTACTGAAATGGGTCCCTAGTCATATGGTTCATCCTGCCCTAACCTCATAGTGTTTGAGTGTTTTTTCTTACAGATTGCTGTCATCCTTTCCTGGCTTGTGACACCTTGGGTATCCGCTACAAATTTCTGGCAGTGGATGCAAAACCAATTGGGGGGCCCTGATGTGTATTCGGATGACATCCCTCTCAGAGCCCATCAATACGTGTCTTTATGGGATCCGGCTGTCAGAGACAGAGCTGAAAACACTGTGTATGAACAAGTGTCAACAGAAGAATCAAAATCACTCACAGCTGGCAATCTGGATGCCCCAGACGGTAAGCCTTAACATCAGCATACCAATGATAATCTTTATAAACTAATAGAAGTAATTCTTTCCTAGCCTTAACTTTCCATTTACCACTTGTGTGAATTCTCTGTAAAGGAGCTCCTTGCTCTTCAAGGTAAATGGGACATTTGTGTGTGTTTAAGATACAATGTTTCAACTTAGTTGTAGAAATATGCTTATGCTCATAGTACTTTACACAGTTATTTCTTTGAGTGGAACTGTTCAACCATAGAAGCTAGCTAGTCATAGGGAGGGGGAGTTTGTAGGGTTTGCCGTTGGGAAGATCTCGCAATGTCACAGAAAGATGGAGGGTTAGTCGCAGCCCTATGACGCATCTGTAATCCCGCCTACCCTTGTTAGTATAAAAGGAAATGACTGTGCAATAAAAGGCAGAAGTTGGCGCTCACACCGTGTGTGTTATCTGTCTTTTTCCCTGGTCCCGGCCGACCAGTGATCTAATCGTGGCACCTTGATATGTAGTGAACGCTACAGGAGTTTATTAAACTACAGGTGCAGGGCTCGGCATTTCCCTTTGTTGAATTTCATGAGAAATGTGTTTGCCCATTTCTCCGGCTTTTCCACATTCTTATAAATTGTTATCTAACCCTACCTTTCAGCATATTAATCACTTCCCTCAAACTGGCGTTGACACCAAATTTGAGGTTGACCACAAAGTTGCTTAGACTGCACTACTTCCTGTCATTCCAGTTGTTAATGAAAACAATGAACAATACTTATGGTCCCCTATCCACTCTAGATTTCACCAATTTGACTCTAAGAGACCATGCCAAAGGTCTTGTACGTAAATGAGATCCAACTCTCTCCCCTTAAGCACCCAAACCAGTGATCTCATCCCAGAAGGCAATATGTTCAGATAGGTATAATATGGTCTTGGTAAATCCCTACAAGCTTCTTCTAATTCACCTTGTTCTTGATGTGTTTGGAAATGTTTTCCAGGAGGACTTACTCCATAGTTTTCTTGGGGCCTGATGTGAGGCTGAATGGCTTGTAGCTCCATGGATCTTCCTTCTTTTTTCTGAAGAGGTCTATGACACTAGTCTTCTTCTAATTATCAGGAACCACCACCAATCAGCTCATCCACCAAAAAAGCTCAGTATTAAAACTTAACTTTAATTAGAAAATCTATGTTCCAAATAATCTGATCCATAGAAACATTTGGTAATAATTCCATAATCAGGACAATTTTTGACTGTTCATTCTATCCAGGGAATCCCATCTGAATAGTAATGCTCAAGTTTTCCTCTGCTTCAGATAGTACCCTTTCTCACTCTAAGGCAAAATGAAGGGACAAATCTTTTTGATCAAACCACACTCTTACATACTGTTTTACCTATTAATATGATCTCACTGGACAAATTCTTGGCATCTGCACTTTATACTTCAGAAGCTTTAAAAATGGCAATAGCATGGGGCAACACAGAAGCAGATTCATGAAAAAAAGGTTTGTTTTGTTATAACAAACAGAATGTATATTATCAAAATGTTTCCAAATACACACCTATGCATTGCTTTAGTTGCATGGCAATTAACCAGTTCAGAAACTTATTATTCTCAACTGTGTACTTCATATTTCCACAAGAAAAACAATCTGAAGGAAAAACAAATTGTGCAGTTGCCTTGGATCTTTCACTGAGAGAACAGAAAGAAACCTAATTCTAGCATAAAGGAAGTAACAGGCTGAAGTTTTGTTCCCTCAAAACTATGCCCTCTTGCCATTACTTTCTTCACCACTTACACTTAAAGCTATAGCAGTTTTTCATTATTGGATCTGAGATCTGTTGCTCATTAGCAAAAGGTAACAGAAAAAGACCCTCCAATTTATCTTTGTTTTTTTCTGTTTAGCATCTTTCCACCCCTGTGAAGATCTTTCTTTCTTCAGTGAAGGTCCTGTACTATCCCTACTGGAATTCTCCATAGAGTGCTTATTGATGTTTAGACCAGATGAATTGTTGTTTTGCCTCCCTTTGTGATCTATTTTCTGGTCACTCTTAATTCTTCTATTAATAGGTCATTTATTATCTTATTTTCCTCTTGCTGAAATTGTTCAACAGATGCCAGATTTCTCAGAAGCACCAGCCAGACATTTCAAAGGGGTTTCACTATCACACTATAATAGTATCACACTATAATATAATAATAATTAGCATAACTAGTATGTCCAAGTGGTATCATTTCTTGATAGTTTCAAATATGCCATAAAACTGTAAGGCCTGTGGAACAGAAATATTTCTCTGAAGAAGT
Organism: Astur gentilis; assembly: GCF_929443795.1. Classification (NCBI taxonomy): domain Eukaryota; kingdom Metazoa; phylum Chordata; class Aves; order Accipitriformes; family Accipitridae; genus Astur; species Astur gentilis. The sequence continues at coordinate 54,879,878 of NC_064919.1, read as the reverse complement.
TCCTCTGTGAGTCAATCAATGTTTCTTTTCATGTTCAGCTCATACTGTCATTTAATGAAGGATAGATATTGCTGAAGTTAAATTTCTAGAAAAGTGAATCCAACAACAATATGAGCTAAGTAAACAAGACCTAACAACTGCTAACATGTCATGGTTAGCTAACATATTACATTAAGATGAACTTAATTTCCCATCTCCTTCATGAGGTTTCATTAAAACTGTAGTTTGCTTCATGTACAATGCAGGATAGAGATTAAGATAATACATTGGTGAAGGAACTAAAAGCTTACTGTCATACTGCTAAAAATAAGTAAAAATTAAAGGACACAATTTTAACTATAAAATAGCTGTAATAGAAAAAAAAAAAAAACCTAAACAACAGAATGTCTTTTTTTTTTTTTTTTTATCTTTTGTTTCTGGCTAATGAAGTTACTTTCTAAGTTGTGCCTAATTGATCCAGTTAAGAGCAAATATACTAGAAAATCATAACCTAAAATTTAGCTTCTACTTTCTTTCTATAAACAGACAAATGCTTCCATCTTCCTGTCTCATACAATGTCATGTTCCCGAACGGACTTTCCCAGTTAGAAGTGAGAGATATATCCTAGAACTGGATGCATTTGTTCATGAAATATTTTCTTGTCAACCTTACTTTGCAACAACACAGATCTGTTGACTTTCAGGGCATGATGCAAAGTTGATATTTTAGAAAGTATGCTGAGGAAAAAGGTATTGCCTAAGGGGCAGTGGTTCATGCTAAGGTGATTTTTTAAATTGTTATTGTTGAACTTGCCCTACATTGTTTTAAGTTACTCTTTTTTGTTGGGTTATAATAGGCTATTTTTTTCTTATTTCAATAGGTGTTTAAGCATGTGCATGAAATGCTCAAAAATAATCAGAATGTAACCATCACATTTGTTTATAACCTTAATACAAGTTCCATGAATGCAGTTCTTCTTCCACTCATTAAAAAACTTGCAATGAAAAACAGAAAAGTATTTTGGGAAACATGAACATGTGTAAACCTAGGGTAGAAAAGACTCAAGGTATTTGTTCTAGTTTTCAGAGAAGAATCAATATCTTATCATAAACAAAGTCTCATTAAAAGTCCACATACAGAAAGAACTATTGGTTCAAAATTCCTGTGTTTTCCATAAAAAAAAATAAACAAACTTCATTAAGTTCAACACAGAAACATACAGTGTCTCTCACCTGGCTAGAAACAACCCCAGGAACCAATACATTCTCAGATTCACCCAGCTGGAAAGCAACTTCACAGAAAAGGACCTGGGGGTCCTAGTGGACACTAAGTCGAACATGAGAAAGCATTGTGCCCTTGCCGCAAAGAAGGCTAATGGGATCCTAGGATGCATTGGGTAAAGTACTGTCAGCAAGCTGAGGGACATGATCCTTCCTCTCAGCACTGGTAAGGCCACACCTGGAGTACTTTGTGGAGTTCTGCGCTTCCCAGTACAAGAGAGTTACAAAGCTACTGAAGCAACTCCAGTGAAGGGCCACTAAGATGATGAAGGTACTGGAGCACCTCTCCTGTGAGGAAAGGCTGAGAGAAGTGGGACTGTTTAGCCTGGAGAAGAGAAGGCTCAGAGGGTGATCTTACCAATGTATATAAATACCTGAAGGGCAGGTGTAAACAAAACAAAGCCAGGCTGTTTTCAGTGGTGCCCAGTGACAAGACAAAACACAATGGACACAGGCTGAAATGAAGAAGGTTCCCTCTGAACATCAGAAAACACTTCATAACAGTGAAAGTGACTGAGCACTTGCACAGGTTGCCCAGAGTTGTTGTGGAGTCTCTATCCTTGGTGATATTCAAAAGCCACCTGGATGTGGTCCTGGGCAATCAGCTCTAGGTTACCCTGATGAGCTAGGGGGTTGGACCAGATGCCCTTAGAAGTCCCTTCCAATGTCAGCCATTCTGTGATTCTGTGATCCTATGAAAGACATAAAAGTCCCCTCTGTTTTCCCTGATTTGAATTGCTGTCATATAGATTTTCATATTCCCTGGACAGAGATTTTAAGATGACATAAGTAAAGATTTTAAACCATTTTTGGAAATTCTAGTCCTGTTTTACAGTGAGTTTTAATTTAAATCATTAGAAAGTCATAAGTGAAAGCTGGATTTCAAATCCCATAGCGTTGCCATGGGAGAAAGCAAATGTATTTCCCTGATAATGCAAAGGTTCTCAGAGCCCAGTGCTAACAGTACAATATGGTCAAACTCTCAGTTTCTGAATCAGTCAGGCTTCTTGCCAGTTGAAATTCTCAAATCTATAGATGCTTATATATGAGGGGTGGTGGGGGAAGGGAGGGACAGAGAGAGACAGAGGTATGAAGAGAGACACAGAAAGAGACACAGACAGACAGAGACAGAGGTAAAAGGATTAGATATTAATATTAACACATAACTATGAATAGAGTTCATTAGACTATAAAGAATTATATTTGGGCTACTTCTTGAATGTGGCTGGGGGGTCTTGAGTTATGATCAAGGTTGCCTGATAGATAATGAATTTGACAGGGATATTTTTTTATGCATTTATCTCTTCTACTTCAATGAAGAAGCTTTTTATTTAACACTCATTATTATTTCCACTGTTTTCCCTTGGAAATTAGAATAATTTTCTATTGAAAATAAATAAATTATTTAGACACGTAAATTCATTCAACACCTATAAATAAACTAAAACAAACCCTTCATCTCTCAATGATTCAATTTTAAAGAAAAAGAAAAGAATAAGGAAAAAATATCTAGTACTGCTTGAAGTGGACATCTGTTTTTGTAAATATTCTTGGCAGTTCACTATATCATAAGCTGCCTCAAATGATTAACCCCATTCAGAAACAAAGCATGAACTAAACACTGAACATTTCAACTGCCTACAATGCCAATCACTGTTACAGAAAGACAAAGACATTTCAGCTTGGCCTTTTCTGCACTGTAAAAATGATGGTTTTAGCATAGCAACTTGATATGAAAACTATGATTAAGTCTTTCAGGATATGCAATAGAAATGTCATTATTGTATAATACTATTTTTAGAACTAACAGACAGACTTATTTGTACAAATTTATTAGCAAATGCACCCAAACCCTCTACTAAAGTATTACTATCAGTGAAATCAGTAAAAAGAAAATTATATTAGCATTTTTCTTTTGTAATACTAGTAATGAATGCTATTTTTCAAATTAATTTAAACAGAAATTTACCCCATTTTTATTGAATGTTGTAGGGTTTTATTTGATTATTAAAAGCCCTGCAAATGCTATATTGTCCTCGCTGAATATAATTTATATTATTTTAATAACTTATTTTATAGTGTTGACAAAGTATAATTTACTAGTTGTACCTTCTGGGCAGTTCTTTCACTGTTAATGTATTTAAGAAAAACCCACATACTCTTTTAAGAGACCTATATTAGTTCATACGGCTGCAGCTACTTCTATGCTCAGTATCAGAAGATAAGCAAAAGATCAGTAAGAGAAAAGAAAAAAGAACAGTAGCTGATAGAATAAAGCACACATTTTTTAAACTAGATTTTTAAGATATCATTTTTGCATAGTTGCTGTCAGTCTTAATGTTAAAAGAATGTACCCTTTGAATTAACAGGCACAGCATCACTCACTCATTGGATAAATACAGTAAGAACACAGCACCATGCTCCTAAAAGAACTATCACAAAAAGCTAAGAATAAGACCTATAAATGCAGCTTACATTCATTTAATCCTAATTATAACAGCACTTTCCACTCTTTGCTATTTGAATATTCAGAGCTACTATTAATTTGCCAGGAGCAGTTTTCACTTTGCACATATCTTCAGGACTCAATTAAATTATCCTAGATATATTTTTAAGAGTTTTAAAACATTTACACTCTGAATATATAATTTTACTTATTCATGGAGTTTAAGACATTTGTTAATGACATCTTCTAAAGGAGAAAAGGAGAGATGATTAAATAATAGGGTTGTTTTTCACGCAAATTATGAGACAAAGTAGAATATGGTGCATTATCTATTTTATACAGCTTTTATCATACAATATGTGAGAAGAGCATAATAACGGTATGCTTGCAAGCTTTCAAGTCTTACTAGCTGAAGCATTATGACTAGAAATACAAACTCACATTCAGAAACAGATAGTATATAATTAGCACTTATAACTTCAGAACGCTGTATAATCATTAAATAATTAATACCAACAATATATGTCAGCAAACCTCTGCTGTACTGTAGGTCCAATGTGCTCACTCAATACAAAAAACAATCCCAGGTTTAGGAATTTATAATGTAAGTCTTGTATTTGCCTCCCATACCAACATGCATTTCACCTTTCATGAAAGATAAATCACCCAATCACAGAAAAGCTGAGGCTAGCTCACACCTCTGGAGGTCACCCAGTCCTACCCCAGTGCAGAGGGGGGTTAGATACAGGAGATTGCCTATGTGGGTTTGGATAACTGCAATGATGGATACTTCTCAGCCTCTCTGGGCAAGTTATTCCAGCCTTTGATGACCATTACTGTAAAAAAAGGGAGGGAGGGGGGTGTTCTTATATTTAAAGAGAACTTCCTGTGTTTCACCTTGTGCCTATTGCCTCTAGCCTTGTTACTGGGCAACACTTGTGTCTGGCTCCATCTGCTTTACTGCACACCATTAGTTATTCATATACGTAGGTAAGATTCCCCTGAGCCTTCCATTCTCAGAGCTAAACACTCCCAGGTCTGTCAGACTCTACCCATATGTCAGATGCTCCATTCCCTTGATTATCTTTGTGGCCCTTCACTGTAATTGCTTCAGGATGTCCATGTGTCTCTTCTACTGGGGAGCCCAGCACTGGACCCAGCGCTCCAGATATGTCTCATCAGTGCCAAGAAGAGGAAAAAGATCACCTGTTGCAACCTGTAGGTGGTGCTTTGCCTAATACAGCCCAGGAAGCTGTGGCCACCTTTGCTGCAAGGGCATACTGCTGGCTCATGGTTAACTTGGTGTCCACCAGGACCCCCAGGTCACTTTCTGCAAAGCTGCTTTCCAGGTCATCATCCCCCAGCCTGTGCTGAGTGTGGGTTATTCACTCCCAGGCAAAGGACTTGGCACTTCCTTTTCTTGAATATCATCAGGTTGTTGTCAGCCTGTTTCTCCATTTCATCAAGGTCACTCTGAATGGCAATATACACATATGGTGTATCAGCCTCTTCTCTCAGTTTGGTATGTACTGCAAATTTGCTGAGGGTGCACTCTATCCTATTGCCCTAGTCAATAATGAAGATGCTAACCACTATTGGACCCATTATCAACCCCTGAGGTACAACAGTAGTTACTGTCCTCCAACTGGACTTTGTGCTACTGATCACAACCCTCTGGACCCAGCCATTCAGGCAGTTTGCAATCCAACTCACTGTCCAGTTGTCAAGCTACAAAATGTTCACAAGTCCATGGGGCCTGATGGGATTCACCCCAGAGTACTGAAGGAGCTAGCAGATGTTATGGCAGGACTTCTCTCAATCATCTACCAAATATCTTGGGAGTCTGGGGAAGTCCCTGCTGACTGGAAGCTAGCCAAAATTACTCCAATCTGCAAAAAGAGCATGAGGGAAGACCCAGGGAACTACAGACCTGTTAGTCTAACCTCAGCTCCTGGAAAAATTATGGAGAAGATCATACTGGGTACTCTTGAAAGGCATTTAAACAATAATGCAATCATCAGGCACAGTTGAATGGGTTCATGAAGGGAAAGTCCTGTTTAACTAATTTGATATCCTTCTATGATAAGGTCACCTACTTAGTGGATGAAGGGAAGGCAGTGGATGTAGTTTTTCTGGATTTTAGTAAGGCTTCTGATAGTGTCCCTCACAGCATCCTTCTGGACAAGTTGTCCAACTCTGGGATGAGTGTGTTGATGGTGCACTGGGTGAAGAACTGGTAGAACGGCAGGACTCAAAGTGTTGTAGTGAATGGGGCTATCTCTGGCTGGCGACGAGTCACCGGAGGTGTTCCTCAGAGTTCAGTTCTAGGGCCAGTTCTGTTCAATATATTTATTGACTATCTGGATGCAGGAGTTGAATAAACCACTAGCAAGTTTGCTGATGGTACCACACTAAGAGGTGCTGTTGAATCTCTAGAGGGACAAGAGGCCTTGCAGAGGGATCTTGATAGATTGGAGCATTGGGTAATCATTAATGGGATGAAATTTAACAAGTTCAAATGCTGGATTCTGCACCTGGGACAGAGTAACACCAGGCACAAGTATAAATTTGGAGAGGAGTGGCTGGAGATCAGCCCTGCAGAAAGGGATCTGGGGGTGCTGGTTGACAACAGGCTTAACATGAGTCAGCAGTGTGCCCTGGCAGCCAAGAAGGCAAACTGCATCCTGGGGTGCACCAAACACAGTATAACCAGCCGGTCAAATGAGGTGATTATCCCATTGTATTTAGTATTGGTGCAGCCTCACCTTGAGTACTGTGTGTAATTCTGGGCCGCACAATTTAAGAAGGATGTGAAGGTCCTTGAATGTGTCCAGAGGAGGGCAACAAGGCTGGTGAAAGGCTGGCAAGAATGTCCTATGAGGAACAGCTAAGGACTTTGGGTTTGTCTAGTTTGGAGTAAAGGAGACTGCAGGGTGACCTCATTGCTCTACACCTTCCTGAGGAGGGAAAGTGGAGAGGGATGTTCTGATCTCTTCTTCCGGTATCCAGTGACAAGACACATGGGAATGGTTCAAAGCTGCAGCAGGGGAGGTTTAGACTATATATTAGGAAACATTCTTTTACTGAGAGAGTGGTCAAACATGGGAACAGACTTCCTAGAGAGGTGGTCAATGCCCCATGCCTGTCAGCATTTAAGAGGTATTAGCGCAATGCCATTAATGACATGGTTTAATGTTTGATCAGCCCTGAACTGACCAGGCAGTTGGACTGGATGATCATTGTAGATCCTTTCTAATTGAAACAGTCTATTCTATTCAAGCCCATATTTCATTAGCATATCTATGAGGATGTGATGGAAGACAGTGTCAAAACTGTTGCTAACATTGAGATAAATACCTGCTGCTCTCTCCTCATCCACTGAGCCAGTCCTCTCATCATAGAAGGCTATCATGTTGATCAGACCATGATTTACTCTTTATAAATCAGTGATGACTACTCCTGATCCTTTTCCTGTCCTCAGTGTGTTTGAAATTTTTTTCCAGGATTTACTCCACAGCCTTCCCAGGGATTGGGGTGAGGCTGACTAGTCTATAGTTTCCCAGATCCTCCTTCTTTCCTTTCTTGACAATAGCAGTGGCATTTCCTTTCTTCCAGTCCTCAGGAACCTCCTGTAATCATTAAGGCCTTTCAAAGATAACTGAGAGTGGCTTTGCAATGTTGTCACCCAGCTCCCTCAGTATTCATGGGTGCATCCTATCAGTGACTTGTTTATATGTCCATTTTATATAAATGTTCCCTAACCTGATCCTCCTCCACAGAGGGTAAGTCTTCCTTGTTTCAGGTTTTCCCACTGGTCTTAGGCACCTGGGATTGCTGAAAATAGGTCTTACCAGTGAAGACAGAGGTGAAGAAGGAATTCAGTACCTCAGGCTTTTCTAGGACTATTGTGACCAGCTTCTGGCCCTATTCTTCCTTTTGCTGCTGCTGAACCTGTAGATACACCTGCATGTTCCTATTGTATCATTTGGAAAATGGAGACCTACTAAGTGACGTACACAAGGTCACAAAGAAAATTAGAATTTGTGAGTCTTAGTGGTTCTAAGAGCTGTTCTTGGGGCTCATTAGTCAACACTGCTGTTTCTCTGAATAAAGTCTTAATTTAATGTATGTAATCAATGGGAAAAAAAAAGACCAAAAACAAAGAAGGGGTTTTTTACATTCTTAATAACAGCAGAGCCTGTTCAAATGAAATGATAACCATCAAAAAGAACAATCAATCTGAATCAAGAAAATCAATCTGAATGAAATCTTTTCTCCAACTCCCCCCCAATTTTTTTCCTGTCTTTTCAACTATCAAAGCAGATTTACCCACATTCACAGACTGAAATGAAAACAGATACTCTCCACTTGTGTCCTTTTAGTCTTGCTTAAACTGGAAATCAAAATGTTGAATGTTGTAAGAAAGATTCTCAGTAAGTACATTTTGCTTGCTACATCTATTTGCCAAAATAGCAACCAGCCTCCATGGGTGATGATCTTTTAAAGTAGAAAGGGAAAAGGTTACTTAAGGTTTTATTCTCTAAGGTGTTATGCGGCTGAGCACATGCTTTAAAGCTTTGTTGTATAAGTAACACTGCTCAACACCTTGCTGAGCTGATCCTTAGCAAGGCAATGATAACAATTTACTGAAGCCATCATTCTGAAGTATTTAGGCACAAGACTATATTTTTGAGGATTAAAACTTCTTGTAGCTGGGATTCATTCAAGTAGAGGAGTTCATTGCAATGCCCTTCCAGTACTTAATTTTTATGTCCAGAATATGCTTGGCAGCTCACTGAAAAACAGGCTCCAGGAGCCTCAGTTATGATTATAACATTTCCATGTACAGATGACTATCTGGTCATTTGTGCCAAAGGGCAGTACTTCCTGAATTTTGCTTTCCCCAGAACGTCAAGTTTTGTCCATTTAAAGTCTTGGTGATTATATTCCATTTGAGGTTTGCTGTGATTTTTTTCTGAAACACATTTATTTATTTATTTATTTATTTATACAGACCTATATTATTTCTAGCCAAAGAATGCCCATATCACAGAACAAAATATAATTTAATAGCAGCATGCTCACAGCTAAACAGCTGGATTTCAAATATAACATTTCACATAGCATATGACAATATTTCATACTTTCCCATTTGTATGTCTTTTTATGGATAGAAAATATAAAGTAGCTCTACAACTAATTAAATATCATAATAGTTGGTTATCTCTAATTAGTAATAATGAGGAATGAATGATACCTCTAGAGCATTGGATGATTTTCTGTGGTTGTCACAATTGATCTTTAATTGTTCCATCTAAAAATTGATTTCCTTTCCTCATGATTATCTTCTTTGAAATAATTATGAATAGGATACAGCTAGCATCTACTTTGACTAATTTCTCTGAAGATGGTCTGAAGTTTTTCATATCACTACAATTGTCTTTGAAGAACTTTTCCTTGTTTTAGTAAAAAAATGTCACTTTTACATTTGCTTTCTGACATATTTAGTATCCTTTTATCATGTTTTCAAGTAATACAGGAAGTACATAGGTAGTTTCTTCTAATGTACGTAGGCTACAAAGATTGTTAATGCACTCTTACAAAATGACTCTTTGCAACATCCATGTTCTGTTTAAAGGGCTGAACAGGATGCAGCCAAGCCAGTTATGATGTGGCTGTCTCAGCCACATTACAGGAATTTGAAAGATGTTCTAATTTATGTCAGCTGGTGTAGCCTCTGAATAGTCATGTGTCTTCTGCAATACAAATGCTCTGACCACTTTTTGTTGCCCTTTGCTTCAGCATCTTGTTTCACTGGGCTTCTTAGGAAGGAGGTAAAGAAGACAACTCTTTACACTATCTGTTGCCAGCTATCTTCTTCTTCCCCTTAATAACCACTCACCCCTAGGTAGGATATCGAAACACAGTAGCAAGAAAAAGCTGCTATTTGTATAAAGGTCATACATTGCAGGGGTGGGGCTGGGGAGGGGACAATCTGCCTTTAATTCTATCTAAAAAGAAACCCCAAGCAAAAACAACAGGCAACTGAAAACTAGGCTAAATACAGAGAGTTTGAAGTACATTCCACCAGGTGCTAACAGTTATATTATTTTTATAATATCTGTAGCAACAAATCAGCCCATACATAGAATCATAGAATCATTTAGGTTGGAAAAGACCTTCAAGATCATCTAGTCCAACCACCAACCATACCCACTAAACCATGTCCTGAAGTGCCTTGTCCACATGTCTTTTGATTACCTCCAGGAATGGTGACACAACCACTTCCCTGGGCAGCCTGTTCCAATGTCTTACAACCTTCTCAGTAAAGAATTTTTTCCTAATATCCTACCTAAACCTCCCCTGCCGCAACTTGAGGCCATTTCCTCTCGTCCTATCTCCAGCCACCTGACAGAAAAGACCAACACCACCTCACTACAACCCCCCTTTCAGGTAGTTGTAGAGAGCGATAAGGTCACCCCTCAACCTCCTCTTCTTCGGACTAAACAACCCCAGCTCCCTCAGCCGCTCCTCATAAGATTTGTGCTCCAGGTCCCTCACCAACTTGGTTGCCCTTCTCTGGACACGCTCCAGCACCTCAATGTCTTTCCTGTAGTGAGGGGCCCAAAACTGAAAACAGTACTCGAGGTGCAGCCTCACCACTGCCGAGTACAGGGGGACAATCCCTTCTTTACTCCTGCTGGCCACACTATTTCTGGTGGAGGCCAGGATGCCATTGGCCTTCTTGGCCACCTGGGCACACTGCTGGCTCATACTCAGCTGGCTGTCGACCAACACTCTCAGGTCCTTTTCCACCAGGCAGCCTTCTAGCCTCTCTCCCCCAAGACTGTAGAGCTGCATGGTGTTGTCGTGACCCAAGTGCAGGATCTGGAACTTTGCCTTGTTGAACCTCGTACAATCGGCCTTGGCCCATCAATCCAGCCTGTCCAGATCTCTCTGTAGAGCCTTCCTACCCATGAGCACGTCGACCCTCCCTCCCAACTTGGTGTCATCCGCAAACATACTGAGGGTGCACTCGATCCCCTCAACCAGATAATTGATAAAGATATTAAACAAAACTGGCCCCAATACTGAGCCCTGGGGAACACCACTTGTTACCCGTTACCAACTGGATTTAACTCCATTTACCACAACCCTCTGAGCTTGTCCATCCAGCCAGTTTTTCACCCAGCAAAGAGTACACTTGTCTAAGCCATGAGATGCCAGCTTCACAAGAAGTATGCTGTGAGAGACAGTGTCAAAGGCTGTGCTGAAGTCCAGGTAGACAACATCCACAGCCTTTCCCTCATCCACTACGTGGGTCACTTGGTCATGGAAGGAGATCAGGTTGGTCAAGTAAGACCTGCCTTTCACGAACCCATACTGGCTGGGCCTGATCCCCAGTTTGTCCTGCACATGCCACGTGAGCCCACTCAAGATGAACTGCTCCATAATCTTCCCCAGTACCAAGGTCAAGCTGACAGGCCTGTAGTTCCCTTGATCCTCTCTCCGACCCTTCTTGTTAATGGGCATCACATTGGCAAGCCTCCAGATGTCTGGGACCTCCCCTGTTGACCAGGATTGCTGATAAATGATGGAGAGTGACTTGGCAAGCTCCTCCACCAGCTCCCTCAGTACTCTTGGATGGATCCCATCTGGTCCCATAGACTTGTGAGTGTCCAGGTGACATAGCAGGTCATTAAGTATTTCCTCCTGGATTATGGGGGGTATATTCTGCTCTCTGTGCCTGTCTTCCAGCTCAGGGGGCAAGAGTACCCTGAGGATATCTGGTCTCACTATTAAAGACTGAGGCAAAGAAGACATTAAGTACCTCAGCCTTTTCCTCACCTTCGGTGGCAATGTTCCCCTCTGTATCCAATAAGGGATAGATATTCTCCTTGGCTCTCTTTTTATTGTTAACATATTTGTAAAGAAATTTTTTGTTGTGTTTTACACAATGGCCAGATTGAGTTCTAGCTGAGCTTTTGTTCTAGCTTGAGCTTTTCTAGTTTCCTCTCTGCATGATCTAACAAGATCCCTGTACTCTTCCTGAGTTGCCTGCCCTTTCTTCCAAAGATGGTAAACTCTCCTTTTTCCCCCGAGTCTCGGCAAAAGCCCCTGTTCAGGCAGGCCAGTCATCTTCCCTGGCGGTTTGTCTTGCAGCACATGGGAATAGACTCCTCCTGAGTCTTTAAGACTTGCTTTTTGAAGAATGTCCAGCCTTCCTGGACCCCTTTGCCCTTCAGGACTGTCTACCCAGGGACTCTCTCAACCAGTGTCCTGAACAGGCCAAAGTCTGCCTTCCGGAAGTAGTGGTTTTGCTGATCCTTTTCCTTACCTCACCAAGAATCGAGAATCCTATCATTTCATAGTTGTTAAGCCCGAGACGACCTCCAACCACCACATCTCCCACCAGTCCTTCTCTGTTTGTAAACAGTAGGTCTAGCCAGGCTCCTCCCCTTACATCCTATGCATAACTCAGGCATTTGGGGCACATTGTGACCTGATGCAATTCATAGATGTAATGAAAGATGTTTTCTTGAATTTGAAAGACAGTTTCTCTTTGTTTCAGCATTTTTCTTCACTCACCTTCAAAGGAGACGATTCTTACTAACTGATGCTGCTGGAATTTTAATTGGTTTACTCACATGCCAGTGAGGGTAAATGCCACTTGATGAACCTGTTCATATATTTGCAATATGGAATCATGTTTAACACTTTTTGTTTTCTACAATTTGAAATAAACATTTATTGAAAACTAGAAAATATTTATCAAAAAATTAAAGTATTTTATTTATTGTTGTTAGAATAAGTAAGGTTTACTAAAACCAATATGGGAGATATTTTTCTCAGATTATTTCCACAGGAATTCTATAAGAATTAGGGTAAGACAATGAAGTTCTTTAGGGGTTTAGTTTAGGTTTTTTTTGTTTTGTTTTCAAATAAATGAAAATATTTCTGTAACTGTGTATTATAGAGTGTGAAAATGTGTTTATAGTCAGACATTCACTTAACATGATAAGAAGAAAAACAAAATCTGCACTAATTATAGTGTCCTAAATTTTAAAGATATTTAAAATGCACTGCTCAATTAATAGCATGTAGTGGTTATTTAAGTCCATTTTTCTATTTTCACTTACTTCTGATTTTTATCTGGTTTGTGGTTCCAATATACAGCAAAGATGAATGTGAAAAAGATTAATTTTTGTTCCAGAGATATAAAAAATTACAGAGCCATAATTAAGAAAATTGGTAGTGTCACAGACTTTGGCTACAATACTGTGACTGTTTCAGGAGTGGTACAGTATCTTGAGCAAAAATCTGCCACTTAGTGCAAAAGCAAGTGAAACAGAGCTTTATATGAAAAGAGTGGACTAGAAATAGAGCAACAGTTGAACAACTGAGAAAAGCAATACAAAAATGTTCTAAAAGGTTAAGTCCACTTTCAAAATTGGCTGTGCTAGTTATTTTGGTTTTGTTTCTATTTCAGATGTGCAGTAGGAAGGGCAAATGGTACTTAATTTTTAATTCAGAATATCAATTGGCTAGTGATCTTGCTCTGAGCTCCAAACTTTCACATAGTACAAGATACATCTGACACTTCATAACTGTACAAGTCTAAGGAAAAATAGAAATATGTTGTGTTTTCCTTTACTACCAGAGAAGTCTTTGTAAGTAGTTTTCTGTGGGAATAAAGAGAAAGACTCAGAGCTTTGGGGATCTGAAAACAGATTCGTTTGTGACCATTTTTGCCAAAGAGACACAATTTTCATGCAAACCAGTTGTACTTTTGTCTGGGCCAGAGGCTGGAAGTATTATACTGTCAATCCCATAAACTACTGGACTTTTCCCTGCAAATTATATGTCTACACAGACTTTGTCAGATACACATTAATTTATTCTGCTTGAATTCAGTGACTGCAGGGCAGAAGTTATTTCCCATCCAGAAGCAGTTATGACTATTAGTATTATAGTATGCTTAGACTGAGAGACTGGGCTTATTAACATTAACAGAGTACAATGCTAAAATAGTCAACTTTTGCATCCATGACATCTCTACATTTCCCAGGTACTAAACTGTTTAGTCACCAGAGTACGCACCCTTGCTTATCTAAATTGCTTTAATACAGATGGTTTCAGACTACTTCCCAATCTTGAATGAATTCATTTTGATACACTCTTATGAAATAAACCAATGCTATGTGATATGACCGAAGTTATGTACTGTGGTGCAGCTATACTTAAGCTCACTGTGCCAAAGCCAGCTTTTGAACTAGAAGCAGTGAGCTGCCTCAGTGCAGCTCTAAGCTTGATTGAATTAGTCATGGCTATTACTTCTCAAATGCAGCTATACTGCGTTTGGGACCCAGCCATATGGTTTTGTACTGAGTCACGTAGACATTAAAGCCCTATCAGACCTTGACAGAACTCCTTTATTTGTGCTTTATTAGCACTATGGATCTGCCCCAAGACACACATCGAAGAAAGGAAGTTAAGCACAGAAACGTCCAGTGTTGTCACAACTAATCTCTAGGCACTCTTTAGAGGATAAAAATGAAACAAAAGCCATATACCTACATTAAGCATTTGTAAGTGGCATTGATAGTGGCACCCCTCATTATGAACAAAAAAAATAACAGATTCCTAAGTAAAATTAATAACAAATTGGAAGTACCTAACTTAAGTGCCTATTAGGTACATAAGCATTTGGGAGGAGTTATGAAGCTGATCGAGAAGGAAAAAGGTATTGAACATTGAACTTCTGAACTCAGATTTCTTTCCCCAAGGAGTAAAATTTTGACTTATTGTTCATTTTAGACTCTGTCTTGACTAAGTTAGGTCAAAAGATGTCAGTGAAGAAGCCTGAATATCAGTACTGTAACCAAATGAATTATCTTCTTTTTTGTTCTCCCAATTTCTGAAAGCTGACTCCAAAACTGAGGCCACAAGCTAAGATGAGTATTTTATTCTTCATTCTGCCTCCAGATGGATACGTGGTGTTTGCACTTGGGCTGGTTTTAGCTTGTAGAAAAACTCCTATTGTTGCTTTATTGCTTATTAGTCATCTCAACCACTATCACTGGTAATATGAGAAAAAATAAAGCATGAAAAAGAGAAGCAAGTTCATTGCTTTGATTTTCCCTCTTGATGGGGTCCATGTGCCTCATTTCATCCATATTGTATACTTTCTGTGGTGGTTAAGAATTAATGCCTCTTGTCTGGCTTTTGCATTGCAGTAGTTACATCAATACACCAATTAATATACTATTTCATCCACTTTAGGGGCTAGTGTAAGAGAGCTCTGTAGCCTAACATTAAGTATTGCTAGTATATACACAAAAGTTAATTTTCTTTTAAGTGTTGAACATTTCACAGTCACAGGTAATAAAAAATATTTCACTTATTCATAGGCCATAATAGTGGAATTTTACTAATACACCTAATTACTGATAGCATAATTTCATACGGACATTGCTACATTATTCCAACTTCCAAACATGTAGAAATCCAGAGAAATTTAAAAGCTGAAAAATTCAGGTAAGGCTTTGCTAATCTGGTTAAATGCATGTCCTTAGAATAATGCAAACAAATAACTACATAATATTGTTTTCATGTCATATTAACCACGAAAGCACAAACTCTTACTTGTTAAGGATAGAGAGGTAAAGGTGCATGAATACACTACGATGGAAGCAGGTTCCTTTTCCTAAACTCCTTCCCAAAATTCATGGCAGATACCTGATAAATTAGACAACTTGAGCAAATAGGACTCAGCATTCACTAAGTGTAAAAAACTTCCAAAGTGTGGATGATCACTGTGTCTGATGAGGAGAATCAATTATATGCTGTATCTTACATTTTTACTGTCTTCCAAGGTATTTTATAAAGCACCCTAAATAAATATAAGTATTCTGCCTTACACTGAAATGCTAAGTTTCAGGCAACTGAATTTATAAGAAAACTGTAGTATTCTCAGACTGCAAGAAATACATAAGAATAAATCCAATTACATCCGCCACGTTTACATTCATATACCATTCTTCTTTTTTTAATCTTCATATCTACTTTTTGTTACTTTTGAAATGATAGCCAAGAATCCAAAATATCTTAATTTTCTAATTATAAGATGCCTTTTTTAATGAACATTTTTTGTGAGCAAATTTTTTTTATTATTTTTAAAGGATTATTCTTATATTTAGTTCACATTCTTTAATATGTACCCATATAAAGTAAGGAATGCAGCATGGACTGTTATGCAAGAAAACATTACTACAGGCAAAATTTCCTTTGCTGTACCATACATATAACTTGATTAATGATTTTTTTAAGACAAAACCACAATGAATGGGCATGACAAAACATATATGAAACTATACAGACTGAATTGTGATTAAGGGTAGATAGAAAGTGATTTTCATGTCCCATGGAGTTTTACATTTTGAAACTTCTGTTCTCCCTTAGAAGAAGAGGAAAACAAAACTTTGATAACTTTTTTTATCCAAAATTCTTAAAATGAAATAGTTGTGTGGATTCACCTTTCTCAAATTATTTTGATTTTTTTAAATTGAATATATATTTTTTATTATTTTTGAAGGGAGGAATTCACATAACTAACTCTATAAAAAGTGTTGAGCGGGACATATGCATTTTTAAAGAAAACAATGGACTGAAATAGAGAAAAAGCTTCAGGACAAAATACATGTAAATCCATAGGCTGCATTACAGTATTTCAGCCCTTTACCTATTAGCAACATAGTTTAGTGAAATGCCCCTGAAATCAATTTTGAAATCACATCAAGTAATTTGACATCAAAATCACAGACATCCACTTACTACTTCAGCTGTAGTATCATATGGGCCAGATAGATAATTTTTAAGCATCAGATTTATTTAATTATAATAAATCTTACAGACCACAAACTACCTGTTTCAGGAGACAGACAGTGCCGAAAGACAAACAGATGTGCTATACAGCTATTACAGTGCATTTTAAGCACGGATAAACACCAGTTTTCAGAAATTATTCACAACAGGCTAATCTAGCAAAACTTCCAAGTGATTTAAAATATACAATATCCTGACTAACAATAAAACAGGGTCAAATATTGACGACAGATTTGCCATTTCTCTTTTATGTGACTTCTATATACTGCAGCAAAACATTTTTAAAAGCTTCATGATATTTCAAAGATACCTAAAATAGATGCAACAGCTAAACTGTGAGCATTACTGTAACTTTTTATGCAAGATTACTGCTCATGGAATATACTACATAACTCAAAAAAACCTTTAGCGTTCGAGCTTGAACATGGTATGAATTTGCTCATTTATCATATAAAAATAACTATTTAATGTAGTTGAATGTCACCATTAAGAAGGAGATTACTGAATTTAAAACATTTTACAACTGAAATATTCTGCTAATATGTTCTCATTTTTACTCAAGATGTAGCTGAAAAGAGATGCTATGTGAACATATAATTCCCAGATTGATTAGGATGGCATTTTTCTTCAAAGTCATTAGGACTGAATAAAGTGGTTTCTATGTCTACAAACCTGTATAGCTAATAACTTCACTTGTTATATTATCTCTAATGATGCTGCATTCCTGATTTTTAAATTTCCTATTTCCACTAGTTTTCTACATGGTAAAAACCAACAGACTTACTAAATAAAGCACATTCAAAAAGTAAGTTGAGAAATATCAGTGGACTTCAGTTATTTGCACATCTTGTCAAAACTGAATTTAGATTACTATTAGATCATCATTTGTCACTTAAATGGAATTCATTCAAAATCAATTTATAATTTTTGCCTTCTGTATGTACAACAGGAGATGCATTTTCCTTCTTTGAACAATTATGCTATACAGTTTTCTATTGTCTAAGTCTATGTTTAATATATTTCCTTGTAAGTCCTGTATTTCTCTCTTGAAAAAACAACAACTAGCATCTAAACACATCTTCTCATTCAATCATTCACATTAAATATTAACAGACTACTGATTGTGATATATTAACTTTTTCTGTCGATATTGCTTGGATATTTTCCCTATTGCATATACAAACTTCCTATGTTTTCCTGTTTAATCACCGTTGGCAGCAAAGTACATCTCCCATTAGGTGACAATTTACAGCTCAAAAACTTCTTTGTTAGACAAGTTGAGTGACAATCTTCAGAGCAATGTAATTTGCAACAGGCTTGAAAATAAGACTAACAAATTACATTATTTTTCAGTTTGGATGGCCTTAATAAAAGCTGGAAGTGTTACAAGCTAACTCTCAAGACAAACTTCGTTTCTATTTTTGCTTGTTTGTTGTTTTGGGGTTTTTTTTATTTTGTTTTGTTCTCTTTTTTTTTCTTCTTCAGCCTTCTCTGTGTTTATATATAAAATGGGATAAAATACAATAAGTACAATCAAGTAAAAACTATACATATGTTCAATAAGGCATGTAACTCTGAGATGGCTTTTTTTTGTTTGTTTGTATTAGTCAAATTTTGAAATATTTGACTTATTTGTGTATGAATAAAAGTACAAATTTGAAAGGTGAAGATGACACACCAGGAAGACACGACAGGAGCAGGAGATACTCAGCAGCCTCCAGGCTTACACTTTTAACATAATTATTGTTGATTAGAGCATATAAAAGCAAATCTGTTGTTGGCTTTCCCAAGGCAATTAATTATCAGCATTCTCAATAAATCATTCATAGCAACACTAGCAAGAAAATACAGTGCAGAACTAGAGGAACAAATCAATTCACAAATTCCCTTCCATCAGTAAATGGAGCTAATTGCTAGGAAATTACAGGTTTAAATTCTGTGTAAATCAAAGGTCTCCCAGTGTAACTGTGTGGCCTGAAGAGGCTCCTGTGACCTAGTGCAGGTCTCTGCTCTCCCTGCAGAGGCAGGTAACTCCCTCTATGATTTGCCTGTTTATCTGCCCACCTGCACCTTCCCTGCATCAGTCAATATGGATGAAGGTCCACACTGATGATGTCAAAACTAACCCCTTTCATTTTTTATTAAGGTGGATCACTAGGTCTTCTGCACTGTTGGACATTAATAATTAATTTATTTCACCACTGTGTTTCTGACACTGTCCAGAAAGAAACACTTTGGAAGAAGATGATTATAGTATTTGACAATGATAGCTTTTAGTTGTTATCTCATGTCTTAAGGCCTCAGATCACTTTTTACTTAATTCCTTCCCCTCCTCCAAAAAGCAACAGTCTACAGCAATGGTGGATGTTATCATAGTCCATGAAAATACTTAACCGCTGCTCAGTCTGTGCTAACTTGTCAATCTTTCAGCAATCAGTTCATGGATTAATTGCATCCTCTTTTAAAAACAGTATTTCACTTAACCATTTTGTATGTCCTCATTCAAGTCTGCTTGCATGAAAAAGTCTGAACATTAAGTTCCAATCTGCCTTCTTTTTACTATTCCATTTGTTTCTATACTTACACCTTCTATTTCTTTCTGAGACAGCTCAGTCTTTTAAACCTTTCTATACTTCTGTTAATTTCTTCTCAGCTTGACCATCTAATTAGTGCTCTTTTTGATCTCTGATTACCAGAAAAGAACACAAGTATTTCAGCCCATTCACCCACTGATATCTCACCAGAAAAAGTAATCTGATTCTGATTTTTGCCTTCCACATTTTCTCAATAGCAAAATTATTTAGTGAAGCACTGAAATTTCAGTTTTGACTTAAGCTTATGCTTAGAAAATCAATTATTAAGCTTAGTTTTGTTAATTACAATTGCTTATTCTGTTGCTTTAATCCAAATTCACAAGGAATATACAACTGAAAAAAATAAATTTTATGCTTCACCCCAGAAATATGCCAATGTGTATTTCAGTCATACTTTACAAAATATCTTTGTGATCTACATCTTTCTATATGCTCTCCTCTATGATTAACGATGCTGTCACTGAAGCAGGTTTAAAAGAACATTTCTCTGTCTGTTTCAAGACAAAAGTTACACAACCTCTGTACCATACAATTATTGCAGTAGCTTTACCTATTTACAGACAAAATCTGTAGTTACCATTTCTTTATTAGCAAGTGTCCTTATTGATTCAGCAGTAGGTTTCGGTGAGGAAAAACCTACAAGATTCAAACCCTAAGTCAGAATTTGAATCTGACGAGGAAATGAGAAGTATATTTAACAGATGTCTGCTTTATAAATTCTACATTAAAATATACAGGAACCTTCTCAGTAAGAGGTTAAGGCCATAATGAATCAATCATGACAGTTTTAATTATCAGTTGTTATTTTAATTTATATCCTTATCAAACAAATATTCATGAAACAGCAAATGGGGGTAAAGTGCTCAAGAGGACTGAGAGTGAAAAGAATTCTCAAAGGAGGTCAAACCATTTCTCCTTCAGAAAGTGGTTATGACAAAATTTAATTTAATTTGGTAATATTAAACTATAAAATGACACAGGAAAAAGTAGGGAATTTTTGAGATGTAACAAGAATTTATGACATATATTTGAGGAAAATTTTCTATTATTGTAGGAGAAAAATTTCCATTCGGCTTTTTTATTATGAACTGTTTGTGAACCCATTGAAGGAAGATTTCGCAAGAGATACTATCCTTGTCATGATGAATTTGATTCAAGTGACAGTTGGTGTACACTGCAGTGACTTTAGCTTCTCTGTTGAAAGAAGCTAGCTTTGGAGATTTACAGCCAAAGATTGAATCTAGCAGTTCACCATAAACTCAATTTATCATCAGACATTACCTTATCAGATAGTTCCACACTGTAGAAAAAATATGCAGAAGGTTTCATTAATTCTTTGGTGTATGTGGCTCAATTCTAACAATATATGGCTTCAGCATGAACATTTCACTGTGGACTGACTTTATTATCTACAGTTCACATGAACATAGGCCTATAACTCTTATAAAAGACAGAAATACCATGCTAAAGCAGTTTTACCTGTGAAGTTTCTTGCCTAATACAGCAACTTTATTACTCTGTCTCATTAATTCAGAGGTAAGTTTGCATTATAATAAAAAATGACAAAGTATTACATACAGTTCAAAAATTTTCACAGAAGTTTATTCAATTAGCTAGACTACACAGCACCACAAATCTCTGCATATTTGAATAGTCTAGACAGGAGACATCTATGGCCCAAGGATGACCCATCTCATTATCAGACCCCTTGTGTTTGTGTAAACCCAGAAGTAAAACTCCAGACCAGGCTTTGAAGCTCTCTCAGAATTCTAAATCTCTGTGATCTGTTTCAATTTCACACCTCGCTCCTAACAAATAAGCCAAGCTGCTTCCATTCCAGAGCAAATAAAGAACAGCAAAGATCTGTGGATCTTGGATCCCAACTGATAATACTGTAGGGTACTTTCACCTGTCAAGTCCCAACAAGTCCACACTCAGATTTCAGAATTCACAACAGGTCTTAAAAGATAACTCATTTGGATATTTATTTAATCTACAAAAATTCAGTATTTTTTTTCTAGAATATTTACACACTGATTTGTTAAAGTAGATATGAAATTTGCTTTTCTTATGTTATAGATTTACCTGTTAAATATAGAGGGGTATTTTGTGTTTCTAGCTAGTAATTGTGGAGATATTTGGAAGTCTATTATGCTACTTTATATATTTAGTTTTTTAATGTCTCCAATTCCCAATTAAAACTTGGTGCAGGAATTAAGCATTCAAGAATCTTTCATGAACACCAGTAACACTTCCTGAGTGTTCTGAGGCAAGAATCCATGCTAGGTGTTTTTTTGGTTGGTTGGTTTTGCCTTGTTTTACTCTAATAAAGCTACAGCAGTTGTAAGACAGAAACAAAAAGGGTATTGTCCCCAAAATCTAAGAAAAAGGATCTCTTAGTTTATGTATATTGCAAGATTAAAGAACAAGCACACCCACAAATCTGCCAAAAGCTTATGATACAAACTGATACAAACTAAAACTCAAATAAATAGTCAGGCAAAAATAATGCTGTGTTTTAATGATTTAAAACAAACAAACAAAAAACCTAAGATAACTTTTTATTTTTATTTTAATGCCTTAAACTCCACTACTGAACAAAAAAAAAAAAAAAAAAAAAAAAAAACACACAACAAAATTCAAAATTGGATTATTTAGGCATAGCATTCTCATTTAATTTAAACAATTTCAAACTTTAAAATTTTCAAGTTTTGTTTTGTAGAGATGCATCAAAACCAAAACTTTCCAGTAATTTCATTAATCAGTAACTTTGTGAGAAAATGTATTCCATCAGAAAAATTCTGATTGGTATCACCTACTTGAAGAAATTTAAATTAAGTAGGATTAGGATATAATAAATCTGCTTTTTATAAATTATGTACAAGGCAAGAGTGAGGCTACGCTGTTTTCTGGAAACAGCAACAAAGAAAAAGTACTATAAAACCAGAAGGGCTGGTAAATTGCTAATGTGTAAAATGGCTCCAATTTTTAAAGAAGCCTCCAGCTATTATGCATTAAAACATCACTGATCTTCAATGGAATTTGGGTACTTCTGTAAAAATCCCACCCCAAACTCTCTGGCCATTAAGCATCTATTTCAACCCATCTTCTTCAGTATAAAATATGTTTGATCACCCTTATACTTTCCATAAAACTTTTCTGCCTGTGTGTTCAAAAACATTGCAAATCTCATCTGTTTGTCTGCTAGGAAAGCATATGACTGAAGACCATTGCTTCTGTTATAAACTTTTACTGAACGAGGTGATAGCACTATTTTTCCATTTTTTAAAAGGATCTCAACAGTAAAGCCCACTATGCAAGTCCATTCACATAGATGTTGGGTTTTTTTTTTCTCCAGGTACTATATAAAATTTTCCCTAATGATCAAAATAGCAATACTGCAGCAAAGCATGCTCTTTCCAAAATATATATGTATCCTGAGACCATATTGCTTTTCATAGGTCATAATTATCAGTGGACAATAGAAGTCACAGATACAACAGACCAACAAAAGCTGTTATGTGAACTCATCATTTCACTCAGTAGTAAAAATACAGAGTTTGACAGAGTTTTCATGTTAAATGCACCTATTATGTCTGTTACTACACTCAGAATTACGGCCCTGTAATTTCACGTAACCACGTAAAGTGTTTCACAAAACAGATAAATGAGATGCCTGCACCAAAGGGTTTTTAAAAAGCAGAAGAGTGAAATAAATATGATAACAATCAAAATAAAAGCTGATACTTATAATCAAATATGTTTTGCAATTTATGTTGTGTCTGAATCACACTTGAGATGTTTAGCAATTTTCTCCCTTCTAAGAATGAAAGTGTGAAAATTTGAGGGCATTTTTCAGGAGACTTTAATCTTAAGCAACATTTGAACGAAGGTTATTTTCTCTTTGCCCTCACTCCTGCAAGCTTCTCACCATCAGAAAACAACTGTCTACTACTGTACTGCTTTTTGACTGGTTCAGATAAGTGCAGTATGCCGAAGCTATCTCTGTGTATTACAGCATGCTTATTTCAAGAAATCCGATTGTATCTGTTGCTAAAATACTAATGACTTTAGTAGTCTATTATTTGTGTTATGAGATCAATTGGTTAAAAGTACAAGCTCAATGATTATTAAGAACAAGAATCTGATTTATAAATCTATCAATTATTTGCTATTCTCTCTCCATTGCTTATGATGCCCTAAATAATACCTTTTCACACCTTCATATAATCTTCCTGCTCTTGAACTACTAGAACAAATATTCAAATGTGTAATTATACAGCAGTGAGATTGTAAGACTATATGTAAGAGCATAAGTAAGATATTGAGAGTAGTTATAGGAACCAGAGCACAGGAAAGGAGGTCTCCATTTTACATCCTTTATGTTGCTTTTAGTACGCAAATCACAGCAAAGCAGGGCAAATATTAGTTGTCCTAAACTGGCAATTAAATTATATTGATGGATGGTCTGGTGGCTGAAGAATTACACTGGGATTCATGGATCGTGAGTTCAATTCCTGTTTATATCACATTTTACCTTGATTGGAAAATTAAACATAGCTGTAAAAGAATTCCTCCTGTGGATGCTATTTGGAATATTTGGGTTATTTCTTCAGGCACTGACTTACTGAATTGGAACCCCTCATCTTTTCTCTCACATAAAATAATAATTAAAACAGTAATTTTGTTGTAAATTCAAAATAAATCTGCAAACTTCAAAATAAGTGTGGTTGGTTAAAACACTCTAATATTCACTACTGCTTTCTCTCATATATTGCAGTACACACTGGTCAGGATAGCAATATTAAAGAACAGTCCAAATCTAAGTATATAAACAATCCCCTTCATTAAATATCAGCCTTACAATAAATAAATCAAGCATTCTCAGACTCCTTATATAAAGGTTATTACAAAGCATGGACATTCTTCCCACAACATTGCCAATATAAAGAGGAAATAGTCTCTTTGCACAACACACTCCTCTTCTGTTGGCTCCATGAAACTCCTGCGCTCCGGTTATTGTTATCTTCAGGGAATACTGCCAGACTTCAAGGTCTTTCAGAGAAATTTCCCTTCCTTCCTCACATGAACAAGCGTTGTCTGATTTTTTAAATTTTTTTGCTTTCAGCCTTCTCTAGGCTGCAAATTGCTCACCTCTAGTTTGCATTCAAATCCCTCCATCATCAAGTGAAAAAAGAGAAGCATGAAACTTTTTCCTACTCCTTGTCTCTTGAGTCAACAAAAGGCAGTATCACAGTCTCTTCCTTATCCCCTTCCTCCATATGGGTGAAAGAAACCAGGGGCAAAGTTAGACTTTAGTCATGGCTTTTAAAGGTCAGCAGGGTAGAGCAGAGAGAGAAAGCAGCTTACCTGTACCTGCTTCTCTTAGAGCACCAAAGGGAGAATATCCTTTATGGTTCCTTTCACTCTCAGCAATAAGGCAAAGTGAAAGAGAGGAGCTTTACACATTTCCCAGGTACCTTCTTACGTTATGTGCAGTGAATTGGAAATGTTGTGTAAGCTTCTCTAGTTACAGCTGACTACCAGAACGATTTACAAAGTGCAACTGATAATACAACATTAATTCCTCTTGCACATGTACATTTTCTTCTGGCGTCCTATTTGGTTTTGTGCTCCTTAAATCTTACCTCAATGTTTTTTTATGAAATTTATCATGTGGGGATATTTACTAGGCTTTAGTTAATCTAAATCTCAAAAAGGTTTAACTTTGTGTTGGTGATGTAGATAGTATAACACCACAGTACTTTCAGATTTCAGAATCTAGTTAATCCACCCATAATTTCACTTCTTCTGGTGGGAACATTATCTTTTTAAGAGTAGTCAGGTGTTTTAAAATCATATCATCAATGAAGAAGAGTTCCCAGGAAAATTTGATTGGTTTAATAGCATTTATTTGCAGAAGATGAAGACAACTTTTGAAACTACAAAGCCCTACATAGATCACTGATGATTTCAGAGGCCAAGCATACAGGGGTGCCATCAGCAGTAGAGGAAACACTTTTCTTAGACTAGTATATCTAATTTCAAGCACTGACAAGACTATTTTCTTCCCAAGCCAGATGAGTGCATGAGAAGTAAAGGACAGAATATATACAGGCCTGTAATACTATCTGTCTAAGATCTGCAGCTACTGTATTTTTCTTGCACAAGAAGCCCATAAATTTCCAAAGCTGTCTACAGTAATAGCTGCCTTATACTTTAAAAATGCAATGGATGTCTCAAACTTGGGATGACAGACCATTTACAAAAATTGCTCTTAGTGATATTATACAACTACTCTGGAAACTTAGAGGCATTTGTCTGGAAAAGCCAATCCATTTCTGATGATTTTTGACACTCTAATATGTACAAGTTTAAAAAAAAAAAGGAAAAGAAATAAAGAAATCAGGTGAAAAGTAAAGGCTTCAAGGTTCCATTCAAGCAAGGAAACCAGGGCCATATACTCCCAAATAAAGTTTTTCAGCTTCACAGGAGGGCTAGAATGTTAATGTTGCTTGTTTAGCCAACAAGAGAAAATCATCACTTTGAACAGTTATATTTGCTCAGAACAATGTTCTAATGAAAATACAAGCTTCTTGGGAACTGATACAACTTGGAAAAATCTTTAACTTCTCAGTTTACTTCTCAATTTGAAGCTTGCACAGTACTAGGCAGGAAAGTGTACACTTGCCAAAAGCATTCTTCATGCTATTGAATTAAACCAACACTTCTGCAACCAATTTATAAATTAAATACACTCACATGCAAAGAAGGTTCAAGTAGGTTTCAATTCTTGACATGATCTTCATTCTCACAATGGCATCTTTGAAAAAGGATCAACTATTTTGTTTCATCTCCAATGAATGGAACTTAGCATTGTCATTCCCAAGGCAAGTAATCAAATATTTTTGCCTTTTAAAAAATACAGATATTTTATAATTTTGTCCCTTTTGAGCTTATGTTTCTCATGAAAAACGGGTAAGCACATATTTAGATTTCTGAAAAGGAAAAAAAAAAATTGTAAAATCATGAATTCTCAGAAGTGATAGCATTATCTCTCTGGAAACAAAATAGGCTCTTCAAACTGATGGTGGAAACTTTCTCAGGTCTATGAACCATAGTGACAACATAGGAATTTAGTCAAATAGCCACTGCTGTAGTTGCAATGGGATGTACAATATTCACAATCTGAAATATCTTGTAACAAATCTTAGCCTGTCAATCTAATTTTCCTACTTAAAAAGAAAAATGAGCGTTAATTAAGACTTCTTCCCAAAATGAAAATATTTGTGTTTCCAGAAGAAAGCATTTTTTTAAAGAAAATGAAAATTGTGAAGAAGGAAACTTTCACAAGAGGTATTATATGACTATTACATTGTCAACAATTTATAGGAAGACATTTATATTTCTGACTGTACTGGTTTTGGCTGGGCTAGAGTTAAATTTCTCCATAGTAGCTTGTATGGGCATATGTTTTGGATTTGGGATGAAAATAGTGTTGATAACACACTGATGTTGTCATTATTGCTGAGCAGTGCTTACACAGCACCAAGGCCTTTTCCGCTTCTCATCCCACCAGCAAGGAGGCTGGGGGGGCACAAGAAGTTGGGAGGGGACACAATTGGGACAGCTGACCCCAACTGACCAAAGCAATATCCCATACCATAGGAAGTCATGCTCGCAATGAAACTGAGAAGGTTGGCGGGGGTCCACTGCTAGGGAACTGGCTGGACATCAGTTGCTTGGTGGTAAGCAATTGTTTTCCTTTGTATCACTTGCCATTCTTTGGTTTTATTTTATGACCTACTGAGAATCTCACAGAACTGAAACTATGATATGCAGGCCAGCCTGCCACGTCTGCTGAAACACTCCTGCAGAGGTTTTAAATGGATACTTTTGATTCTTTTTATATACTTTATGGCTCTTCTTAATTGTATCATTAAGATAAGATTAGGAAAGAAGCATTTGGTTTAGCTTCAAGAGAGCCTTGGCATTTTTATGCAATTTTGAAGAAAGAGCTTGCAACCAGGATGGCATGAAGAGTATATTTTGTTGTTGAAAAAAAATCCTTCTATGTTCTATAATGAATCAGTGGAATAAGTGGGTGGTGACAGATAATGATTTCAATTGATAATGTGGTATGGATGTTCAAGAGAATAGAAATTTCAATAAATTATTGTGGGACACTGAATACTAATTTACTTCATAAATATTAAAAGTAAGTTCAGCTCCAATTCAACCTATTAACAGGAATGAGCTCCTTCTATGACTGAAATGTTCATATGAAAGATTCTCAATTTAATAGCTGCTTAAAATAATTTCCATTAAGACTGTAACCAAAAACTACACTAAATGTTTAATTAACTAAAGAAGCAGTCAATTAAAAATATGAAATTAAAGAAAGAGTTGCCCTCTCCCATGACTGTGATCCTGTTTTTATAAGCTACATGATGTAGTTAATTATTTTAATCTACTATTGCTCTAGCCATGACATTTATAAAGTATACTTGCGATCACATGTAATGCATATTAATTAGTAGTATTCACAGTTATTGGTTGATATCTTAGTTATCTGCCGTGGTTTAACCCCAGAGAGCAACTAAGCACCACGCAGCCACTCACTCACTCCCCCCCATCCAGTGGGATGGTGGAGAAAATCGGGAAAAAGAAGTAAAACTCCTGGGTTGAGATAAGAACGGTTTAATAGAACAGGAAAGAAGAAACTAATAATGATAATGATAACACTAATAAAATGACAACAATAGTAATAAAAGGATTGGAATGTACAAATGATGCGCAGGGCAATTGCTCACCACCCACCGACCGACACCCCGCCACTCCCCAAGCAGCGATTCCCTGCCCCCACTTCCCAGTTCCTAAACTAGATGTGACGTCCCATGGTATGGAATACACCGTTGGCCAATTTGGGTCAGCTGCCCTGGCTGTGTCCTGGGCCAACTTCTTGTGCCCTGGCTGGGCATGAGAAGCTGAAAAATCCTTGACTTTAGTCTAAACACTACTGAGCACCAACTGAAAACATCAGTGTGTTATCAACATTCTTCGCATACTGAACTCAAAACATAGCACTGTACCAGCTACTAGGAAGACAGTTAACTCTATCCCAGCTGAAACCAGGACACCAATTGAATTTAAAAATATAACTTCTTTATTTTTATATACTTATTTTCCATGGTTTATCATTTATTGTACAGAAACAATTTTTGCTAAGCAGGAGCATAATTTAATTCTGTTTGTTGCACTTTATTCTCTGATCTCAGAAACGGTGTTTAAACAAACAAACAAGCAAACAACAAACAACAACCCTGATTTTTTTGCCAGGATATGCTGTTATTGCAAAAAAACCCACCCCTTTCTGAAAAGATACTTTTCAGAAAAGAAGTTTTTTGTTCAAATAACTGAAATTCTAAAAAAAATAATTCATGTATGGGTCCATCTCTTAGCCAGAAGCAAAAGAATGAATGATATAGTTTAGTCATAATCAGTTATTGTTTTTCAGATACAAAGATGGCAAAGAAATCTAGAAAAATTGAGATCTTTTTAAATTAAAACATAGCATTGGAAAGGTATGTCTAATCTAAATCTGAGAAGAAGGACTATTGTTTGGAGGCTTGTTATTGGGAAAGTACTGGGAGTACATATCACTGATGTTCAGCAATATGCTCTAACTACTCTATTAAACACAGGACTTAAAATTTTTAAGTCCTTAAATGTTTTAATTATCTTTCAATATTTTAAATCTTTAAGGATCAAGTACTACTCTTGATCTGTAACTCATTAATCCTTAATGGACTAGCTCTGTCACATCTCTCAGACAGTTGCTTTCATATGCCCAACTTCAGTAAGAGTGGCAAAAAATCCCAGAAGCCAACATTTCACCAATCAAGAATCAACAATAGGGCAATTTCCTAGCACCAGGGAGCCTCAGCAGCTCACTTCACTTCCCCATAAAGCACAACTTAGGACTAGTCCATGAAACTCTTAAAAAAAA
The DNA here is from genome assembly GCF_929443795.1 of Astur gentilis. Taxonomy (NCBI): domain Eukaryota; kingdom Metazoa; phylum Chordata; class Aves; order Accipitriformes; family Accipitridae; genus Astur; species Astur gentilis. The sequence goes on along the minus strand of NC_064919.1, from coordinate 54,850,684 downwards.
GATTTGTCCGTATTTTCCGAAAGCCAAGCATTTGCTGAAACAAGGATTTTTTTGGATGGATCACTTCTGATATTAGTCAGAAGTCAAAGGAAATATAACAAATACAAATGTAAATATTGTAAGCATAATCAGGTCTTAGCTGCTGGATTGATGAAGACACTATACATGCAAACAATAAATCACAGGCATTTGCAGTAGAAACTTCTGAATAGTGACTCATAAATGGTCTTCAGCTGCAGTTCTGTGGGAATATAATATAATCTGTTCTCTTTGCTCACACAGAATGACAACAAATGACCCAAATATATGGTTTTATTTTACTTTCTTATTTTTAATGCACAACCCCTAAATAATGGAACTCAAGAAGTTCTATCGTGCTGACAAAGCCTTCAACAGCATGGCTGAATGACATGTTTTTTTTAAGTGAAAACCAAGCTATTTTGGATTTAAACTGAATTTATGTTCACCACCAGTGAATTAAAGTTCTCAACAATCGGTCTTACTTTGGGGAGTTTAAAAAGCACTTGTTTTCACAGGAGACACAGAGGGGCTCCTCACGTAATGTTAGGAAAATAACAGTGCCTCACACTGCAGTAACAGTGTTTTCATGTAGTTGCAGTTTCCATATGAATATTCTATGTGTAAATTATAGTAATTCTTAGTGTTGATGCTATTTCTATGATTATGAATTAAATATTAACTTAAAGCACTGCAAAAGTCTTATATGAAATAAAAGATTGCGAGCACAGGTACTACATGTGCTTTAATATATTTTTTAATAAACATGTGAGCTTTCCATTAGTTTAATTACACTTTTATACCTTCCTGATTATAGAAAACAAGTTTAATGACTTTTTCCATACTTTGAGCTGTGAAGTGTGTTCATATTAAGATTCTGTAATGAAAAATAAAACATAAATCTGAAGAACATCTTTCAGGCAGAATAAAGGACGAGTTGCCAGGTTTAACCTGTAAAAACAAAACAAAAAGCCACACAGCAAACAATTGTAGCTTTGCATAAATCATACTTAGCATAAGAGTAATCATTAAACTGTGCAATTCCATGATGAAAAAAAAAAAATTATTGTATAAATCAGTCTACAAGCAGTTATATTTAAAATAATAAATGAAGTATGTTCTCTCTTGTGTATAGGTTAATAACACTGTTAGTATAAAATGATGTAGCTCATTGAAGTGATTTCCTGAAGTGTGCGAAGAAGATGAATTTTTAATTGTTATCAGAAATCCAATTTACCACTGGGTATAAAATGAACACCTTTGGAGAGCAATTACTATAATGAAACAGCATGTCAGATATCCCTCTGGAAAGCAATGTTCTGATGCCATAAATGACAGCTACAAATGTATTCTCAATAGACTGGAAAAAAAAAAAGATAGAGGTCCAGTTTCACTAAAAGTGGATGGTTTTGAACACCCTGTTGAAGTTATACATGAAAAAATGACCACAAGACAAGATAGCTTTTGTAGAGGAAATACCTGCCTCACAAACTTAAAATACTTTTCTGAAAGGCTCAATAAACACGTTGATAAGAGAAAGAAACAGTCAAAACAGTCTGTTTTGGTTTCTGAGAAGTATTCAACAAGGTCTTTAACTAACAAGACTTGGAGAAAGTAAGATGTCACATAAAAAGATGGAAGGCCCTTACATAAATAAAGGAACAGGAAACATAACACAAGAATAAATGATCATTTTTAACTGTTGCATTGATGATTGTGTTGGTGCTGTTCTGTTTAATAGTTTCACAAATGACTTACAAAAAGGGGTGAATTGTCCACTAGTGTCATTTAATTATTGTGTTCAAGTATACAGAGTACTAAATTTGAGGCATGAGTTGCACAAGAGCCTTAAGCAACTCTCTGATAAAAAAAAGGCAAGAAATTAAATTCAACATTCATAAATACAAAATTACACGTGGGAAACAAACAAACAAACAAACATACATTTGTACAAACAATGAACTCACTACTACCACCCAGAAATTTTCTGTGAAAATATCAGCTCACCACTCAGTAGTCATCAAGAATGAAAATCGAAGGGTAGGAATTACTAGGGAAGGCAGCCTGAACAAAATTCACAGCATACAGAAGTTATGATATACACCTTTCTGAACTAATGTTCAATTTCCATTGCATCCTTCTCAAAGATTGCAGTTGGCCTCAGAAAGGTACAGAGAATGGTGACAAAGATACACAATGAAGTGAAATGGCTTCTGTACAAGAAACAAATAATTTGAACAGGACTTGAAAAGTAAAACCACCTATCCCTACCACCTAGGTAGGGATATTCTGCAGATTAAAGTTACATGTAACATTGAAAATTAAGAGGGAAATTTTTTTCTGTCTAGAAAAAGAAGGCTTCATATAAAGTGACCTGATAGGTGAGGAAACTGAGCTGCAGATAGCAAAAAGGTCAGGGGATATTCTTAACAAATGCTGGCAAAAGCCTGAGTTTTCCTCATGGTCTTTCCCAGATGACAATACTGCCTACTGTCTTCACTGATTTTACCGGAAGTCAGGTGCCAGCCCGATCATACCAAAACCTCACAGCCCTCAGTGGAAAAGGAGTAGGATCTTAAGGGATAACAAAATAGGATAAATTAAATTATTATAGGAACTATTAATGAAATGAAGGGAGGAAGTATGAGAGTGAAGAAACAAGAGCCTGGGTCTGAGGGCTTTCATCTGCTTGACCGGATATGAAATGTGGATGCTGTCCTTCTTCTAGGTCCAGGAAACAAGTATCTTTCAGGATATTTTTAATTTCTAAGAACACAATTACTAGCAGAAAACAACAACAAAATCACCTTTCTTTAGGTTTTTTTAGTGAAGCAATTCTGTCTTATATGCAACATTCTGCAGAACCTGAGTTCATGTCTGTTTCATGTGTTTGTTGTAACTGAGGCACGAATGGCTACTTCAGGGACAGAACTACCCAATCAAGCAGTATGTACTGTCTTCCAAGATGAACAGCAGGACCTTAGGTGAAAAAAAAGTAATGGTTCAAAAAACAATAGGAAATCTGGAAATTTGAAACTCGAAACTCTTAAGCTATTTTTAAAAGAGCAGAACTTCCAGTAAGGTTACAAAAAAGGTGTTTCTTTTTCAAAAGAAGAAAGAAAAAAAAAAATCTTATTATGTAACTGCTCTTATTTTTTTCAGAAAACACTCCAGAAACAATGTTCCTGTTACCCATTACAACAGTCTTTCCCAAGTAAGGAAAAGAAATTAGCTAATTTGGTCACTGACATTTTTCTTCATTTCTTTCACACACATCTAAATTTCTTCTTCCATTTTGTTTAGTGTTTTTAATATTTACAAGAATGAACAAATGTGCTACATATTAGTATTACCTGAGTGAATATATACAGGACATATCTCAGATAACTAGTTGGGTAGCTCCACCTCTGCTATATGGCACTGCTGTAGCTCTGTGTCAGTGCCCTTATCCTTCTCAGTGAAACCTTTCACCAGCTCTGTTACATTCTGGCAAACGCCTTTGCATTAAACAACTCTGCATTTTATGATGAAAAAACCCCACCTCACTAAAAAAAAGACTTGCCAGGTTCTACTGGCAAAAACACAAGCACAACTGCAATGACCATCTACTGCACAGTCAAAGAAAAAACTAGTAATTCTGTCTTCAGAATAGGGTTTAACAAGCATGCGGAAAATACAGCAGGGGGTGCATTCTTTGAATAACAAATGAAAAACATATCAAACAACTGCTCATTAAGCAAGTACTGCCAATTCTATGAAACAAATGAGGCAGGATCCTACAGAAAAAAACACAGCATATAATTAGACAATTAAACGACAACATAGTGCACACAAACAAGAAGACCAAATTAAAATATAGCAGGGACTCCCTCGTTTTGTTTTGTTTTTTAAATTTTCTGAATTGCCTGCTTAATCTTTCAATCCTAACAGTATTGTCTAAAGATAGACTTGTTCTTTTTTATCACACTGTAATCTTTACACCATTTTCTATTAAACAGCATTTACAAATTAGCTCAATTACACTAGAGATAAATACAGAGAAAAACACATTTACCATAAGTAGCTTCAGTAACCAAGAATGTCTTGCATTAATGGGAGCTCTAACAATCAACCAACTGAATCTGTGGGTGCAACTGAACACAGCTACATACTGTCATGCTGCATGCTGTAGATTGTCTGAGAGACCTATACTGGGCTCAGAGCTATCACATAGACCTATGGGAGACCCATGCCTTTCTGGTGTGGCAGCACATTCTTAGGTTCTCTACAACAACCAATTACTTATGTTGAAACATTCAAATCCAACTCTGCCTGCAGACAGCTAAATCTATGTATCCATCCTCCTGCTTAAATTAACAATGAAGAACACACTCTGTTGGTCAGTATATACCATAAGCACCTTCTGTTTAAGTCTGTTGAAGTGCTGTCTTTGTGGCAAACTCAACAATCATTAGTCCATCCTTTGTATTTCTTCTGTGTACTTCTTTACATTGCAGTTTGGTCTCTCAGAGGTGCCATATGTAGCAAGTACTGTTCTGCAAGGGGCAACACTTACTGTTTGCTGAATAGCATAACATTCTCATAAAACCTGATAAAATCACCACAGGCAAAGAAAAGCAAACCAGCTGTCAAGTGGAAATAAACTGCATTTATTTTTTATTTTGAAAATTTAATTTTCAGCTAAAGATCTTCCCTACAGTTCATTTTCTATGAAGCATATACACAGTGACTGGAAATGCTCTCTCTGGTTACTTGCTTCTCTTGGATTAATACCTAACAGCTCAACATCTGTAACTAGAATAAAGCATTTAAGAAAAGGACTGGCAGCATATCTATCTGCTTTTGCATTTGAATCTACCACTAACTTAAAATTTCTAAGCAAAATTAAATAATCTATAAACTGTTGTCTCTAGGGAGAAAAAAAAAAACAAAAACAAACCAAAACCAAAACAAAACCATGAGAACAATAATACTTCTAAAATTTACTTTGAGACCTATGAATCAAAATTGTAATTGATATCAGTGCAAAATGTTATTAACATCCAAGACAATCTGTTTCTATACTTTTCTAAATAACGGCTATTTTGGTATTCACTACAGACATACCATTATAGATATATAGTCTACTCTGAACTCAGTATAAACTGAGTCTATAGATGTGGGCCAAGTTTTCCATGACAAGCCACAATTCTGGGTTCATATTCTTTCAGGAAACTTGACTCACATCTGTGTCACAACAGCATTCTGAAAATTTTGTAATGTAATCTCCTGGAAAAGAAGATAGAGTCTTCGGAAAACATCCAGATGATCTTCACTATGTAGCCTTAAGAAATTTCCCAAACCATCATTTAAGTTTTGTAGTGTTTTGTGCCACAGCCACTTGGACAAGATCTCACACATTATTAGTTCAGTGCCTGTATTCTTCAAATGAGCACAGCAGGCAATCTTCATCCCTGCAACAATATAATCCTCTTCCTCTAGTGCCTGCAGGATGTTGTCTGCAGTATTTGGGTTTGGTTTTATTGCTATAGCATGAACTGCTCTCTATTCTCTACGTCACATATCTATTCTCAATCCCCCAGGAATGCTGAATATTTCAAGTTTCAGACTGAACTAAGTTTTTCCATAATCCTCTGCAAACCAGCCATGCTCCCAAACAGAGGAAGTGCACAACTGCAGACAGCAGAGGGGCTTTGAATCTAAGGCAATGCTCAGGAGAGAAACTGGACTCCTTTGATATAACTGAGTTACTGCAGTTTCCAAGGCTGAGTCAAACAGACTGCCAGCTATTCCTCTGAAAGATTGCTAGCTCATTGTCTCTAAATATACCCAGATTATGCAGGTTTCTGGTGGTTTCTATGCACAGATCTGTTCAAATATTAGATTACAACCTTGGTGATCAGAAAGCTGTAATATCACAAGGAACTTTTTTGGTTAAGCAAATGCAAGTTAATTTGATCTTCTGATTCTATTCAATAGTGTTTTTCCAGCTATATATGATTTCAGGGTTAAAAAAATCCACATTTCCAGTGAGAAATTTAGTTTTTAATTCAGGGCAGGTTCATTAAGAGTACTCAAAAAAGGAACTTGTAGGGGCCAGCATTATCGTTCTCTGATGTCACACACAGTTTAGAGTCATCTGAAGTAAAAATTAAGGATTATTACTTTTCCTTGATTGTTAATCAGCATGAAGTCTTGAGTTTATACAATAACTGTCCCTGCCTGAAAAGGTACAGTATGAATGATCTGCTAGGCTTTCAAAGTCAGGCCATTTTGTTATGTTCATTTCTGTCATATGGATGATACAAATAATCTGAAGCAGCAAAATAATAATTTTCATGTGCAGGCAGAGAAATTCCAGTGATCTCTTTCTCTGTCGTTACTAATGCAGCTCCTCTAACAAAAAATTGGAGTTCATTATATCATGGGAGTCTTCAATGACTCTACAGGCAACCTAAAACACAACTGGACACAATGGCTATTGAGGGTATTTCAGTTTTAAAAGTGTAGTGCCCAAGATTTAACTGGTGGGTTTTTTTTAATGCATAGTATCACTCCTTAAAGTTTGACAGAGCAATTACTTAGACAGCTCTGTTTGAATTACCCCATTTTGAAATACTACCATATTGTTCAGAAAATGTGTTACAGCGTAACATAGTCTACTGTAACCACATAGCATCCAACAGAAATGACTGGCTCCTCTGTTTATCCTTTTAACACAAAACCAGTCAAAACCACATATACTTTGTTAGGATTAAAGTCAGAAAAATCCTATGCTATCAAGTTAATTAATTTCTGAATTTTTCTATGTAGCCCACATGTGAGTGTATTACATAAAGGGGGAAAAAAACCTTGTTCCAGGTGCACACAACTAGCTCATTTAGGCATTGTCAACTGTCTTTACCCACCTTCCCTTTCAGCTTACATCACTTTTCTAGCTGTAGACAGTTTAGAACACAGACACTTCACAGTCACATGATTTTAAGTTTCCCTATGATGACTGTAGGTTTTAGACACTAAGCCCACTTTGGCATACTCTATTTTAGTCTGAACATTTCTTAGCTCGGCATAAATTTGTATACCAGATGCCGCCTTATAATTAACACATTGGGATTTGGGAGCTGTAGACTTTTCTGGTTACAAACTTTCCATCAAACCGACATCTGTGATTTATGCTTCCAACTTGCTTTCAATACATTTACATAATCTGTTCGATACAAGGGGAGATCATAAACTCTCCTTACATATTTAGAAACAGATTCCACAGAGAGAGTTAAAACCAAATCAAGAAATGGTTTAAGCTTCTCTTTTACAGTGATAGTTATTTTAAAACAGCTATAATCAAACCTTTACAGAACAAAAATAAATTTTAGAATCATAGAATAATTTAGGTTGGAAAACATCCTTAAGATCATCAAGTCCAAACAGAAACCTAACACTGCCAAGTCCACCACTAAACCATGTTCCTAAGCACTGCATCTTTTAAATACCTTCAGGGATGGTGACTCAACCACTTCCCTGGGCTGCCTGTTCCAATGCTTGATAACCATTGCAGTGAAGAAATTTTTCCTAATATCCAATCTAAACCTCCCCTGACACAACGGGGGGCCATTTCCTCTTGTGCTATTCCTTTTTATGTGGGAGAAGAGATGGACATCCACCTCACTACAGCCTCCTTTCAGGCAGTTATAGAGAGCAACAAGGTCTCCCCTCAACCTCCTCTTCTTCGGACTAAACAACCCCAGCTCCCTCAGCCACTCCTCATAAGACTTGTGCTCCAGGTCCCTCACCAACTTGGTTGCCCTTCTCTGGACACGCTCCAGCACCTCAATGTCTTTCCTGTAGTGAGGGGCCCAAAACTGAACACAGTACTCGAAGTGCGGCCTCACCAGTGCTGAGTACAGGGGGACAATCACCTCCCTGCTCCTGCTGGCCACACTATTTCTGGTGGAGGCCAGGATGCCATTGGCCTGCTTGGCCACCTGGGCACACTGCTGGCTCATACTCAGCTGGCTGTTGACCGACGCTCCCAGGTCCTTTTCCACCAGGCAGCTTTCCAGCCACTCTTCCCCAAGCCTGTGGTGTTGCATGGTGTTGTTGTGACCCAAGTGCAGGATCTGGCACTTAGCCTTGTTGAACCTCATACAATCGGCCTTGGCCCATTGATCCAGACTGTCCAGATCCCTCTGTAGAGCCTTCCTACCCTCGAGCAGATCATCCCTCCCTCCCAACTTGGTGTCATCTGAGAACTTGCTGAGGGTGCACTCAATCCCTTTCTCTAGATCATTGATAAAGATATTAAACAGAACTGGCCCTAATACTGAGCCATGGGGAAAATTTTGTTTCCTCCCAAGGGAGAAGGAGGAAAATCCTTACTATTTGCTTGGGAAATAGAGCACATGAAAAAGGAGGTTCAGAAACTGAAATTTGTAACCCTTCTCTGACACCTGAACATTGCTTATTATTTTGGATTTCCCCATTTTGGTTAGGAGCATTTCAGGAAGTAGGATCTGTTTCAAGAAAACTGGTAAAGCAGTGCACACCTGTGTGTGGATCTGCAAGAATGAACTACATACTGACCTCAGTGCCATGGTTCTTTCTTCTGGCCTGCACAACTGTCATTGGCATATGGGCAGTTTCAGTGTCTTCTCTCTGGAGGACACATGTAGCTCTCCCCCAAAACACCTACCAGGGCCATTCAGTAAATCAAATTGATCATACTGATGGGAAAGGTTATTTGGTGCTCTGAAGGATCTCAGGAAGTAGAGAAGAGCAGGAATTGCTCAGCAGAGTAAGATAGCCTGAGGCTCTTTCCCTTCTCTCTTTCCCTTTCTTTATCTCCTGCTAAATGCAGGAACAGCAGCAGACTTGCTGCCCCAGTGCTCCACATGGGACTCCTTCTCCAAAAAAATTGATTTCTTCCTATGCTCCCTGAATCACTGCTAATTAATCAGCACTCCACTTTCTGCCCTGGACTCAACTGATTAAATCTAAACAGCCACAACACATTTGTCCAAGTACTTTAAAGTACATATTATATTAGGGTTCATTCTTTGCAGTGACCATTTCCATTAAGGGCTGAACCCCCACTGACTACTAAGGAGGTACCTTCACATCTTAACTCTATACTACCTGCAATATCTTAGAAATTTTCTCTAGATGTCTTAGGAAAGAATCAAGTATTAGGAGAACATTACTGTATTAAAGGGGATTGCAGATTATTAAAAATTAAAATTGTTGAAGGCAATAAGAGAAAATCTGAAATATTATGATGAAAAATGTGCATACATGGCTATCAAATATTATTGGAAATTAATACTTTCACAACCATAAACAGGTTGTCTTTAATTAAAATAAAATAATTAATTAAAAAAACCACACAGAAAAAAAAAAAAAGAGAAAGAAAAGAATATTGAAGATGCTTTTATGTTCTGCTCCAAGCCAAATAATTCAATAAAAAAGACAGAAATAAACTGAATCACTTACAGGAGATAAGAAATATGAAGGAACAACACTGGTTTTCATTCTGAACACCACTATAAAATCACCTTCCAATATTTCTTTTCAAAATATATTTTGATTAAAGTTTACCAGCTCCCTGACAGAATACTTTACTCTGAGCATTATTTAAGACCTAAAAAACCCCATAACTACAAGTTATTTTTAATTTTTCTGGAGAAGCTGCACAGCCAATTATAAAAAAAACAAACAAAACAAAACAAAACAAAACAAAAAAAAAAAAAAAAAAAAAAAAAAAAAACCCAGAATATATCTTTTTCTAATGTCTTTGTTTATTAATTTTGTATCTAGCAGTTTCACCAGGAAAATAAATCACAGAGTGCGTGGTATGTGTGCATATATATATATATACACAAGTATACATTTTTATATATAGATATATATTTACCCCACTCAAATATGTACCTAGTTTCTGACTAGACATGGAAAGCAGAAAGGTATGTTTCTCTTTTTGTAACACCAGAGGTCAATATTTATTCACATTTGTAATAGCAGATTACCATTCTAATGTAATGACAGGTGAACTACAAACCAGATTTGTATTTCTGGATAACCTTAATTCACAGAGAGTATTCTGATTATGCCATAAAGGAAAAGAACACTAATGTGAAGACAAGTCATTTCTAATAGGAAAATTAGAGACCACTTGCTAAAGCTAAAGTCCAATACCTTTAAGAAAGACTGAGTACACAGATATTAATATGCATTTCTATTCATTAATAGTCAAAAGCAATATCCCAATACAATCTCCTTAGAAAAATCTTGTGGCAGATCAGGACCTTACTGCTTATAGTCACCAGCATGAATAGAGCCATGAATCAGTCACAGAGTCACAGCATGGTGTTCAGCTGGAGAACTGAAATTCAGATATACGAAGGGAGAGAGAGGCAGGGAGGGCTCTTTGGGAGATGTGTTGCCAGGGGAAGGCTACTGACACCCCCCCAGAACTTTCCCTCCATGAGAAGGTCAGAGCAAGGCAGGGGTTGCTTTGTCAGAGCTTAAGATAAAAACTCATGGAGAAAGGAAAGAGGATGCCGATATAAAATGCTCTGTAATCCAGACACTGCTGTGCTTGTTATCTTTAAGCTCCAACACCTTCCATCTGTGACAATTACAATTACCTAGCACTTGCACAGATTTTTTTCCCCTCTGACTGCTATAAAATAAAAGCCTGTGAAGTTAGCAGAAGGTTGATCAGATACCTTTCTGAGTTTGTCCTCAAAAGCTCACAATCCATATTGTCTGATGGCTCATGCATAATTTTTCTTGACTTAACACTGTCTAGTGAAGTCTCTGGGCAAAGTAACCTAGTTTAAGAACACTGGAATTCAGTGTAGCCTTTTTTTCTTTACTTTATACTTTTTTTGGACTTGGCAGTGTTAGGTTTACAGTTGAACTCAGTGATCTTAAGAGTCTTTTCCAACCTAAATGATTGTATATTTCTATGATTTATGTTACAGCCAACATACATAGATTAAAAATACACTACAAATCACCAAGCCATACAGGCCAGCTAGTTTTCTAGCTCCATTAGTTAAAAACTAGGCTTTTTTAATAATAGCTGCACATTAAAGGATTATTTGAAAGCATGTCCATGACTTCAGTTATTGGAAACGTGGCAAGTGTGTTGGTTTGCTATATACATACTTCATAATTTAGGCTACCCAGCTGAGCTCTACTGCATTGCTGCAATTAATGTAAAACTGCTTTGTGAACTTAATTTCACCTTCTTTGATACTGCTGGAGACAACATTGTGCAACCTCTGATTTTTCCAGTATGGAAAAGTTTACCATTACAAATACAGAAAAAAATAAAGCGCATAAAAGATGGAAATATGTGCTTCATTTCTTTTTTGATGCAGAAAAAATAGCTAAGCGACACAGTCCAATATATGATCTATTCTATTGAAATAGAAGAAAAAAAGAAGTTATATGAGTATTAAAAATGTTTTCTTAGAGTGAAGTAAATGATGAAATAAAAGCAGTGAGTGAAGTGAAAAATGACTGCATGGTTGTTTAAAGCTCTTTCAACAAATGTTTTCCATAATTACCTCTTTTCCCAATTAAAGCAAACAGTACAGCATAAAGCCAGATGAAATATTCAGAATGTTTAAGTAGCTTTCAAAGTAAGCATAGGGGGATTTAAAAAAATAAATTAGCCTGGATTCCCTGAAACTAACAATGAAGCAGAATTTTAATTTACTCTCATCAGAAATGCCAAACTATTAATGAAATGTTACTGATTTGATACTAAATTTAAGATTAAGGAGACAAAAAAAAAAAGCAATCAAACAACCAACCTAACAACAAAAAAACCCAAACAGGAAAAGTTATCTTTATATTTCTGGTACATTTGAATAAGCCTTGGGTAGCACAATACCCCTCTTTCTGGGGTGTTACACAGACTTATGTAGACAACTGTGCTGCCTAAAATTCTACAAAACTGATATTATGAAGAAGAGAAGACTCAGGTTAGGAAAAGTCAATGTTCCTTTTTCAGAGGTTTGCTTAGGTAGCATGGTGGTGAGGGTTGGCTGACATTACATATTTCAGTCATTCAATCTTTAGCTGCAACATCCTTTATTTGTATTTAATCTGTTTCTAGGAACTCTGCAGGACTCCTGTCCTAGTGTTTATTGCTTTGGTTTCAGTTGTATGGGATTAAAAGCTGTGTGGTCAAAAAGCCTCTTGAAAACTCAATACAGTTAAAAAGTGAAACAGATAGCTCTGATTTTGAAAGTGCTAAATGTGTTTGGGGAAGCATCTTCATAAATATGTGTCAAAGCTGTTTGCCCACTTTTAGATGTCGCCAGTTTCCACATTTCTATGCCATACCGCCTGCAGACCTGGAAAATCCTCCCACGCTGAAATCCATGCATGTAAAGCTAAAGCTGTAGATGTGGAAAGTTTGCCTTGCCCTGGTTTTCAGAACCTAATGTTGCTCAGAGACCACTGGAGATCATTAAAGAAACCAGCATGGCTTGCTGTTACAGCCACCAGTAAAAAAGGATATACTTCAGGTTATTCATCTCCAATTTATAGTTTAAAAAAAAAAAGAAAAAGAAAAGTAAAAAAGCTGGAAGGATTAGCTCCAAGTTTGCTTCTGAAAAAGCACAGTTAGGTGATTGGTGAAGTAAGACGCTTATTAGTTTTTCACGGGAAGGCACTGTAAACCAGGGGAAAAAAAGATGGATAAAAGCATTTATGTCATGTTTTCTTTCATCTAGGTTTGATATCATTCACCTTTTTTTTTTTTTTTTTAAATCAATTTTGACAAAGTGATCACTCATTTGCAGGTAAATGTATCTGTGATTGAAATCTTAAATAGCTAACAAACCCTAAGGATCCAGCTATGACACAAGCACTACAGTGCACACGCATACACAAACAGACAAACAGGTGCTCACAAACACACATCCTACACAGCTTAGTGTCCTTCACCACAGCTGTCAATTCACACCTTAAAGAACTGAGAGTTGAGTAAATAAGGGCTGAATTACTCTCAGACTTCAAGAAAAAAATAATTGCTCCAAAGTAAAGCTTCTGATGTTACAGAAAAAAATAGTTGCCTGGTTGGGTGCAATCACATATACTTTTGGAGGGGCTACACAAGTAGTATTAACTACTATCTAGTGTTTGTAGAGGCCACCAAGATTATTTTTGCATCTTTATTTGATTTTTTGTGGTATAATAAAGGAAGATTTCTTTAGCTATGAATATATGAATACATAAAGGGGTTTATAAGAAAGATGGAGGGAGAATTTTTACAAGGGCCTGTAGTGACAGGACAAGGGGCAACAGTTTTAAATTGGAAGAGGGTAGATTTAGATTGGATACAAGGAAGAAATTCTTTAGGGTAAGAGTGGTGAGACACTGGAACAGGTTGCCTAGAGAAGTTGTGGATGCCCCATCCCTGAAAATGTGGTATTGAGCAACCTGATCTAGTGAAAGATGTCCCTGCCCATGGCAGGGGGGGTGGACTAGATGGTCTTTAAGGGACCCTTCCAACCCAAACCATTCTATGATTCTATGATTCCATGATAATATATCTGTATGCAGCTATAGAATTTTTAGAATTACACACAATAATTTTGAACTTGTGTAGGTATGTAAGTTTGATTGACTACTTAAGAACACAGGAATATTCCATGCAATAAATCTGCATAATATGTTTTTTTCCCGGATAATGGCTTGAGTGCACAAGGATCCAAACTGATACAGAGCTGCCTTATATGTGGAAAAAAAGAAAACAGGCATGAAATGTACTTTCTGAGAGCAGCACTTAATAATGTTCGGATGCAGTGGATTCAAATTGCGTTTTCAACTTTCAAGGATTTAGTACTTAGGCAATGACCAAAGATGAAGTTATTTTACTCTGTAAAACTAAATGTCAACACAGAAAAAATTTCGGGGGGGGGAAATGTGGAAACTTGGAAGATGAAAATTAGCTTAGTCAGCACAGTGTTATTCAGACATTCTGCCAATTGAGATATATGCTATTGGGCTACTCATTTCCTACAGCAAAGTAACCATTTCAAGTGGTAAAACATAGTAAAAGATAACTAAAAAGTGTATCTTACATAGTTGTGATCACATCTGTGAGTGGCAAGGAATGAAATGACTGAAATATAAGTAATGCTTATATCTGAATCAACTATTTACAAGAGAGAAGAAATGAATCACTTTTAAAAATCTGGTTTTGATTTCAAGTTCTCTGAAAAAGTAAGGCCAATAGCCTAGTGACCATGTGTCACATGGTGAAATCAACTTAAATGACCGCTTCCTTACATGTTCCTCTAGTCTGTGGACTGACACTAAATCAAAGCACTATTAGAAAACCAGACCGTGTCCCTCTGTTAATTGATTGTGAAAAGACACATATGTTCTATTAAACCACAAAGGATTGGCAGATTTTTTCTAGTACTCTGAAGATAAAGCAGAACATTTCTCCTGTAATTAAGCAGGTGGTTTTCCCAGCAGTTTGCAGAATAACAATAATCAACTAATAATTTCTTATATGAATGCCTGGCAAGAGTTGAAAAGTCACATTTTTCCTGATGCAGGATCTCTTCATTGTTAAAGTTACCATTTTACACCAGGACATGCTTTTGTGGGGTATGCACAAAAGGTTTAAGACTTCCATGCTCAAAATACAGTATTTTGATTAAATAGTTCAGTACAAAACTCACTAGAAACATAAATCTATGTAAGCCTGATCAGAATTTTGCATCTTTATCAAATGCATTTGGAATCCTGTTGCTGCTTAGATTCTGATACCATGGCTGGCTTTTTATTCCTTGTTCTCTCTTTGTGTACTAGGCCTCACTCATTTTGTATAGAAAAAGCAATACCTGCAATCATGGGATGCTTCTCTAACTAGTTCTGTTAAAAAAAAAAAAAAAAAGGCTGTAGGAGATTATTCTAGATTAGACACCAATAGGGGGGTTGTTTGTTTGTTTCTCTGGGGGACAGAAGAAACAGAAGCTGTGAAACAATGTCCTTTCAGACACCTGATATAAGCATGACACTCCAGATTGTGCTTTAAAGTTGAACATGCATCCTGCCCTTCCATTAGCAATGGGCAATTAACTGATATGAAATTCCAACGTATATTATCTTAGTTGCTAAACCTTTTGAATTGTCTGTACCGTTTTTTTTCTTCCACCTTTGAAAGTGTTGAAGTTACTACTTCATGTATATTCTAAAATATTTTCCCTCTGTAGTAATTCAACCACTCATTCATTGGCAAATCTTACTGATAAGCAGCCCCAAACTGGATGGTGTTTTCTTCCACACAACTGCAGCACATAAAACCAAAATAAATTAAAAAAAATTCAAACTTCCTTCCACTCCAACTGAACAGTGAAGTTTTTGTTTGAAGGTCCAAAATGCAACATGCAGTCCCAAGGAACAATGCAGCCCGGACAGTGCCTGGTTAGTAACAGCTGTGCAGACACGAAAGGACACTAGGTTGGCCATGAGGCCACAGTGTTCCCTTGGCAGCAGTGAAACCTCCCATGTCCAGGGCTACATGAGGAAAGTGCAACCAGAAGGTACAGAGAGGAATCCTGCCCCACTGCCTGGGACCCATGAGACAGAATTCAGTGCTGTGCCCAAACTGGGGCTCTCCTGTATGGGGCAGACACTGATATACTGGCACAAGCCCCATGGAGGCCATGGAGGTGATTGGGAGCTGGAGCACTCTTTGTCCAAGAGGAGGCTGTGGGTGCTGGGTCTGTTCAGCCTGGGAAGGGATGGACTTGGGGGATCTTACTGGCATCTACAAATGCCCAAAAGAAAAGAAAATATGGAGGCAGACTTCTCAGAGAATCACAGTTACAGGATGACAGGCAACAATTCCAAGTTGATATAAAACAATTCTGATGAAAGTTATGTATTTTTTTCACAGTGATAGTGCTGAAGCACTGGGACAGGCTCACCAAAGAGGTTGTAAGAACTCCATACTTGGAGATACTCAAAACTTTACCAGAGAAAGGCAGGAGCAACCCAGCCTAACTGTGCTGCTTTGACCTAGATGACTTCCAGAGGTCACTGCCAACCTAAATGATTCTGTGATTGTATTGTATGTATTTTCTATGTATATATCTTTTAGTATTAAGAGCACAGTTCTTATGTTCCTTAGTGTACAAGCTATTATAAGAAAACACATTGAAAACTGCCAAATGAAAAACCAGGAGAACTCTGGTTCCAGACAGGTCATCACATGGACCTTTGGTACCACCTCAGTGGTAGTGAAACATCTTGTGGACAACTTCACTCCCTACTAAAAGAAGAGAGAGTTAGTTGTGGCACCTACATAGAAAAATACATGATGGAAGACATTAAATTTTTATGGTTTTAATTGTGAAAAGGGTAAAGTCTTCAAAGCAGGTGTTTCATGATGATGACTATTATTATTATTTTCAGCTATACAATAGATTATACTTCTTGAGTCAAAAAGATCAGTGTAACCATAGAAACACTGGTTTACTGTTCAATCAGTTTAAAAATAGGTGCTATGATGAATATTTAACTATCCAAGAGATCAAGATTGTCCCTATATCATCTGTGGTTGTCCAATATTTTTGATGTAAACCCTGCTATGAAAAGTATAGTTAATACTATACTCTAGTATATACTATATTTTAGTTTGAAATATAATAACTGCAGAATAAAATATTATATATTAAGTTTCTGACCTTTTATTATAGGTCAGGATCAAGTACATGCATGAATGAATGAAGGAATCAAATTAATTTATTTGTTATCAAGTATTTGCAAAGTGGATGATTTAATTTGACTACGGAGTCTTCACTGTTTGCATTTTTAACAACAGTAATGAAAACATGAAAATCTTTATTTAGAATTCATAAAGAAATAGTCTACATTTTAGACCAGTATTAATGCTCTCCATAGCATGACAGAGAATACCAGCTACAGAAAAGCAGCTGGGAGTTCTGTCAGTATTCCGAAAAAACATCAAGCAATGTCAATTGAGTTCAAGTTAAAGAGGACCACAGGTGATAACATAATCTAATTTTCCATTGTACTTTGCACTTTTACACCTGATGAATAGACTAAGAATGATTCTCTGCCAAATCAAAATGGTAATGTTTTACATCTGCTTTGCATGAGGAGAGAACAAAAGAGGTACAGAAGAGGCTTTGGGGACAATTTAAAAAGCTGTATGATGTAGGCCAAGATAGCCCAGTTAAATAATATAAGAGTTAATGGTTGTAAAGGAAAAATACGTAATAAAAAAGCAACTTACTGAAATTTCATACATTGTTAGTGTAGTAGTTTTATGCAGACAGAAATTGAATCTACATTTTTAAAATATTTCTTATGCTTTAAGTTGTGTCCATAAATTATATCACATCATGAAGAAGTCTCAGATCTTCTTTTTTTTTTTTTTTTTTGGTAAATATCCCTTCTAATGAGAAACACCCGCTCTATGGATCATGAACAATTAATGAAATCTAATGTAGTTTATCAAAATCTCACTGTAAGGTAAAGAGAGGAAAAAAATTGTTTGTGTTACTTGATTTAATATAGATAGACTTAGTACTGTTAGTATTAGATATAATATATAAACTTGTATCCCTCACTGAATAAGTCATTACAGTCAAACAACTGTATCACCTCTCATGGATCATGCTGTAATTGCTACAATTTACCACCGCACATTAACGACTGGGTTTACTTTGTTAACACCTGCCTCTTCTGCTAGGGTTCTCCAGAAAGCATGCATGTTTCCTGCTTGCTGTGATTTATTAGGTATCAATGACAAATCAGCTGTCCCAAGCAGCACTTAGCCTCTTAGCTCAGCAACTCTGTGACTGTTCCCACTTCAACCCTTCTTTTTCCTCAGTCATGCACTGCAGTCATAATGAAGTCATCCATCCTCCTGACAACAAAGAAGACCTTAACCCTTTGATACAAGTGTCAGCTACAGAATCTTTAAATCCAGGAAAGGTAGAATAACTAAAAGAAACATTTAATGCTACAAAAGACTTTATTTTTTTTTTGTCAGGTAGACAGATTTGCATGCATACATAAGCACCCCCCATACACACAAACACTTGTGTATCTACTATAATTTGTTTGCAGAGAACATCTGATGACGCTACATAATAAAGCTTGTGTTTTGGGTTTTTTTTGTTGTTTTTTTTTTTTTTTTTTTTTTAAAGCATTGAGTCAGGGACAGCTGTATTGTTGAAAAGAGGTAAAACTTTGACTTCAGAAGGTTATCAGAAGGGGTCCAGCAAGACCTTTCCATCACGCTTCCAAGTACACACTATGTACTGACAAGAGAAAAGGATGGTAAAATGTTAGCATTTGAAATGGACAAAAACTCACTGTTTTTCCACGCAGGAGGGCAGGTGCTTTAGTTATCCCATGTACAATAATTTAGGGCTCAGATGATTATGAAAATAAGTATATATGGATTATTTTTTTTTTTCATTACTGCACACTGTCTATGAGAAGACAGCAACAGGACATAAGTTAGGACCCATTTTCCCTCTAAGGTATTATTATAACAACCTTTCTTTCAGGTAAGTATGTGTACGTGGATATAGCAGAAGTATCTTTCATAAATTTTTATTATTAACCAGAAAGTAGATGAAAAAGCAGTTGTAAAATGTATTAACTTGAGAAAGTTAGTGATAGAGCTGGACAACAGAAAACAGTCTTGGAATTTTTTTATTTTGGTCTGAAGCTCAAACAAGATTTTAATATGTATTTGCATTACACAAGCAATAAGAATGATGTCTCATTTTACTGGATATCATGCATGTATGTCATGAGATTGAATCTTTCCCCACCATTGCCACAATCTTACAATGCAAACAGACAAGCTCACACCACACGCGTGAAGGGTACTTGATTTTAGTGAGAGCCAGAGTGTTTGCATATCTAAGTAACTTACATCACATTACACAGAAACTTTTGTGAAATTTGCACAGCTGAAGTAAGGTCTCCTGATTTCCCATCCAGTGCCTTGGTAACATGACTATCATTTTCCCTGCCTTGCTATTGCCAACATCTTCCTAACTTCACTGCAAAATGAACTGTTAGGTGTACATTTATGCCATCTTCATTTAATCTAAATAATCAGCATCCACTCTGAGTATTATGACCTTTCCTTTTTTTTTTTACATACTAATGTGTTCTTGGAGAATTTTATCACTGCTTTTCATTTAATTTTATTTTACTTCGGTCTCCCTAAGGAGAGAGAAATAGAACTGTTCATCTCACTTTTTTGAAGACAGCAATTCCCTTATTCCTACAGTCTTTATACCTGGGAAGAGACAAATCCTTTGTTTGCAATTTATTTAACAGTAAAAATATGTAAGTATCATTTCTTTGTAGTAGATAGTAAATATTATTTATTTATTAACAAATGTGTGTTACTTTCTAGGCATATTTTCCAATTTAATTAAACCAAAAAAGATAATCTGCTTCATAACAACCACCAAAAAGTGTATTCATTACTTTTACCTACACTTAAAAAAAAAAACAAAAACAAAAACAACTCAACAACAACAACAAAAAAACACATCAAAATTCTGTGCTTGGAAAAGAGGAACACACTTCAGTCTACAGTGTTATCATGGCAGATTAAAATTCTTGGGTATGGTCCCTAAAGATTTTTATTTGGCAAGACCTTTAGTGTTCTCAACAAAAGTTCAGGTTTTGTAACAGCTCTTCATTAAGGTTGTGTTCAAAGCAACCAGCCTTTTGCCTTATTACCAGAAGATGCTGGCCAGGGAGCTTTGAGTTTAACTCCATGTTATCAAAAACAGTCAGGATTAAGCCATGAGATATCCCCGTAATTACTTTACCTAAAATAAACCTAGGCTTTTTTGGAGAAATAGTCTGTCAGGTTTCCAATTTTTATAATGTAGCTACTCAAGTAACAGGAAAAGATGATCCCGTTCTCTATTTTCTCCCCATTTTCCTTTAACAGTGACAATAGTTTGTAGCTAGACTTCCTACTGAAGCTAAAGAAAGAATCTGAACTGATCAATAAAAAATGCATATTTCCAGGTGTCCATTACATTCCCATGTGACTTGCTGCTTCCCCAGTGGTGTGAGAACCTGGTATATTTTAAATAAATTAAGCATACATTGTTTATGTGAAAGTGCTAAGTGACTTGAAACATGATCAGCAAAATAAGGAACAATCATTTGGGGAAACTCCTTCAAGATTTTGATACAATACAGCAGGAACATAAGGTATATTGAGCTGATTAAAATATGAGAGCTTATGGATGACATATCAGAACAGCTTTAGATTTGGGGTACACCTACGTCACTTTTGTTTGTTTTATATTGTAGAAGTCATGCCTCACTTATTTGGCTTTCCATTAATTAACATGATTTTTCAAACGAAAGGTCAACTTCAAGAAACAGAAAAAGAGTCAGTGTGTATTTTCTCAATAATCAAAGAAACTTCTGAGCCTTATGACAAGAGGAGGAACACTGTGACTACAATAGTGAGTTTTGTGCGAATGAATCGTACATGAACTTCAAAATTTTATAGCTCTGTTCTAAACTGGCAGCTCTTAATGTCAGGGAGACATAGCAAAAATCTTCTATCCCTCTTAAGTAGCAAACCTTTATTTTCTCCCTGTAATAAAATAACATGAATTATAACAATAGTGTAGATTAAAGAAATGAAGAAGCATTAATATAATCAAAACCTCTCTAGGGGCTACTGTCATTACCCATTAAAAGGTAAGTGACAAGTTCTTCTTAATTTGCTATTAGTCTTCCACATTTCCCCCACAATTTAATACAGCAACATTTTATTTAATTAGTATGCTCATTATAACTGTTTGTCATAGTGGTTTGTTTAGTTGACACAAGTTGTCTAACACTGACTGTACAGATGGCAGAGTACCAGTGTCTAGTCTCAGAGGAACTATTTGACCACTGCAGTAAAAGAGCAATAAACAAAATAACAACATTGCAGCCCACTCCAGTTTATGTAGGCAGTCAGCCTTTTATCGCTGTAGAACCTTGAAATGGATGTATGAGCGCTGCTGCTATAAACAAAGAGTTGTTTACAGCTTTGGGATGGCAGATACCAGTACTGGCCTAGAAGCTTCAGCAGCCTGAATGTCAGAAACTGACTAATGTGGAGAAACATACTGTGGCTGGTTTTATAGAGAATATGTTTTATAAACCTCAAGGGACAATTTATCACAAATTCATCCACTCTGCTGCAGATTGCTGCTTTAACGTTGAATACTGGATTTTGGTCCACACATCAGATCAAGCAAAGAAGGGGGGGAATCAAAGGGTATACTACTTTCTCTTCACTTCATCATGATAATTCTTGAATTTCTTCATAGAAAATCTATTTTAAATGTCTATTTTCCCATTTGTACAATTAAAATATCCTGTGATTTATGGGTAGTTTGTTAGAAAAAGTCAAACCTAGTTGCTGCTATATCCTCTTTCAATCCTTCCTGTTTATTTGCATGCTGTTGTTCAAACTGCATGCCATTTAATAATAATAAAAAACATATTTTATGCTACTAATAGGGAGGCAAAAATGCATCTGTACTCCCATATTGAAAAAAAAAAAGTATTTTAAGAGTAGAGAAAGACAAAAATTCTGCACACACAGATTTTTATTTTTTTTTATTGCCTTGTTAAATATCAGTGTCAGTGGCCAATAAGTAGTCACCGTTTTCCTCTATCTGTTGACAATAATAAGATAGGTGGCAACTATTACATTTATCATTATTTTTCCTTTATCTTTTCTCTTTGCACAGTATGTAACACACAATTCAAATTGGCAATGTAAAGTCAGATGCTGACCATTACATGGCAACTTTACATTTAAATTTGGGACTAAACCTGCTTTCTTTCCACGTATACCAATTTCATACTAGCATAACTCTACAGAATTATACAAAAATTTATACTGACAAAAAACGTGAGGTAAGAACAGAGATCTAATGCTAATGTCATTTAAGTCTTGCTTCCAAAGTAACATTTTCAAAAGCACTTAAGGCAAATCTATGAAACATTTGTTTCATGACTACATTGATACCATAAACCTTGACCCATACGTGGAAAGTCACTCCAGCTTTTTTTTTTGGAAGGCTTCTGTTAAAATTTTTACACAAGTTGCACAATTTAAATAGCATAAATTCCTTCACATTACATACTTTGCTGGAAATGTTACACAGCTCTTTGCACTCTTCTAAATTTGTAGCTGAGGGATTATTTGAGCATCACTTCCAAGGGAATTTGAATTTTCAGTGAGGGTTTAGCCTGGTAAACCATGCAGAGGCTCACTGCATCCACATACTTGCCCAGCACTTCTCAAACCTTTGCCTACTTCCGAGTGTTTGCCTCTCTGAATCTGAAAATTTGGGTTTCCCAAATAGGGGAATCTGATGTTCTCAGAATTGGTAAGATTTTGGAAAGAGTTGTAAACAAAATTGAATTGGCCTAATCATGTAAGTAGGTTTTTCATAGTAGAATAGAAGATTAACTTTTACAAGATGACCACACAGGCTTTGTTCACCATATTAGGCATAAAGATCTTCACAACATTTGTGAAGGGATACACTTGCAGGTAGCTTGTGTACCAGTCTGATACATTACTCCTGCAAAAGAAGTATAACTTAAAATGTGATTGAGGCTTAACAGGAGCTTTTGAGACTGAATAATTCTGGAATGAAAACTTTAGTGAGATATTGAACTATTTTGGTCTGGATGCCAAAGAAGAATAGAGAATAGAGAGGACAGTCAGTCTCCCTAAATTCAATGCAGACAATATAGATGATATGAAATATAGCACAACATGCATCACAGCATATGATTATTAAAACATTGAAAAGCTAGGTGGAGAAAAAAAATGCTTTCATGTGATTTTAGCATACATCAAAATTATAAGTTGTATGAGAGAGTCACATAAATATTTTAACACATATTCTGTTCTCTCCTTAGAAGGTATATTTCATGGCCAAAAAGAAAAGCTCCAAAATGGGAAAAGTAAGAAACAAAAAATAATCCCCCAAATAAAGCAAATTTTCATTCAAAATACCAGCCAAGGATAAAGCTGAAATGCCATTTCAATGAAAAAGAGGTTTTGAAAAAAAAAAAAAAAAGTTTTTGGAGTAAGTGAGATCTAGCCAAGGGCAATGTTAAGGTGATATTTAAATTATGTGTGAGCCTATATCTTACTTACTAGATATATACATATTTACTAACAATAAACCCCAGAAATACACTATGTGCCAAACTCTACATTTCATTACTTTTAGAGAACCACACCATAAAGAAACTTAGGTCTCTTTTGCATTTAAGAACAAGGAATACATTCCCTTGATTACGTTATATCCCTTATACTGTATTTTGAATTAATAATCACTTTATGAGTTACCCACATTTTTAGAATCATAGAGTCATAGAATGGTTTGGGTTGGAAGAGGCCTTAAAGATCATCTAGTTCCAACCGCCCTGCCACAGGCAGGGATAACTTCCATTTGAGCAGGCTGCTCAACCTGCAGTTTGGGATTACAGTACAGGGAAAAAACTTCCTTGAAAAGAGTAGGAGTCTAGTTCTGTGCTGCAGAAGACATGAATCTCTCTGTCCATAAAGCAGTAAGGAGAAAGAAACTGACAGCCCTCTGCTACTCGTACACCCCTGAACACTACCCTGACAGAGATACAAATATTGTCCTGTTTTCCTTAAGAGATGTATATGTAATCATAAAGCACATACTGGGCCCACATTTTCTGTCCTTCAAAACGTTTGTATAATCCAGGACTTCGACAGATAAATGCTGCATATTTATCCCAATTACTTTCTTCTTCATCCCACTAAGTATCATGTGAACTTGATATTGCAGTTCCCTGAGAAATGGTCTGTGAAGCAATATTACACAAGGGTTTTCTTCATCTCATGTTATGTTTTCCTAAAAAAGGAATACTGGGACCAATAACACCAGAGTCTCAACATCAATACTAAGGGTTTGTGAAGTCCCACTATCCACTCTCCTACTCTCCACTGCCATCACCTTGAACATGACAAGGAGTTATATTTTGTCAGCTGAACAGCTGAAGAGCAATGACTGAACACTTTGATGGGAAACTGAAAGCCAGTTGAAAAAAAAACAGGGCTTAGAGAAATTAAAGTTTGGATGTCCCCTGCAGCATGTTACCCAACTTAAGAGGGAACAATAACCAAGGCCCTAGCCAGGTTTTGAAGTTAGAGTTCAGAAGATTATCTCAGCATATTTAGCTGGCAGAGTCATAATACCTTCACCCACTCTGTTGCCTGACCCCTGCACTCATCACCAACAGCTGGGAGAACAAGATCTTTTATTCTTAGTTGAATACAAGCACAAAACCCAAGTTCCAGAATTTTCAAAGGTGACAGGGTCTCAGGCAAGTCTTTTAAGATGATTTAGATTTATGGACCTTTTTCACAGGAAGAATTCACGGCCTTTAAGACACTTTAATTCATGCTTATACATTGTTGGCTATATTATTTTGGCTATTATCCCTTTAGCCAGCCTGTTGTGAAGTAACATTAGACTATATATAGAGAGAGAGAGTACATATTCCATCCCTCATTTTTTCTCCACTTTTGTTTTCATGGCCGTGACAGACAGGTTCAATCCTGATTTATTGAAATTTTTCCATCTTTAATTTGCTATTTCTTCTCCTCTAAGGAAATCAGCTTGCATTCTTCTAACTCAGCTCACGGTTTCCTTTTCATCCATAAACCAGACTAAGAGATTTGCTAATGTCATGGTCTACCTCAAGTCTCTCACCTTCCCCTGTATTTCCATTCTCAAGATCTTTTAACTTCTCAGAAAGTCCTCACCACTTTTTTCTGAGCCTAGTTGTCAAGACTCCTATTCATTCTTTTTTGTCTCTCTTGGCAAATGCTAGGAAGGATCTCTCACTCTTTTCCTTGCTCCTTTAGTTTCTGTTAAGCATAATACAGGGGAAAAAAAACCACCCCAAAACACAAAAACAAACAAACCAACACATAAATCCATTTATATTTGTATCAAACCAGTTAAAAAGAACAGTTAATTCACTAGCTTCAAGCAAAATATGACTGAATTAGCTTTGTATTCTCGAAAAAAACTAGATTTATGTCTAATTACTTCATTTACTTTGTTTGCAACTGAAATGAAATAAATCAGCTGGGTAGTCTCCCACCAGCATTTAGCAGATCCTTTCTCACATCACAAAAGCACTATGCAATTTGGCACTGTTCTGAATGATTGGCAGCTTCTACTCAGAAGAGGCCAAGGAATGAAATGCCAAGGAAAGAAATGCCAAGGGTTTTGCAGGTCAGTGCTTTGGCAGAACTACATGGGAAAGCTTGTTTTTGCTCTTTGGAAATGCTGTAAGTTGCTTATATTCATGAAAAATAAAGCGCAACTGAATCAAAAAAAGCCAAAAAAATCCACAAACAAACAAATAAAACCAAAAAACAGCAAGATATTCATTGACCAAAGTTGATGGGAGAAGGAAAAAGAAGTATTCTGAATCTATTCCCCTTCTTCCAGAAATATAACTGAGTTTTGAAAGCTTCATAATGGGGAAAATATTCCCATTGCTGAAATGCTTACGTTTGCCTGCATGATTTTCTAATCTGTTTATCATGAAATGATGTTACAGAGTAATGAATCAGCAGATGTGTAAGTACAGCTTCAGACAATGTCAGTAGTACACCATTACTTTAGCAGTGAGTGTGGAAATGCTCTAATTACAAAAATGACAAACTCCTAAATTCCATTTAGTGATATTAGGTACAAAAAAACCAACAGGGATAAAGACAATTAATTTTTTTATATACTTCAAATATATTTGGAAACTGAGAGATGCCATGGCTATCTTGGGTTTGTACTTCTGACACTGACCTGTTACTTGTATGATAGGAAGGCAATTTACATGTCAGTTTTTACTATCTGTATTGATAGAACAATACTACTTCTCTCTCTGAAGCATGTCCATGGATAGAAAGCAGGACTACAACAATAATGTGATTGATAGGTAAGAATATCCACCTATTTTAAAGGGCTTATGCTGAGTTTGAGTACCCAGTGTCATACATTTGGGTTTGCGTTCATCTTTGGTTTGTGTGTTCATCAGATATGTGTAGCCATATAATGCAATAAATATGCTGTTGCCATTGTTGCCGTAAGAAGTCCACATGCTTTCTGTTAAACTAAAAACACAAGCTTCAGGGTTTGTAAGGCTTTGTCTAAACTTGTTCTGGACTGCCTTGACCACTGTTTTAGCTTGTTTAGCGGTAACAGCAATTGTCTAACCACAGGATGACTATTAAATACTTTGGTTTAGCTTTTGCTGAGCTTTGTACAGCTGTATTATGCAACTCTATTATTTATGTATCTCTAACCAATAGATAGTAATAACAAGCAGAATTCTGCATTGGATGAACTATCTATCACTGTAAAACAAAAATGCAGTGCAGAAGAATATAGGCATGGACCGATAGCAGCGTCTTTGAAAGTTTACGTACATGACAATACAGAAAGACCCAGGCTGTAAGCAACTCACAAACGGTCAATTAGCAGCATTAAAAAATGCAACCTTGGGAGCTGGATAAAAGCAGTTTTAGAGACAATGAAGTACACAAAACCAAGTATCCAGCTTAAGAAAAACATGTCATATATATTCAATCATCCACATATTGCAAGTGCAAGATATAATACAGATTTGCAAACTAGTAAAGAAAGAGCAAGTTAGTGGATTGCAAGACCAAACATGTAAAAATTACCCCCAGTGGGTCCAAGAGTAAGAAGACAAAAACCCCAAGTTAGTATCACACTTCTTCCAGTCAAGGACATGTCATGTTGACAGTTGACTGTACTATTTGTACCCCAAGATTGAAATCATTGACCTTAGTACCTAGGAGCAGTGGAGAAATGATCATGACACCCAAGTTATTACAAAGTTTGTTTATATTACCTGTGATTGCACAATTAATGTAAATAAACTGTAATAATTAGATAATCTGAACAATATGTGTCAATATTACTATGACTGGAGTAATGACAATTCTTTCATTAGAGTGTTAAGACTTTAACTAGACTAATAATAAACTCACGGCTTTCCTTGGCCTACATATACTCCAAAAGTAGTAATCCACTAGTTGGTGAAGAATGCAGACAACCTACCAAACAATTTGGATGGAACAATTTGGTGGTGGTTGCTGGAGTTGTAGGTAGCAGCCAGCACCATTACAATTTGCAGCAACATATTGAAAATTAGGGTAATAGAATTTTAAACAGCTAGAGTACTGTTTCTAATTAATGCAGCTAGTGTTATACTCAAAACTCATTAAATCTATTTGAAATATGAGCTAAAAAATTTATATATATATATATATATATAAAGGTCATGGTGGAATATTTTAAGAGAATGTTGGTGTGTCACCATCTTAGAACATGCTATAGATCATGCCACCCATACTCTTTGTTAGGTACAATTAAGATGTCATATAGGAATCCAAGCAAAAATAATAAGGGATATAAAAGAAAACATCACCACTATACAAAAAAATTAGTATTAGATTCATTCAATGCACAACAAATGGCAGCATTTATAGGGGTTCAGGAGGTGGAAGCAGGGATGGCTAGTCCCAGGAGAAAAAATAATTTATAGGAACAGTACCTTGGTAATAATGAATAGTGGAAGAACACATATCAAAGAAAAAAAAAATTGGCAACCATGAAGAAATAATTAAGTTTTTAAAATATTTTTAAAGCCATTTGCAGTTGCCTGTGCTAAAGAGATCTGAAATCCCATTAACTTTCATAAAGTGGAAATACCTTCTTTTTTTCTTTCTTATCTATCATATATATATAAAAATATCTTTCTAGAAGATTCTAGTTTTATTTCAAAAGCAGTTATTAACTTGTAAATTATCATATACTAATATAACCTTAAAATTCAGCAGTCTGCTGTGATGCTTTAATACTGAAAGACTAGCATATAATACTTCTGAGCTACATAAACCAGTGTAAACTATACTTGCTGATATAATGACAAAATTTGCTTTATAAACACAGATGCTCTGTACTAAGAATAACATCCTACTTCCAATCCCTTGTAGCTCTACATCAGCTTATACTGTATTATAAAATGGCATAAATTTTTTATTAGTTCACTGAAAGGATATGAAATACACTTTCTACTTACTCCCCAGTCATTGCTTTGCTTTAATTGCTATGTAACGATTTAAAGAAAAGCAAACCACATAAATCTCGAGTTTTGGGGTTTGTTTTTTTTTAGTTGAAGGAAGTATACTGTATATTAAAATGCTGTTTGCTAGACAGTGACCCTCCATAGAACAGATAGGAGTACGATATAAAAGCATTGACTTTCTGAAGGGTAAAATCTCTCATCGTAAACTCACTGAAGTCAATTGCAAGCTGTCCCAGTAACTGCAGTCACAGCAGTTATGGCCCCTCTAACTCCCTGCAGTGGAACCAGATTAAATAATATATGGTGAGATTTGTATGAGCATCATTTTTGATTTCATGTAAGCCTATTATAAACAAAATCCAATCAATGACCTGCAGAAAGAATTTTAAGGAAATCAAAGGGGAACATGAGTTGCTACAGATTTACAATAGTATAATTGGTGGAAGAATTTATTCTGCATTGTCCATACAATGTATCTGTCTGCCATATGGTTTTTGTGCTATTTAGCAATCACAAACAGACTCCGTAACTGTCTCTCTGTAGGGTCTGCAAGAGAAACTGTATCATATATTTTTACCATATGCTTCTAACAGTCTAAGAATAAAAAACAAAAGCAAAGCAGAAAATACTGGGCAAGTTCATTTCTGATACTGATATGGATTTAAAAAAGAAAAAATCCTTTCAAAACCAAAGTAGAACAATACACAGTTGAAAAAATGTCCTGTTAAAGGGCTTATAAATTTACTACTTGTAATGAAAAGTCCTTTAATTTTCTCTGGAGTACCCTACTTAAAAAACTATTTTGGCTGATGATGCCTTAAATCTCTTCCAATCAAAGGGTAGAGCATTACACTTCTGTGAATTGTACTGCAACTGAAGGGGAAAAAAAAAAAAAAAAAAAAACAAAACCAAAACCAAAACACCACTCATCATTCTGCCAGGGGAATGCAATGTTAAAAAGCAGAGAATGACCTCTTCCCACTCTCAGAAATTCTTCATACAATACCACAATGCTAAATTTCCCAGTTCTGGATAGATCTGATACTATACTTTTATGGAAGGCACTTTTCTAGTTGTACAATGCAAAGAGGGGAGGAAACCTGAAGTAAAAAATATATCTTTCTACAAATAATGTAATATTGAAAGACTAAAAAGCTCACTCATTCATGCCATATACAAAACAGAGCAGAATAACAACAAACATTCAGAAAAGAATTACAAATGCCCTCTACTTATGCATTTCAATGAGTGTTAAGGGGGGGGGGGGGGGGGGGCTGGAGAATCCTATTAGATTCTACTAGATTGAAACAAACAAATAAAGAGATCATTATAGCCTACTATCCACTAAGTTCGCTAGAGGTGTCAGAATTACTGAAAGGAGGTCTTCTAAGAACTGTAGAAGATTTCTCCACAAACTACAGATTTAAAAGGAAATAAATGACTCCGTAGGTTAGGAAGTAAATAACTAGACAAGTGAGTTCTTGATTACTGAGTGTGCTGTACATACTGGACAAGCAAGTCTTTTGGTTCTTCTTTCAAGTCAGTTCTGTCCCTACCTATCTGTCTCAGTCACAAGTGCCTTACTGATGTCCTGCTGTCCCACTGTACTTCATGTCTGAGTGTATAAGTAAAAATATAACCATCATAATTTCCATACGTATTTTGGAGCATTTACAAAAAAGTGTCTATGATTTTTGTGCGCTACAGGGCATCTGCCAATGTTTGAAACAATATATTCCACCATTATAAGAGAATCTCTACAGGGGGTAAGAAGGCAACACAGCTCACTGGAATAATGCAAATGATCTTTAGGACACTGCCAATGTACATCAAAATGTTAGATGGCCACCAACTGTGAATTCATAACTTTCACATCACTTTACATCACACCAGAGAAAAGAAAGTTGTGCCTGTTACTGGATATTTTAGAAAACTGGCTTTTAGCTACTCAGTATTATGAATTTATCACAGAAGACAGAACACAATAAATTCTCTTATTCCCTCCAGTCATCTGGACTAATTTTTATGTAGTAAAGTCTCTTTCTTTCCTACCACCTGGATCAAGAGATTTTATCTTCTTGAACCAGTTAACAGACACTTCAACATACAGGTGAAAACATATTTTCAAACTTACCATGAGCTCCTGATAATCAAGATATTTTCCCTCAGAAACTGTCATAAAGTTCAGTCAGATTTTGAATCAAATACTGTGCTGTAATGGAAGAAAAAAATATACAAAAGCTCTTTTGTTGTTTTTTTTTCTATCAGCCTTTGAGGAGATAGGAGCTAGCAGCCACAAGTCGTTTGCAGAAAAAAATAAGAAGCTACAAAAAAGGGCAATATTTTCAGCTAAGGAATTTAAAAAAAAAAAAAAAAAAAAAAAAAAAAAAAAGAAATAAAAAAGCATTACTATCTAAACTTTGACTCAGTATGTAACACTGCTTGACAAAAAAAGATAGGTATTATAATTTCTATTTTGCAGGCATTGAATTGTCCACAAACAGTGAATGCAGATATTCTCAAAAGGCACAGACAGTTGTTACTCAGCGTTCATTGTCCAGGTCTCTGTAATGGGTTTGTATGGCAGTGTCAGTGATATAAATACACTTATCTGGATATTAAGATCTTTCCTTAAACCCCTAAACCACACCAGAATGAAAATTCTTATCTAAGGTATTACAGTTACATGCACTGTACTCTGTGTAGCCTACTCATTTTGTCTTAGACTGCACAATGTTTGCCTAGACAGAGATGTAGTTATCCTCTGAGAAGTCTGATCAGTCTATCACTCTATCTCATTGCATTTCTGAACAAGTAGAGTTTAAGGATAGTGTAGGAATTCTTTACTTTTTTTTTAATCCATGTTATCATCTATTTTTATCTATCATGTAATCACCTATTTTCACAGCGGTTTTCTAGAGTATAATAAGCCTTTCTTTCTGGCACAAAATAATATAACAGTCTTCCAGACTTTTAGACTGCAATAAAAATAAATACTAATAGTTCTCTCCACACCTTTAGTAAAAATTGTATATAGTTTTAATTCCTTGGCAGCAGATGCAATGAAAATAATGCAATATTTCTGTTGATAATTAAGATTGAGAATGGCACTTTTTTTTTGTTTAATTCTAAGCAAACTAAGACCAAGCAAAAGATTACAGATCACCACTTTGCCCTCAATGAGTGTAACACATCAAGAAAGAAAATTTGGCTGCTATTCATTTTCCAAGTAAAATACTGTTATCCAGGCTACCTTTACAGACAAGTTGTATACAGAAGGCAATTTAAGAAATTCAAAATTCAAAAGTAAGATTTGTCTCAAGAGCAACTTAGTTTCCCACATTTTGGCAGGTTCATACAAATCTGCATCCAAATGAGTCTATATTATAAACATATCCTAACTCCTGCAGTAAAGTATGATGAATCAGACTTCCAACCTGATTGCCCTTCCTTTTTCCCAAGTCTCTCTCTCTTACAAAATTGTAAGAAAATAACACATTCAAACAGGCTATACAAAAGACAGCTCTTGTCCTATACGTTAGCTATAAGCATACATTTCACTGTATGAGTTCTTTACAATAAACACAAACTAAGCAACCTCCATTACTTGTATCTCTTGATTTTATTCACCAGTTTCACATCCTACCAAATGCATTTTTGCTTGTCCTTCATAAATAAATAAATAAATAAATGTCTTCCTCCCTTTTTGCTACTCTTAATGCCAGATCTTCCTCCTGGAG
Organism: Astur gentilis; assembly: GCF_929443795.1. Taxonomy (NCBI): domain Eukaryota; kingdom Metazoa; phylum Chordata; class Aves; order Accipitriformes; family Accipitridae; genus Astur; species Astur gentilis. The sequence goes on along the minus strand of NC_064919.1, from coordinate 54,818,687 downwards.
ACTTGTTCTTTCTTTTTGGTTTTTGTCTTATTGATACTTTTTGAGTTGGACAGCATATCTGATTAGTACTCCAGTTACCACAGAATTATGTAAATACTTCATAACAAAAAAAACAGTCTTGAACCTCAAAGTCTGCCCATATTTTGAAACTGTTAATAATGCTTGATATTTGCCCTTGCCCTTAATAATTTTTTCCCTCTGACAGTGAATTCTATCACTAGAATTCAGGACAAAAAAATTCTCTCTTTCTCTATGGATGACAAAATGCCTCTTATGGATAATTTTTCTGAACAATCTCACGAACACCAACAAGTTTTTGTAATATAAACGAAGAATCTAAAATTTTGCTGCAACTGTGGTAAACATATTCTTAAAATTTGTAGCTTGGCTTGAAATTTATGTTTTATTTCCAGGCAGGAGATTTTACATTACCAAAAGCAGACTTCTTCTGATTTTTCTAAAATTTCAGTCTTGTACATTGTAACCAAACAAGAAAGTGCAAATGCTACTAGTCTGCCTTACTGTTGGTGTAGGAAATATTTTTCCTTCATCACCTGTGCTCAAGTTATCAAAACTCTTTAGAACATGAAACTAAAAATTAAGGACCATATATATCTTGGCCTGTGTGTGATCCCTATTTCTTCATAAGAGATGTATCATGGTTTAACCTAAGCCAGCAACTAAGCACCACACAGCCACTCGCTCACTCTCTCCGAAATGGATGAGGGGAGAATCAGAAGGGTAAAAGTGAGAGAACTCATAGGTTGAGATAAAGACAGTTTAATTTATTTTTTTTTTTTTTTTTTTAAGAAAAGAAAAAACCCGCACAACAAAGAAGAAAATAAATCCCAAGAAAAACAAACTTGCAAAAGAAAACAATTGCTCACCACCAACCTTCCAATGCCCAGCCAGTCCCCAAGCATCGGCAATACCCACCAACTTCCACTTGTCCTAGTTTTAGTGCTGAGCACAATGTCATATGGCATGGGATATCACTTTGGTCAGCTGGGGTCAACTGTCCCAGCTGTGTTCCCTCCCAGTTTCTTGTGTACCTCCAACCTATCTGCTGGCAGGGCAGTCTGAGGAGCAGAAAAGGCCTTGACACTGTGTAAGCGCTGCTCAGCAATAACCAAAACATCCCAGTGTTATTTAATATCAGTGTTTTCATCACAAAGCCAAAACAAAGCCCCATACAAGCTATTATGAAAAAATTTAACTCCACCCCAGCCAAAACCAGTACAAGATGCCAGAACACTATCTGGTCATTTGTACCTAGCCATTTTATGACAAGAATATAGGATTTATTTTATAAATAGCATTGATAGTTTGCAGTGTTGAAATGTGCCAATGCAAGATTTTTCTTTTGAACTCATGATCTTAATAGGACAATCATATTACTTTTGCCTCTAGTACTAAGTGTATGTCACAAACTAGCAGGCAAATTATTTGTAATTTGAAAGAAAAATACTGAGCCTAAATTCTTGGTGAAAATTTGCAGAACATATAAAAAGAGAGCTATTCAGCACAGTCCTCAAGAAAACATTGCCTTCCAGCTTGAAATATAAATACTGAATGAAGTTGAAACAACTGCAGTTCAGACTTACTAGAACATTATTATAGAACAGTCACCCCTTATTTCCATGGGACATAAATGCAGTCAGCTGGATGTTACAGACCGAGACATCCATCAACCCAGCATACACCTAGAATCAAAGATAAGTTTATTTTTTTCATCACAGACACTGCTAGAATGTGGTATCATTAAAAGAAATTGTCAACATTTTTCAAGATTGACAAAAAAAAGCAGCAATTTTTCATGAATTTCTGCATGCTTTGGAGAATTTTTCAATGGAGCACATACAACATTTAAAATATTACTCTAATACCAAAACAGAAAAATTTTCATAATACCTTTTTTAAGTCAGAATGTCTGGAAATTTATTGAACAATGATAGCGCCTTGAGGCACTCAAGAGTGTATGATAACTGAGTTTGGTGAAGTCTAATGTTCCTGTGAGGGGTGAGTGTGGAATTATGAAGAGGACACACATATAGGCAAGTCCTACAAAATCTATCTTCGGGAAAAGCAGGCTTCTCTGATATATATTCTTTCTCAAATTGCATGATTGTCTTCAATTCTTGTTTACTCTTACACTTTTCTGTTCCTTCTTTTTTTTTTTTTTTTTTTTAATTTAGCCTGCACACAATGTAAATAAAGATTGATATAACAATACACAGTGAACTATATACTCACAATCAATACCATTTCAATTCTGACATTGAAACAACTATTCCATCATTAAACATATGAATGTTTTTAAATCTTTTGGAAAGAGTTCAGTGGGACTTCAGGATACAGTAGATCACTCTTTCTCCTTTCAGTGCCATCCAGTTCCTCAGATATCTGGGACATGATTGTAGACCCCATAGCTGAAAGCTGCTGCATGGATGTGCACTTCTGTAAAGCTAGCAGTGCCCTGCAAACCCAGTCCTGTCCCCACAGACTCTTACTACCTCTAGCTGTGTGTCCACTCTGCTTTACACCTACTGTTTCAGGGGAAAGAAGACGGGCAGAGATAGGGAAGAGAAAAGGGAAAGAGCAAGGGAAGGTGAAGGAGAGCAGAGAAGAAGGGTAAGTGGGAGCAGAAGGGAAACAGTAACAGAAATGGGGAGGAAGGGCAGGAGTGTCTGAGCCCTGCACACATCTTAGTCATCCAGAGACCTGGCTCCTGTGCTCAGGGCCAGCTATAATGCAGGTGTCCAGCTCTGCATCAATAGGGGCATGGCCCCTATTCATTTAGGAGCTGCTTTTAAGCAGACTCCTCTCCTTCTCCTTGCCTGAGCTTGCAGCCCTGCCTGTGCTCAGTCACACACCCCACTAGGACTTTGACCCTGACTCATGTGCTTGACTACCTGTCTTGATCTTGGACTTGCATCATTGCCATGGACTGTTGGCTGACCCCAGCCACCATCACAGACCTGTTCCCTTCACCTGGCTCAGATATTGTGGGACAGCACCCTTGTCTCTGCCCTGCTTTGATGCTCATCTCCCAACTTGTCTCACAGACCACTATCTGCCCTTGCTGCTTCCACATTCCCAATTTTAGCATCTCCTCAATGCAAGTGTAACTGATAGGCTTTAAGGGCACAGAAAGGAAAATAAAAAGGCATACAAGCCTGGTCAGCGTACAGTATGATACAAGATTGCTATAGTAAATATAGCTATGACATTGGTACAGCTTGCAACACTTGCATTTAGAATTACAACGTTATCATAGTATCCTAGTGATGCCTGTCACTGGGCTACAGAGAGAGAGAGAGAGAGAGAGAGAGAGGATAAGAACTGCATCATGTTTTATTTATCTTAATCTTTCCCCTTCTAGTTCAGAACAGTATACTGAATAAGGAGAAAAAAGAAGTGACTCAGAAATGAACGTGTGGTTGATTTAAAATGCCAAGCACCATATGTATTAATAAAATATATATAGCTGTAGATAAGACAACCTGTTACAATATAATAAGCACATAAAAATGAATTGTTGAACAGGTGCAGTGAAAGGAAACATCAATTAGAAAGTCAATTGGAAGGTCAAGATATCAATTAAATGGTTAATGAGCTATTTCTGGAAAAATCAAAGACAAGTGCGTTATACAGAATTTCTTCAGAATGTGAGCTAGAAAATAGTTCACAAAGATGAAGAAGCAAAAGGGTGAACATGATGTATGAATTCTAAAAATCACAGTCAGTCATAGTACTATTTGTTTGCTTTATATGTAAGCTGCAGTTTAACTGGCAACTATACTGTATCATAAACATCAGCAATTAAAGACCGCTAGCCATTTCAGGCAAATAACAGCCAGAATAATGCAAAACTAACCCTAAAGCAATTAGTCCCTCTGTGGTGAAAATCCTAATATGGCATTAAGACACATTACCTCCTATGGCTTCTCTTACGGTCTCCAGGATAGCAAATGTAACTATGACAAAAAGTAAAGCCAACTTCTCTACTACAGTGCCAGGTAAAGAAAACCTCAGAACAGTTTTTGCTTTGCTTCTGTAAAACCTTCTGGTAATTGGTCAGAGTTTTTACATCAAAAAATGGAAAGAGTTCTGCTATCCATTCATTTAGGTGGGATATTCTTCAGGCTGCAGCCTTCAATTGCCCAGTTGTGTTTAGCTAACTCTCCAAACACTTCTAACATATACTTGTTTTTTTCTTGAAAAATCTGATGGGATGATTAGTGACTCAAAAGAAACTTCTTCAGAATAGAGCATGCTTTGTTCTATATATTTTCAAGAAGAGCAATATTCAGTCAGACCAAGGTGGATGAAGAGTGCAGCTAGCACAGTATCCACACTCTAGCAACAGCCATAAATGCATGCCTTGGAAAGAGCAAGAATAGCACATTTCTGATGCTGTCCCATAATGTTTTCCTGGCCCACAAATATTTTCAGTTCATGGGGTTTCCTGGGTGTGATATGAGTTATGTAGTAAACTCCAGTTAATCTCTTCTCCAAGTTCTTTTTCTGTCTCTACTCAAATATATGTAAACGATGTACATACAAAGACTTCCAGAAATCTATCACCTTTTGCATGAAGAACTACATCTTTTTGTTTCAAACCTGTTTCCATACACTTTGCATTTAACAAATGCCGTTTGTTGCAATCAGAGAGGCAAGGAGCAGTCTACTCTCTTTTGCTCATGATTCTGCAGACTTTTTCTAACACTTTTAGTCACCTATTTTCTAAGCTGATGAGTCCTAGTACCTGCAGCTGTACGTAAAATACTAGACACAGTCCATACTTTTGATATCCATATTGCTTTTCTCTGAATCTTTTTTTTCTAATTTTTACACATTCCTTTTTGAAACAAGCAACCAGAACTCCTCACATAGCCTTCAAGCTGTGACAAACCATGGATTTATGCAGTGGTATAAATCATATTCACTGTTGTGTTCTTTGTTCCTTTTCTAATCCTTTCCAATATGTCACTTGTTTCTTTGACTGCTGTCAAGCATTGATCTGTTGTTTCCATTGTTTCTATGAAGTATCTATCTCAACTTCAAGGCCTTTATCCTGAGTAGTAATGATGCACTGAACCCATCACTTAATATGTGAAATTATTATTATCACTGTTATGCCTCAGTTCATATTTGATGGCACCGAATTTCACCTGCCATGTTATTGCCCAGTCGTTCAATTTGTAAGGTTCTTGTATTATTCTTCACAGCCACTTCTCACCGTTTTTACATTCAGTAGCTTTGTAGTATCAGCAAACTTTCTCACCTTACTGGGTCAATCTTCTTTTCTGTTGGTTTTATAAATTAATATGTTAAAGATACCTGAACAGATACATTCAGAACTACCGTGGTGGCTTCTCACACTGCAAGAACTTATCCTTTATGTTGTGAATTATTTATCCATACTAGGCCTTCCCTTTTATGCCATGGATGTTGAAATTCCTTAAAAAGCCCTTTCAGGAACCCAGGTGGTCTACTGCAACTTATTTATATACTCCCTTACGCCTTCAAAACATTCAAAAGGAATTTAAAGTGAGATTTCTCTTTAAAGCAAGTTTATTCTTTTTCAAGTAGATTATATTTATCCCATGTTCAATAATTGGATCCGTCACAACATTCAGCCCTTTGCCCAGTAGAGATGTCAGCCATACAGATCCATAGGTTTCTCTCTGGAACATCTTTCTAAAGAGCGACAACACACTTCCCTTCTCACAATTCTCAAGTACCAAGTAAGTTTATATGCCCTTGCTAGCAATTAGTTTGTTTCAACTCTGTGCTAGAAATCTTAGGTGCATACCATCCTATCCCAGTGATCTACCAATGTTTATACTATTTCTTCAAAAGCATCAGCATTGGTATGACAACACAACACGTGTTATGTCTATTTGTACCATTACATCTTCACTGTTATTTGTACCAGTCTTCAGCTGGTCTTTAGAGTTCTTTATCTTAGTCCATATGTTCTCTGTGAGCCAACAGATCAGTCTCCCCTACCCTTCTGAAGGATCTTTTTTAAGAACTTCTTTGATTCCAAGGCTCTGTTTTTGGAAAGGGCAACCCTGTAGGTAGTTTCTTGCCATTTCTATATTAAGTCTCTTGAAATTTATTGTACCAGATGTCTTATCTTTCCACAGATTCACTCTTCTTTGATGCCTTATAGCATCCTCTTCAGTTAATCCTTTCATGTTAAAAATGGCACAATAATTACTTATTAGACCAATTCAACTTGGCAAGAGTTTAAGATCAAAATGTACACTGAAGAACAGGATTCATGTTGTCTAAATATAGGTATCTATAGGATCCACATCACCTGTCTCTGTAGGCTCCCTTTTGTTGGAAGCAAATACATACATCAAAAGTGCAATTAATCTGAACAGTCTCATACATTTCCTCATAAGACTCAGATACAAATCATGATATAGAAGATTGTATTTCTTTCAACTATAAAGGAACTGCTATAGGCTAAGTAAGGGTGGTAGTGCAGAAACATGTCACATCCAGTGGAGGCTATTGCACTTTGTTCTTCACTAGCTAGGTTATTCACTATAAGTTACAGCACAAGCTACAGACTTGGCTCAAAAGGGAGCTGGCCCTTTACTTTTACTGAAGACAAGACTAATAAGAAGCAGTTTATTTTAGTGTTGACTTCACAGGTTTTTTAGATAACTTGTTCTATTAATTTGGTAGGTTGCTAATTTTAACATACTGATTTATTTATTGAATCCTAATTCTGACTTTAATTTGATCACTGTAAAGTTCTGTCTAACCAGTTTTATAAGTTAGTATAAATTATCTTATATATACACTTGTTCCTTTTAAAAGAAATCCAAACAAGGTATACACAGCTGATTTTTTTTCCATCAAACTGGACAGTGACTCAGAAAAGCAGAGTATAGAAACCTCCAGTAATAAACCCACAAGCCTTTTGACTCCACTTCCAAACTAATACTCAATACAAGATCTTGGCAAATGTTCTAGCTCACCTCACAGTGACAAACACAAAAAGCCATCAAGAACCAAGCGGGTTCACCAGAGTACAAGAAGTACAGTTGCTTTCTAATTGCTGGGAAAAAATGATTACCTCTTAAAATAATTCATCCAAAAAAAAAGCATCAAAAGCCATTATTCAGCCATTGGATCATCTACAATCCAACTATGGATGATTATGTATTTTAATGCTCTTCACACTCATAGTTTAGATCTGAGATCTTTGACTTTAATACCACCTTATCAAAGACATTAATTAAGGCTTGTGCTCATATAGTCTCCTCAGAAACACATAATCTTGAAGTTTTTTGTAGGAATACAAATGTCCCCCATGAAAAGTAGAGTCGAGTAACATACTAAACACATCTGTAAGATTTGCATAGTGAAGAGAAATAATTTTACTGAATCTCACCATGATTTAAATCCACAAAAAGGTTTGCTTAAAATCATTAGTCTTACTATGTCTATGCAGCAGGCAGATTCCTTTATTTGTTGTACAAATAAGAAGCAGTTTAAAATAAATTTTCTATGCCTGAGGTTGCTTTTTGGTTATTTTTGTTCACATTGTTTATTTTAGTAATTATTTTTGCATATGTGTTATTAGACACCTTTTTTGAAGAGCAGAGAACAAATGGGAAGTTAGATTCAGAAAATAAGTATTTCAACCATATAAAATACTACAACTGTTATAAAAACAGCTTTAATCCCCACTCATTTTAAGGATTGTAATGGTACTGATCTCTTGGAGGTAGAATTTGCCTGGTGCCATCCACCTTCAAAGCTAACTAGTTTCAAAGGTAAAAAAAGAAATACAAGTATCTGGAGAGACAAATACTCCCCAAGAGCTCAGTTGAATTTCAGAAATTTTCTGTGGTAATGCTCCTGTCTGCCACATTCCTACACATTCACTTCACTCAACGTCTATCTTTCACATGACTTCATGTGACTTCAGTTCTAATATTTCTTATTCTCATTGGCAAAACAGTTATTTTGTGGGCCTGGGAAAAGAAGTGGAGAAAAGAGCCCACTTGCTATTCCTGGCTCTTTCACAGAATCACTGATATTCCACACAGATATTTTTATGTCCTAGATATGAGATGGTTGTATGAAACATCTCTTGTTCCACCTATGTGCCATCTTTCTCATCTGTTCAATGAAGAACTTTTTGTGTTCCATCTTTGATAGCTGTTCAAAAAATCCACATTTTTATGGGCTTTGAACATTTCTAACAAAAGCCAGTAAACAACAACAAAATATTACTACTAGTCCTAGTACTAGGAAATGGTTGCTTTTCTGACAGGAGCTGTAGAGAGGACACATATTCAACAACAGCCAACTTCTGGCTTACTCTGCTCCTATTTTGTCTGCACTGCTTCTCTGACAAGAAGAAAAAAAGCTAGAATGACAAGTTTGGTGTTTGTTTTGTTGTTTGGGTTTTTTTTAACATTAAGAAACAGAAAAGTACATTACAAATCTAAATAAATACGTGAAGCAATATTACTGCACTATCACAGTACCTTTATTTCTGATCTGTACAGTAGAAGCTGCCACTTTACTGAAAACATTTGGACATTACCACCAACAATGACAGTGAAATGGTCTGTTTTCATGACAAGTCAATGAATCAAAACTTTCCTCTCAGAATTTAAGCTTACAGTAATTTTTTTTTTTTTCCTAAATCTGAAGACAACCAGAAAACTCTGAACATGTGCAAGCAGTTATGTACTGCTACTGGTTAACACTATTTATACCATACTGTCATGGTTTAAGTCCAGCCAACAACAAAGCATCACACAGCCACTCGCTCACTCCCCTTCTCCCAGTAAGATAGGGAGGAGAATCTGGAGAAAAAAAGTAAAACTTATGGGTTGCGATGGGAATTTAATAACTAAAGTAAAATACAATGTAAAACTAATAGTAATAATAATAAAACATAATAATAACTATAATAGTAATGAAAAGGAACATAATAAAATAATAAAAAAAAAAAAGAAAAATAATTTTAAAAAAACAAGAGATGCACAATGCAATTGCTTACTACCTGCTAACCGATGCCCAAGCAGTGATCCACGCCTCCTGGCCAACTCCCCCGGTTTATATACTGAGCATGACGTTCTATGGTTTGGAATATCTGTTTGGCTAGTTCGGGTCAGCTGTCCTGGCCATGCTCCCTCCCAGCTTCTTGTACATCTGCTTGCTGGCAGAGCATGGGAAACTGAAAAATCCTTAACTTAGAATAAGCACTACTTAGCAATAACTAAAACATCAGTGTGTTATCAACATTATTCTGACACTAAATCCAAACCACACTGTACTCTAAGAAGAAAACTAACTCTATCCCAGCCAAAACCAGGACACATACAAAGGTAGAGAACTGCTCAACCTCCTTCTAGAGGTCATTTTTTGGGGGTATCATGAGGAGTTGGCAGATGGGTCAGAACTTCTGATTTTACCTAAGGAGACCTGTAGATCAAAGAAAAACTGAAATCTTGGGAGGCATTTAAGCTTAATCTAGGACAAGAAAATACTTCAGGATACCAAGAGGCATTCAAAGTCTACATCTCAATATTCCCTTACTGCAAAAGTGGGATCCCCTTAGGTCACATCAACCCTGGTGGTAGGACAGGAAGACATTACTAGTTATTACACCTAATGCACTGTGTACACTGAGATCTTGTTAGAGTGACTGCTCTTTGATGACAGATCTGAATTTTTTTATTTTCCTTTTAAGTGCTGATCACATAACTTTTCAAAAACTAGGTTTAAATTCTGACTGGGATGCCTACATACATGACTTTTGTGCCTATGAAGTGAACAAATCTATTGAGAGAACAGCCCAAGAAGTACACCAAAATCCATATGATCACAGTTTGTATTTATACAGTATCTTCTACAGCTTTTCAGTGTGTAAAGCTTGGGATTCATGATTGCCATATACTTCTTAAACTTCTCTGCTTTCAAGCAAATATTCTAGGAAAAAAGAAAGAGTACCAGTTGCACATGCTTTACATTTACATGGCAGCAACATTTTTATACATTACTGAAGCACCTATATAATTTAACAAAATACACTTAATAAAGTTGTTATATCCAATAAACTAGTAAATAATTGATAGAAAAGTGGTACGAATTGCAGTTTCAGGAACAAAGAAAATCTCTTTGTTGCTTGTATTTATTTTTTTAATTGTAACTATGTAAGTCAGTTTTTTAGGAGATATTTTATAAGATTTACCTGAAATTGAAAAATAAAAATTATAATATGCTAAAGGTATGTATTTAAGAAAAGATGTTCAGTTAATCTTTGACAGACATAAATACACACAGGTCTTAATAAATGAGTTATAACTTCTGTTGTGTGCAACTCAGGAAAAGAAGTTAGAAATGTAAAAAAAGACATTGTAATAATACATTAAAAAAGGGGGTTTATCCACAAATGAAAATAAATTTGCAGAAAGAAGTAACTAGTACATATATATTATTGAACTATTGCAGTTACATTACTTACATGATGGTTTTTTCACATTTTGAGTTAATGCATTTTGCTTTTTATTAATACTCTTTTCTTGTGCATAGCTATTTTCAGTGACACTAGTACAATAAATGATTTAGGACCTAATCATCTTGTCATTGGAAACAAAATTTCTTGATAGTTTTAAATGATTCAATCCATAGTGTTTGTTAGGTCAATTGTCATTATATTTCCAAGAGGTGAAGTATGAGACAAATAAGGGTTTGATTTTTGTTTCTTAGCAAGGTAAAAGCTTCAAGTGTGCAATTCTGCCATTATTTCCCAACAGTTTTGCCATGCTCATCATCAAATTCACATTGAAATGTGTCACAGAGGTTGAAAGACTCAGTGCCTATATCATGATCATAACAAATACGCTGAAGACTGCCATTCTGAGACATTAAATGCAGGTGCTAAAATGCACCTCACAGTGTTTTCCTGGAAATAAATGCAAGCCTCATAAGTACTTGTGATAAAAGTCTCTCATAGCTATGTACTTTCATAATAATAATGTACAGCATAATAGAAATCAGAAATCCTAGATAAATGTGTACTATACATTAGTTCTAGACTGCTTACTGATGTGATCTGATGCTGATGTTCATTGTAAGCCTCTCACTAGGTAATTCAGCTAACATTACATACCTAAGAAACACCATGACATCAATATAAATCTATTCTTTGGGTTCATCAGTGTGGAACCTTCTAAACAAAGTATTAATCACCTGTGGTTTACTAATCTGTGCCAGCAAAGTCATTACTTCCTACAGTAATTGTCTGTTTAGCAGTTATCAGTGAGAACTCAACAGATAGATACACATCTTAACATTTATTGGGCATTTACCTTCGAACACAATGCTCTATATCAACAGAGTAGCTACTGGGCTGATGTCTTACTCACTTCATCTGAAAGTTAGGCACCATACATGCAGTATCATATTAAGCCTTTTCCATTGTGAAATAATAACTTAGATATAGAAAACAGTAGCACAAAGCTCACTAGATTAAAAAAGGTCAGTGCCTAACCTCTGGCTAACCCCTCAGCTTGCGTATCAAATTCAGGTGTTCATCACCTCTCGGAACATGGTCCACAACTGCTGCTTCTTTGACCACTATCTTGAAGTAGCATCTAAAGGTCCTTAATGAAATCAGTATATCCAAATGTTTAATAATGTATCAACAGCTGGATGCTTGAACTACTGTCTTTTTTCCATTTAAATTAAATTTATTGTTTCAACTTCCAAGATTTCTCCCTACCTCATCTTTTTTTCTTGAACAACTACATAACACTACGGAGAAGCAAAACTTTTTGTGAATTGATTTTACACACAATAGTTTATAACTATTGGGTGAGCAATATATCAGACATGTTAAAGCTTAAATAAATTTAAACAACTTAACACCAAATAAAAATTACACTTATAAATTAAGAGTAAAAAGTAAGGTAATGCAGAGTTTATTGGGACAAATAATTCTCAAATTCTGTAGACATTATGAGCCTGGAGATTTGTGTAATTTGGCAGATGCAGAAAGATTAGCCCTTTCATTATCAGAAACGTTAAAATACTTAAGGTGGGATGATCTTTCATAAGATCTAGATTTTCTGTGGTTCTGTAGAGATATTTACTCATCCCCAAATAAACTCTCAGCTGTTCATGGCTCTAAAGCATCTTCAACCCACACTGAAGTCAAGGAACTTCATATTCTCAAGCCAGGAGCTCAATATTTGCCTGAACAGCATTCTCACAGAGTACTTAACACAGCAAATATTATACCAAGTGTCTTAATGTTTTAAACTAAGCATATTTCAACAGTAGTAATATGGTGCAGTTGACATGCTGAGGGACAGGATGCCATTCAGAGGGACCTGGACAAGCTTGAGAAGTGGGCCCATGTGAACCTCATGAGGTTCAACAAGGCCAAGTGCAAGATTCTGCACAGGGGTCAGGGCAACCTGCAGTATCAGTACAGGCTGGGGGATGAAGGGTTTGAGAGCGGCCCTGCAGAAAAGGACTTGGGGGTACTGGTGGACAAAAAACTGGACATTAGCCGGAAATGTGTGCTCGCAGACCAGAAACCCAATCGTATCCTTGGCTTCATCAAAAGAAGTATGGCCAGCAAGTCAAGGGAGGGGATTCTGCCCCTCTACTCCACACTTGTAAGACCCCACCTGAAGTACTGCATCCAGCTCTGGAGTCCTCAGTACAAGAAAGACATGGACCTGTTGGACCAGGTCCAGAGGAGAACCACAAAAATGATTAGAGGGCTGGAACACCTCTCCTTGAGGAAAGGCTGAGAGAGTTGGGGTTTTTTAGCCTCAAGAAGAGAAGGCTCCAGGGGGACCTTACTGTGGCCTTTCAATACTTAAAGGGGGCTTATACGAAAGATGGGAACTTTTTAGTAAGGTCTGTAGCAATAGGACAAGGGGTAATGGTTTTAACCTAAAAGAGGGTAGATTCAGACTAGATACAAGGAAGAAATCTTTTATAATGAGGGCGGTGAAACAGTGGAATAGGTTCCCCAGAGAGGTGGTAGATGCCCCATCCCTGGAAGCATTCAAGGTCAGGTTGGACGGGGCTCTAAGCAACCTGATCTAGCTCAAGATGTCCTTGCTCATTGCAGGGAGATTGGACTAGATGACCTTTAAAGGTCCCTTCCAACCCAAACCATTCTATGCTCCTGTACCACAACAGTAACAATTAGATTATGCAATATATGAATATTCTAACAAATAAATTAGTATACTAACAGTGAAAGGGGACAGGGGAGGGAGTAACAGGTGGCTTATCATTATGTAATAATCAGTTTTGTCTATTGATACAACTATCACTATTGTTACCAATAGTGATTGGCATTACAATAATAAGTTCACAATAGAAGGTACTGACACTCATCTAAAGATGCTGCTACTGGGTTGAAGAGCTTACCTATCCAATGAAATTAGTCTTAACAGACCAGTTTGTGCCTTCTCTTGCTGAAATCTGTTCCGGAGAAGATTTTTCAGGGAAATTCTGCATGGCATGCTCATAGAGAACATCATTTCCTCTGGAACTGCAGAACCACCCATACGGAGGTCCTAGACCTCCAGCTGCACACCTTTTCTCACCTTCCCTTAGCAGAAAAGCTACAGTAATTTGTGCATATGGAAACAGACATCTCCACCAGACTGCCTCTGAGGTCAGACAAACAAGCACCAGGTTTGGTTTTGTTTGTGTTTTTAATAAAACACAGCCACATATTAACCACATAAAAGTCTGCGAAGCAGACGAAGGATGACATACATTTCTCACATCTCCCACCTTAACTTATTTGCCTACAGAAGTAGTTAATAAATCAGAAGATTCACTATGGGAAGATAATTGTGGTAGGACACACAATTAATATTTTGGGGAAACTGATCTGCCTTTCTATGTCAAAGCAGAAATCCTACACAGTAAGTTTCTAAAATACATGTTCTTCCCTCTGAAGGAACTTGATTTATATAGAGTACTTCTGATTGATAATAAAGATAATACCTTTGTCTGTAAATTTAAACCAGGAAAAATTTCTAATCCAGGTGCATTGCTCACAGCACATGTGCACAACATTGTTTTTTTGTCATAACAAACACAAGTAAGACTTTCATCACATCTGGCAAAAATCACTACCCAGTACAAATCTCTCATTTCCATTACCCATTTTCCTTTCTCTGGTGAAAAGGCCAGCTGCTCAGTTAGCCTGTCACACCTGGGCTTGCACAGAATCTGGACAACCACTGCAAAATATTCTGTGTAAATGAGATACTGGTTTCTAAATAGGCCTCTTCCCTAGTGCGTGGTGTCTCTAGACAGATTCAGACTTTAATTTGTAGCATAAAAGAAGACTCAGTCTTAGTCTTTGGATGTTGCTAACTAATGTTTTTCTTCTACGTACTACACAAAAGAGATTTGGGAGACTTCTTTTTGGTACGTTTTTAAATTACAAGATCTCTGGAAGATGTTAATTAACACACAAAAAATATCCCACATTCAGGTTTCTACTTGCAGACTGAAATAAATCTGTTCAAAAAATTAAATTTAAAGAAGGTGAGAAAATGATTCCTTAAAAGGTAGCGACAAGAGATCCTATCAGCTACCAAAATTATCAAGTATATTCATTCTTTTAAACGTACACAAGCATAGTAATGAGCTTTCTATTTTTGGTCCTTCAAAGAAATGCAATGTTTTAAGCCACCAGTAACAACTTGGGGGGGTTTGTTGTTGTTTGTTTGGTTTTTTAAATTTATGAACATCATATGGGTTTTTTCCAAAGCAAAGCAATGCATTTCAGTTTGACCATCAGAAATCAAAGTTCCAGAAAGAAAAGTGGTTTAGTTAGTTTCTAGAGTCTGTGTGTATACATAAGGTATAAATATATATTTTCCAATCATATTACACACACACACATATTATATAAATATACGCACACATTTCTTTCATGTAAACATAATGGGTGTGTAGAGGTATGTGTAAATACTCTCCCAGATAATGTAACTACTACCCAGAAGGCAAGAGAAGTTGTGAAAAAGTAAAGCAACCAGCTGCTGAATGGTGCTTACTCATAGCTTTCAAGGATCTTCCTAAAACAGATTAATCTTCTTCATGTGTACAACTTATGAATGACTCATCCATTTTAAGTATTAAAAATATAGTTATGTCTTTCTTAGAATTTGAATGCATTTGTTCTAATGATAAAGAAGACAACCATTGTCTTCTAAACTTGACTCTGATTGCTATAGATTTTTGTACCCATAAATTCTGTATAAACAAATTATTGCATGAAATAGAGAACAATTAAGAATGTTTCTCTTACTTTAAAACAGTGAACCCAAAGTACAGACCTCAGGGATTATTATTTTTTTTAATAGGCTTTAAATCTGTAATTGCCATGTGTGTCAGTTTGTGTTTGCCATATCTGTCTGCCAGCAAGAGACAGTGACCACTTACAGTGATTACAAAGTACACCAAATGTAGTGTATATGTCACTTCTCCACAAGAGCTTGTTGGCAGCTTTGATCGACTTCTTTTTGATTACACCACAATCACCTCATTCCACTTTAGCTACTCTCACTCTCCCTCCAGGGGTTCAGATGTCATTGCTGTATACCTTAGCAGATGAATCAGTTTTCCTTCTGTTAAATCCTCTTCCTGGGAAGATGAATCTACTCATTGATTTTGACCAAAGACTGGTTTTTAAAAAGGGTAGAAGAGACTTCTGACCTTTCAAATGATCAGATTAAGGTGGTTATTTTCACATTATTCAGTAATCAGGGAAGAAATACATTAAGCAAGAGTTTAGTTCACAGGCTGCTTTGCTGGCTTCTAAAAACTGTTGTGCACTGACAGCTAACCTAGATTCCATTTCTTCCTTTTCCTCTGAACCACAAGGGAAGCTAAAATGCTTTTTCACATTGCATTTTGCCTAAAGGCTCTCAGTAAAATTTAATTTTCTTACTGCATTGATTTTTCCATTATAAGTTGTAACAGTCTAATGATATCTCATAAGAATTTTTACTGTCAAGAAAAAGGGATGTGAATGATTTAGCAATAGTAACTGCAAGTGCTAGAGGATTTATTCTTATTTTCTTAAGAACCTTCCATCTGTCTTTCTGATGGGCAGTTGTTGAAAAAGTCTGTGCCATATCACCATACACTGGATGGCCTGAAGATAGTTCTTTAGCCTGTTTAAGGGCAATATGAGATCCAGTTTCCCCAAAACCTCTTCCTCCACTGCTAACTCCTAAAATCAAAATAAAGCTTTCTAATTTTGGAGCTCAGAATGGTGTTTAAAAATTAATGGGCCACATGGAAACAATGTAATTGGGAGACCCAAAAAGCATAACTGTTTTCCGTCTTGCAGGCTACATTACACTCACTGAAGACTGACATCTTACCCTTATTACCCAAAATACTTCAAGTTTGTCGTGTTTCTCACTTGTTCTGGACAAAGCATACATCAAAGAAATAAGACATGCTCCCTGAAAAAAGGAAACTTGCAGGCCAACTCTTTCCTTCAGAACAATTGTATCATCACCAAAGCTGTAGAAATCATGTCTGAAAACAACTAGTGTGATAGACTACGAAACACAAAGGCAGTGCCAGAGCAAGCACAGCAGATGTTTGTGAGTCCCTGTGTTCCACAGCTACAAGAGATTTTCTTACTTATTTCACTTTGACAAGGATTTGATAGAAAGACAGATAGAGATGGAAAAAATGTACAATATATTACCAAGTTAGAGTAAAACCTGGTGTCTGATTTTCTTGGCAAACAGTAGCTTGATTTGTATCTTCCTCCAGCTTTTCTACAAATTTGCAGAAAGCTGGAAAAGTGGCCAGTTTCTTGTTTTCTGTATTTTTCTTTCATAGTTAGTGTTCACAAAAATAACAAGATGGGCTTTATTACAGATGCTGGAAGCAAATTAAGGCACATCTCACATCTAGTCAAGTCATCTGGGTTCTCCAGGGGCACATTTTCCCTTTTAGAATCCTGAAAAATAAATTGAGCTGAAGAACAGACCTTACAGAAAAAACAGTCTGAAGTGCCCCCACTACAATTCCTGAGAAGGCACTAAGCAACTTTACGAACTCAGTCAGTCATGGGATTTTAGGGGTTTTGTCATCATTGTTATTGTTTGCTTATTTTTCCTTGAAAAGTTTTGAGGGGGTCACCTGTCATAAAAATAAATAAACAAAAATACCAAAAAAGAAGTTTCACATAGCATTTTAAATTCTGTTCTTTGAAACTATAGGATTTTAAATGCAAGTAGTTGTCGTAAAGTTGTACATTGAATGTAATATCATAATTAGATAGATTTTGTTCACTATCCTATGCTAAGAATGGGCCTAATACAATTTTTTTTATACTTCATTGGACTGAGAAGTCTTGCTTGGAAAAAAGAGCTAGATGTGACCATGACTTTATTATAGAAAAGATGCATCAAGGTTAGGTTCTTTATGGCTCAAATACTATGGAAATATGTCTGATACAATAATTTAGATTATAGATTTTGCATGCTTCCATGATCTGTGAATTCTTTTTTTAGCCAGCGCTATCTTTGCTGTGCAGTAAAACTGTACATCAATACACCTACTCCATTGGAAAAGCTGATGATGACATTCCAGACTCTTTATTTTTAAAACTGCCAGAGCTTTAGCTTCTCTCTAAATAATGGACATGCCAATATATTAATGGGGGAAAACACTCACTGGTTCTTGGCTTGTACCACAAATCAACCCTGTGTACAAATCAACCCTGTATTTTTTAAAATGAAACACAACACTTTATATTTAGCCCAAATTTAATAATTTTCTACTTCTGTCTCTGCTGCGGTTTAGAGTCATTATGTTGTTGATGCAGAACAGTTTTTGAGCTAACAATGAAATCTTGAGAGAGTGGGGAGAGTCTCACTTCTCCCCTCCACTTGAATCTAGCTTCTAGGACAAAAACAAACCAGTATGTTAGCTCCCAACACAAGGGAAGAATCCCTTTCAATGCAGTCTCGCCACAAGCAACAACACTAAAACCCAGCAGCTGCAATGCAACATTCCTACCTCCTCAACTCTCCCATCAATACCCAGGAAATTAGTTCTGAAATGAGAGATTATCTCACACAGAGCAGGATATCCATACTGCCTGTAACTAAGCGCCAGACTGGGAAGGTCAGAGTCAGACCCTTCAATATTCAGTATTTGCCATTCTTTCAAAACCTTCTCACAGTTTTGCCATAAAGCTGGCAATAAGAAACAAGTCTGAGATTTGAGGGTGTTTAACACAGTCAGTCATCTCAGTGGAGATTATATGGCAGGTTATGACCCTTAAACTTGTGAAGAGACATCATCTCTTCTTGTTCACACAGTAAAGGACAGGCACAATGTATCCTTTTTAAGGAAGAAAACTTTGCTAGCAAGTATGTAATGTTTCTGGGGTGCACAAGGTGGTGACATATTACTCTTCTTTCCAAAATAAGAAGCAGGAGGTAGGGAGTGGGGGGAGGGGGGCAGAAGTAAAAAGTAGCAACTATAGAACTGAATTAAAAGGGGAAAAAAAAGTAAAAAAACTTATTTCCTGAGAGATTATATGTAAGTACCCATAACAAAAAAGGATGAACACTAAGGAGCTGAACATGCAACACAAATCCACCTTACATAGCAAAACATTCCAGTAACTATAAACAGAGTTTGGTTAAGATTATAGCATGTATTTGGTTTTTATATAATGATCTGTTGCAGCTGAGGAATCAATAGTTTGAAGAACATCACAGATTTTTTTTTTCTTGCAAATATCTAATTTGATTATAAGAGAATTTCAAGCATTAAGACAAGCCCAGTCTAATTTATAGGTTAAGACATGGAGGGATATATATAATACTGTTACATCATATTAATACTATACTATTACATATGTAGCATAAGTATTAATAGTATATTAATACTTTATATATTATAGTTTCATAGGAGTTATATTAAAGTATACAAGAACAGAAAAAAACTAGTAAGAACTATGGACACTTAAAAGGAAGCTAATACATCAGATAAAACAATCATCTGAAAGCTACAAGTATGCGCAGGAATATTCATTTAAAAAAAGGAGGAAAAAAAAAAAGATACAGGGCTTGCAATTAAAGTCATCCAGCTTTTCTGCATACCATACCACTCCTCTGTGACTTGCTCAAATATCCAATTCTAGTTATTCAGGTTCACAAAAGTTTTCTGAAAGACACTGAACAAACTATAAGCCATCAATTTAGTTAATGTGTCAGAAGAAAAAACACTGAAAAATTAAAATGTGGTTCTGTACAAATTGATCTCTCAAACTATAATTAAAACAATACATCATTAAGTCATTAACTAATTTCAGATATGATAAAATTCAATTCTTGAAGAAACTCAAAATTGCATTGAGTACAACAATCATTCAAAAATAAGAATTAGAATTTTGCTATCTTTATACACGGAAGTGGAGTCCAGTTTCTGAAGATCTTTTGAAATGTATTTAAGACTATAGGAAATTGCTGTATTCACACATGGAAGTGCTGAACACAGAAATACCTAGTGCAGTTTTACTACGGTCATCTCTGCTAAGACTTCCGCTGGTTTTTAATTTTTACAAATTACCTAAATTGTTAAATTTGCTGATAATATAAAAATTGGAGGAAAACTGAATACTTAACAAGTACTAAGTCAAGTTTAAATGAATTCTGATTTTCTCTCTAACTACATTGACAAGCAGAAACTGAAATTTAATGTTGACAAATGTAAAGCAATAAAAGCTCAATATAAAAATAATAAACATGAACATTTTATGAATACCTTTGTACCAAAACAAGAAAGTTGCCCTGCTCCTCCCCAGAAAAGATAGAAAGATTGTGAATATTCCTTTAAATATGTCAAAGCAATATAAGGAAGCAATTTAAAATCCTTTAGAATTGCAGGTTGCAAGTATGTCATGTTGCAAATTCATCTGGCAAGCTCTTCTTTGAATATTCTGTGAACTTTTCATCATAACATTAAAAAGAATATATTTTTTCACATTTAACCATTACAGAAAAAGTAAAACTAGTCTAATTTTATAGGTGAGACTTTGAAATACATCTAAAAAATAAACAAATGAAAATCCCTGAAGTTTTGTATAAGGATAAGGAAGTGATTTAGCACACCAAATTGATTAATAAGACAGCCTTACTTCAGAAATGTTATTGGGGGGGGGGGGGTACGGAGGGGAAGTCTTTGAATAAGACTTTAATTATGACCATAATTTATGAAGGACTGGGAAAAAAAAAATCATCCTCCTAGATTATTTGTTCTCCTTTTGCCAAGAGACATGTGTGGGGAATCTCAACTATAGACTGGCCTCTTGCTTGTTACCTTTCTTATCAAAGAATAGACTTTATATGAAGATTACATTATCTCTTCCTTTCTTTTCAGTATGTTCCCTCTTATTTATGTTAGGCAGGAACAGATAGAAACTGGAACATATGGCAGTATTAAACAAAATAATAATAATAATCAAGCAATATCTTTCTGTTGCCTGTTAGAAATCTCGACAATTTCAGGCACTGGTCTGCACCCTTGACAGAGAGACCTGGTTTTGCTTACCAAACCACACATACCTGGTTTAGACAGTTTGCTTAACCTAGCTGTCTACCATTTTGGAAACATCTATTTTAGGATTTAAAGTAATAGTATTCCACAAGCAGAAGTCACAGACAACAAGAGATTTCACTTGTACTGGATGTACAATGTTATCAAGTCTTTCATCTTCTGCTCCAGTACTCTTAAAGACTTGTAGTTAAGTCTGTTGTATACAGATTACAGAATCCTTTGGCTGTGGCAGGGCACCAGTTCTTCTGTACCAGGGGAAAAACACGTAACTAACAATGCATATGAGAAAAATATTGACATAATAAAATCTATATTTCACTGTTTCTCTTTGTAAGACAACAGAAAGAAACTGAAATTATTACATACTTGAAGGGGCTTGTCACTACATGCAAATGAGGGCAGTGGGAACCCACTTACACGCATGTGTGCAGCTGCTTTTCCACACACATGCACAGACATACACACACAATTTCAGGAAAGTTCCTGTGTTAAATCAGCATTTCTTCTTCATATCTCATTCTTCTGAACCACTCTTCTTTGGAAAGAATTGTCAACAGGGACTTCATTTTAACTTTCCTTTTCCCATTTAATTTGTGGCATCTTAGAATCAAGATAAATGTAAAGAATTAATTATTACAAAATAAGTCCTGTTAACAGAAAGCCACTGCACACTTAAGACTGCTGGCTCTATTCCTCATCAGTCTTCCATTCTATTCTAGTTCCACTCACATTTGCATGGTAATAGCTTCATAAGAAATGTTTACTTCCAACACAACAACTTGCTGAAATTCTACAATGAACATCATTTTGTATTCTACACTAGCAAGACAGAAAGAAAGCTGTTTCTTGACAATGCAAATATGCTTGCTTGCTCTTTTTTTTCTTTTTTTTTTAACTTATTTTGCCCATTTTCATTCTGCTAGCAAACACATTCCTGGTATTTTTCTAAATGTCTACATAGACGTGAACGAAGAAAAAATTAATTCAGACACATTCTGAAAAAACGCCATGTCCATCATATGTAACAAGGTTCCATTTATTTCTTCATTTCCAAAAACCAACACATTCTAACTGAAGTTAACTAAGCATATAGTTTGTTACATATGATGGGATTCTCTTATATGAAAGGAGTAACATGAATGTATCATCAGGAACTCTAAAACTGCAAGTCTCTTATTCTCAGCACGTTGACCAGGAATCAATGCTGTAGTTGAGGGTCATTAAGTCAAAAGTGATCTTGGATGTCATTTTCAACTGAAGATAAGTGCATTAAGATCATTATCTTTTGGCTCTTATTTTAGCGGTTAAGCCCCACTCCTGAATACCAAGCACTCAAAAAAAAAAAAAAAAAAAAAAAAAAAAAAAAAAAAAAAACCAAACCAAAACAAAACAAAAGAACCAAAAACACAAAAACAATAAAACTGGAAAAAACCCACACACAACTTTTTTCCAGCTGAATTTTTGTTACTTCCTTCTCCCCTGTCTACCTACCTCCAAAACCCCGAATCCTACCACTTTCTTATTTTACAAACAGGTGATTTGTATCAGCAATATTGTGCATTGTATTACTTCATCTTTTTTTATTCGGCTGCATAAGTATCTTTAAATATATGTAAGCCCTAAAGAAGACTTGCATACAAAATCCTGTTACTGTCCCTCCTATTTAAGAGAGATGCTTGCCATTTAAAATTGTTTATTTTGGGGATGACACAACACAAGATTACTTGTTCTTTCCAATTAGAGAATATTTTTAAATTGACATATGTTTATTATAAACTGCTGTGTTTCTCAAGCCATTTGGTATCTGATTGAAGTTCACTGACTAACAGTGTAAATTGAATAAATGGCTTTCAATTTTCAGAGCTTGACCCATTTAACTGATAAAATCACTGAATGGAAGACATTATAGTAGCACAAGGTCACACCACTGCCACAGTTATTCATCTAATGAGGTATCAGAAACGGTCCACCAACTCAAACATCTTGGAAAGTAACAATATGCCTAGGATACAATGTTTTGGTGTCCCCATATTTTATTTTGAAGAACAATTTCAATGTCACCAAATTAAAAAAAAATAAGCTACTTCCTTACTCTACCATTTGCACTTCAAAGAGGAAAAAAGATAAATATTTTACTTCTACATTGTCAGGGAAAAGAATAAACTTGTGTAGATTTCTCTTTCAATGTTTCAGAACATCTTAGCTTAATTACTTAAATAATACTCGTTTTCATCATTTATAATTCAAACCGTATGTCAACCTCAACAGGAAAATAAATACCTATTTAATCATGTTCTCCAGTTCTCATCACATATTTTTCAAAAGTTATCTTTGAAAAGCAGCATCAGAACTTAAACTAAAGTCTTAACTAACACCTTAATTCGTATATAAAGTTAATTGAATCTGTGGTCCTATATTACAAGCCAATGTAATTGCTAATTACAAATTAATGGCTAAGACTTTAATACTTCCGATAGGTGAGTGATTTTTCAAAGTTCAGTAAAACTCTTTTCTCTGAAAAGGGCATTTTGACAGTAGAAGTTAAAAATAGGTAATATCCATGCACGTAAATACCCTCCAAAGAAGAGAGACAATGGAGCAAACCAACAAAAAAAAGTAAACATCACCTTATTCAGAAAATGTATAAGTACAGCCTTTGTCTTTTAAGGTGTTGTTCTGAGTTCTATGTAACTTTCTTTGAATTTAAGAGGAATTTTTGCTCGAGAATTAAATGTGCTTGGAACCAGAACCTTGGTGCTTTATTACAAAGGTGTCTCAAGTAATTTGAAGGTTTCATAGTTACAACAATCTGAGACACAGAACAGCAAAAAGTTCTTTTTAGAGTCTTACTATAAAAGTGACATGTTTCTTGAATAGTAAGCTTCACTTCTACATGTCTACAATATGCTTTGGTGTCCTACAGGAATGACTAGCAGCCTAAAAAGAGAATCTGCATCTTAAATTGAATTGCAAACCAACTGAATTGCTGTTGGTTTACATGACACTGGCTCATGAACATGTAACAAGAATTCACTCATAAACAAAGAATAAATATTTCAGTTAAAATAAGTGGCAGTTAACAACACTTCATCTATTTTTACAGAAAAAAAGAAAAAAAAAAAGTGATTTCTCAGTCTTCCTAATCATCATTCCAGCACATTTCCAGGTATCTAATTGTAATGTAGAAACGTTGAAAGTTTTTCATCAGCCAGACCTGGGACTTGGTACTTATTTCTGCTGAGTACAAAGCCCAAGGGCTCCTTAGATCATGTTGATTTCATAGTCTGTATATTTGAAGAGCAGCCGGCATGCTTTATGACATAAATCCAAGAACTGCAAAATCTGGCCTATTCCTACCTACCAGAAAAAATTTTCACTTTTCTCCTCAAGTTGGATTTCTAGGCAGGAAATTGAGACTGGAGGACCCATTATTATGCCAGCTACTTACTACCAAAATTAAGTTTGTAGGAGCAACTGTTATCTTATTCAAATATTATAAGAGGTTTCTAGTAGCAATTTCCATAATTAAGGTTATCCTTTTTTTATGGCCACCCTAAAATTGAGCTGAGACAGTATAGCCGAGGAAAACTTTACTCCCTTTCAGTGGTAGTTTCTATCATTTTCTGTTAAACCTCCCTGGTGGTTTCACAAGTTGAAGGGAATGATTTAATCTATGTAATAGTACATCTGAAATCTAGCTCCTTTCCCAATAAGCAGTTTCTGATGCATATTTCCATTATACTTATACAAAGTTTGTATGGCTTAACAATCATATTTTCTTATTTAAATGGAACAGACCTTCCCTTTTCTACATTCTCTCCTGCTCCTACCTACAGGCAGTAAATGGGTTAGATAAAGATCTAATCTTAAAGTACCCATGTAGTTATTTGTTATTACTTCTTGTTATTCATTGTTCTATTATTTTTGTGACTCTTCCCTAGTACTTCAAGTTTGGATATTCTCATGCACCATTATTTGTAGTACCAAAACAATAATACCCAAATGCAGCGAGGACAGAATATCTGGAAACTTCCTTATACAGACTCTTCCTGTTCTAATCCAGTTCCCAACAAGCTTGCTTTTGCACTTCTGAGATTTTTCAGACTATATATATAACTTAAAACAAAACAAAACAAAAACAAAACAAAAAAAACATAAACTAAGTCATATTTTATGGCAGTTTTGTAATAATTACAGATTTCTGATTGCATGGATTACATAGCTCCAACAGACAAAAATGATGTCTCTGATTCATGACCTGTATAATGGTGTTTATTGTACTAGTTTCTGTTTTGAAAGAAGAAATAAATACTAAATAAATCTTGGGCTAGTTGAACTTTGCTACTGATTGAAACACTAGCTTCAGTACACATGCAAACCTCTAAGAACATGTATACATATCCATATTCAATTCTATGGTAGCTGAAACATATATTTTCAGATCAAAATATTTTATATTAAAATATTCCTCTTCTTGTTCAAATAACTTTAAATGAATTAGTAAGTAATGACATCTTAATTCTCCATCATAATCCAAAAATATATAAATAGATCAAAAATAGTAAAGTTACATTCAAATCATCAAATGAAGATACCACATTACTGTACTGCACTGCATATGTAGGATACTCTCTGTCCTACAGCACTTCAGGCCAAATATAGAACTTCACATAAATTTTTAAGTTTCTGTAAAAGTATGTATCTACAGTAAATTTTCACATACTTTTGCTTACCTAACTACATAACAAGAAAAGCCTTTCATCTTAAGAAACATAGTTAAATAATGAAGTCTATATTATTGAGCCAGGCAATGGGGATTTGGAGTAATCTGAGATGCTGCCAGAAAACAAAACAGTCTGCAATTTACAACGTACCTACAACCATACTGTCATCCTCAAGGAGTATAAAAAGTTACAGTTTTTATTTTTAAAATGTTTTGAATGGCTATTTCTACAGTAGGTAGTAGATTTTGCTGTTTCTTTTTACAGACTTGACGATACATGCACCATATACTCTTGTAAAGAAGAGGAAACCACTCACTCAAACTGTAAATTTTACTGACTACTTACATTTTCTAGCTGGTGATGGACTTGTTGAAAAGAAGCACATGAAAAAGTATTCTTGCTAGCAACGCATTAACAATGCCAGCTGGTCCCAGGTGTCCTATGATTAACATGGAGGCTATTATCCCGTAAGATTCACATTTGCATGTACAATAGTAGCTTGTGACCTGAGTATTGCTCGCTGAGTATATTTTATATATCATCTATGCTTGCCACTGCAACTATTTGATTAATATAACACAATGAAATTAATTAGTTCACACTGCTATATTTAATAATGATGTGTGTGTTTCTACTGCACACATGTTTTAATTACCACTTTTTGAAATCTTTCCAATGATTAGATAGTGGCAGGGGAAAAGAGGAGCATGCTATGTGTCAGTCTTTACTGGGAAGCATATATAAAAATTGTGTTATAGCCTTCTCCAAACAAAAAATAACTACTGATTACCATGAGAATATAAAAATTAAATGAGCAATTAGTTCTTAAAATAATATAAACTTACTGGAAAAGCTTGAATAGTTTCAGTTTGGAATATGCATCACTGGAATTATGGAGATGTCCTCTGTATTTTCACTAATTCTAACACACTAATTATGAGAATGTTGCTTTCAAACACCATCATGAAAGTAAGTAGTAAGGACAATTATATCTTAATTTACAAGAGTTACTCTAAAACTGATACATTGGATACACTGTTGAATTAACATTCCAATTTAATATTTTGGGGAAAAATAATCTGGTTTTCCATGAATTTACTCCTGGTGTGTATTATAATAACTTCCTTTTTCAATGCAGTTTTGGGAATAACATTTGCCTGTCACTACTGGGGTATACCAACCACATTAATTTGTATATTTATAATCAATCTAGAGTTTAAAATACATTGCAAAATTTGTAAGGGGGGGGGGGGGGACCTGCTGGAACTACCTTCTAAAAAAGATGAGACAAAGACTTGATTCCTGATTGGACCAGGTAGGGAAAAAAATTGTATCCTTTCCTTCAGGTTCCTGTCCACTGCCTTCTTTGTGAAGTCTCTACTGATGCAAAGCACAAACTAATACTTGTTAGAAGCAGTTTAACAGCCTAGTGGTGCCATGCTCTTCTTGAGTGGATCTTTGCTTCATAAAACTGCCCAGTCTGGTACTCCTGACTACTCCTGTTTCTCATTTACAACTTAAAATACACAGTAGTTCCGCTGCGGGCAAGCAAAGGGCTATTGGGATTAAGAGAGATGTTCAGGGAAATATAATCCAATTAACACTTCAGCTACTGTTCCACTAATGTCTGAACACAACTGTCACACTTGATTTTTTTTTTTTCTCCTGTAACAAGGAATAGATACCTATAAAACTGTTTAAACACCTTGTTTTCAGATTTTACCAGTTCTCATTCCTACAGGGCTTCACTGGATAAAAATCAAATTATGCTTTCATCTTTTTCTACTTGGGCATTACAACTGGAAAGTGTTTTACAAACGGAAAAAAATATGAAAGGCATTGCTGTATAAGTATGCTGAGAGAAAAAAAGTTACACTCACTTTAAATATGGACCATGGAAAAAATAACAGATACACACAGTCCTAATTCTTTAACTAGTTTACTCTTCTCAAAGTTCAAGAAAGGAAAACTCTCCAAGCTGCTTCCCACCTCATTACCAACTCAGAAGGCAAGATAAACAAGCTGAGCAAGATAGCCTTCACAAATTCTTACCAAGATATGCTTCCTTTTACCTGACTAGTTACAGACAGCTTTAGTCAAATGATCATCATATTTCAAAATTTCCACAGGAAAGAGGCATTTTTCATCCACATTTTTAGCACAGACTCCCTAGGGCATTTCACTCCACTGGAGCAGTCACCACAGAACAGGGCACAGGCTTGCCCCCAACATACAAGCAGCCGCTGATGCCTTGAAGAGGAAACCGGTGCAGGTTTTTAAATCAGCCTTAGTTTCCCTGACTACTTGTTCCCAACCACTAAGGAAGCTTCTGTAGCTTTCATCTTGTGAAGACAGGCAGCAGAAAGGGATGGACCTGTGTGATCAACCTATTTTTTTCCATAGAAAATTATTCCGGAGTGCAGAGGGAATGTATGCCCGTCTCCTCATCATAAGACAAGCAGTACACAGGCAGTACAGTAGTGCTTGTTTCTCTCATCAATTCATCCTCTGCTGCCATAAAAAAAGGTTAATTTTCTGTCCAAGTGCATGCTGCTTTAACTAACTCAGACATTCCGCTTTTTTAAAATCAGCAGCATAACGCCATAAGGTTAGATAGCATTATTAAGAACTAATTTCCCAACACAATGTAACAAGTTTC
Organism: Astur gentilis; assembly: GCF_929443795.1. Lineage (NCBI taxonomy): Eukaryota > Metazoa > Chordata > Aves > Accipitriformes > Accipitridae > Astur > Astur gentilis. The sequence continues at coordinate 54,790,670 of NC_064919.1, read as the reverse complement.
ACAATTATACCATCTTCTACTTAAAAAAAGTCTATAGGTTGTGTTCAAGCCACGTACTACCAAGAACTACTGCTATTTCTCCCTGATAAAGAAACTCAAAGGCACTAATAGGATAAGGAAAAGATTAAGGTGACACTGTACTTTGCAATAACTTAAAATGTCCATTTAGCAATTTAAAATTAATCAACAGACATGATGAGACAGTACAATCACTAGATGTTCCCACATGTGTACCAACACAACCTCCCCCCACAAAAAAAAACCACTGCACTGCACCAGAAAATAAGCAGCAGAACTCAAGCTGCAACCAGTAACACAATACTTCTTGCTCAAAGAAACTTTGGTGGTCATTGTTAACATTATTTTAGCCATTGTCACATAACAACCCTTTGGAAATTACTGTATCTGCTTAAGTGAGAACTGATTTTAAAAATTGTAAATAGTGAGATTTAGCTGCTGCAAATAAGGAGGAAATTTATTAGTACAGAAAAGTTACTGGGAATGTTCTTCTGCAAGGTAGCCTTCCCATCTTAGTTCCTTCCTAACACTGCTAAAACCACAACTTAACAGAAAAGCAGACAAAAAACATTACAGTGTTCACTCTGTTCCCGTATTTTCTCCTCGAGTACTGAGTAAGAAAAAAACCCTACTTCCTCTGAACTTTACAATGTGGTCTCACTCTAAGTCAATCATAAGGCAACACCATAATTATTATTATCATAATTATTAGTCACCCTCTTTATTATCCCCCTAGTTCCACCTGGATCACAACTTTTATATGATTCACACATAAGTGACAACAAATGATACTGTACTACTTTTAGAGACACAGAGTGAGGTTAAGTTATGAAAATCTCAACTTGGTGTAATTTATTTTATTTTTGTTTTGTTTACCCAGGTTAGTAAAATGTAGACCGCCAGTTAAACACCATAAACAGATGTTACAGTTTGCATGAGCTGGTATAGCGTCCTACAGGGAAGGAATATTGTTCAGGGCCATATATATTAATAAAATTAGATGAAACAATATAGACTAAGGTTTTCTTGGATCCTTTATTCTGCTTATGAAACTGCTCTATTCTTTGTGACTATTAAGCTAACTTTTGAAGATCACTTCACCTTCTGGAAAATTTTTCTGGCTCACAAACAAGATCTATTCTCTTGCCTTTCTACAACTCTGATAGATAGTTTACAGACAGAGACCTTCATGTCTAAGAGCAGTATCTCATGCATGCTATTCCTAATACCCAAGCAGAACACTTAGAACATCTTTTGCAACAATCATTTAATGAACTTATTACTCAAATTACTTCAGTAAATGCATATTCACATATCTCAAACTTTTTGCCTAAACCAAATGATGCTAAAAGTTAAATCCAAATAGAATTATTAACATAAGATTTATCATATTAGCTCTGCTTATACTCCAAAATCAATAGCCATGACCTCAGAAGAAAATATTACTGCCAGTAATCTTTACTGGTTGCATAATGGTCAAGATGTCAATAATACAAAAACAGAAAACACACCTCACCTCAGCATATATTATACAGATCCCTAGGCCCATCTTTCCTTTCCAAGAAACAGAAAAAGGTGACCTACCAAAGCAGCAAATAAGAAAAATGCAGTGTGACATTACATGGTTCATCACTTTTGTGGTGCCCCTGTGCCTTGTCTCAGAGTCACCAGCATGGTATTAGAGCAGGAAAGTACACAAGTTGATTCTGTGGATGGAGTATAGATAGTAGCATAAGCTTTTGGACTCCATCAATCTGTGTATCATCTATGAAAAGGGGAAAAAAATGAATACAAAGCAAACAACCCAAAAGATAAGCTTGTTTCAGAATATGAGGACAAGGATGATGTCAATTCCAGCACACACAGATGCATACATGCATGATAGGATTTCTAGGATGTCTCCAAAATATAATTAATCTAATTATGCTGATAGTTAAGCACAAGTGTTGATTAAGAGAGCTCTTTCTGTTACCTTCAGATATAATTAGTGTAACATGAAAAAACCCTTGCCTTTCCCTAAGGCAAAATTCTAGATACAACTTCAGAATATAGACATGCGCAATTCATAATCCTAAACACAGATAAATGTGCAATTGTATATGTTATTGCTTTTCTGAAATAACCTGTATGGGACTCGCAGATCTGTACAAGACAACAGTAGCCTGGGGCCTAGCAGGTACCTCAGAGCATGTAAAAAGGCATGAGCCACTTACGGTCAGGCAACTAAATCTCATCCCCAGTGATAGAAGAAAGTGTCATCTGACTTGACACTGCACCAGAGACCTGAACAGGACTCCTTTCATTGCTGAGGATTTCTTCCATTCCCATTACCTACCCATTTTATACCTTCACGTTCCTTTCCTTCCTCCTCACACATCTTCTAACACTCCCTTTTTTAAATATACAGTGGAAGATACATTGCAATTTTTTTTAAAGAAAAAAAACTTATTTAAGAAACCAAGAAATGTTGAAATAGTGTCACAATTCATGCCTGCTTTAATTTGTTCAGCACTGATGATTAATAAAATCAACAGAACACTGAACAGATAGGAATATTCATGGGCTTCATTCTCTATCCCCTTTAAGTTCTCAAGCCAATGAACACCTGTCAGAGTTGGGGGTAGGGAGGGAGAAAAAGATATAATCTGTATAACTGAACTTGAGTGTTGCCAAAAGGTGTCAATACACCTAACTCACCCTAACATTCATAAATGTCTACTTCATTAATTCTGTAACTACAGCAGAACATTGTCAGTTACTTCTTCATCTCTCACGCTGCATTAGGAAACATCTGACAATAAACATCTACTATTTACGTAAGCTGGAGTGCTCTTTTTCTCATTTTTATCAGTTCTAGGAAAACAAAGTAAGGAAGTTAAGGACATCACCCTACTTAAAAGTTAATTCTTACCCAAGGAGAAAGAGTCACAATCCTAAGGATCCGTGCGAAGGAACAGAAATCTTGAGTTATGAGCTAGTTTCAAAATAATCAGACATTTTAACCATGTTCCAGGCTTCTGCAGAAGAAAGGTATGAAGAAAGGGAAGATGGGGAAGGGTGGGAAAAGGTGTCCCCCATGCTGAGAAAGAAAAGATGATTCTGAGCATGAATACCTTTGGATACTTTCTAATTTGTGATCTTATATAGAATATAATAATGGGAACATCCAGGGACTTCATTTCCACACCTGTAGAAACCTCTGAAAACCTACAGTTGATGAGGAAAAACAGGTGCTGCAATGCAACTTACTACTGTTGTACCAAATACAAAAATCACTTTTCTCTATTTATCCTAGAATAGAAAACAAATAACATATAGGGGATTCTTAAAGGAAAGAGATTTTAAAATAGGAGAAATCACGCATTCTGATTAGGTTGGCAGAGCACCACAACCTATATGGGAGCTGCTCATGAAATTATTCAATTCTAAAGTATTTTTTAGTACCAATTGCACAGAAAAAACACACTTCCTGACCACTTTATTCCACCCAATGACCTCTGGAAGCTAACATGGCTTTTGCACTACTTTGCACCCTTTCTCATACTTCCGTTAGAATGGAAAATCGAAAACAAACTGCACAGGAAGCTCATTGTACTTTGTTCTAAAAATGCAGAAGAAAATAATTTGATGCTGCTTTTGAACTATTTCTCAGTTCTTCCAGATAACACCTATTGTATGCTGCTGACCCTGTTCTCACTGAATAAATTAATTTTGCAGAAGACCGTATCATAGATATAGGAAGCACAGTTAACAGTATTTGGTTACCCAGGTTTGGTGACCTACATACCTTTTGGCTGCTTTTGAAGCTTTGCAGTCCATTGTACACTTCCTAGCTGAAGCATTTGACAAAAGTATCTCCAACCTCACTAACTGATCTTAGCTTCACTGAATTGTCAGAGGACACTGGGTTCACAGGGAAAAAGAGTCAAATCAACCATATGGCCCATTTCAAAGCCTCTGATCTGCAAAACCAGGCAAATGCATTTGTGCAGCTTTTGCAGTCTAGCTGCCCAGCATTCTTAGAGTAAAAAAAAAAAAAAAAAAAAAATTAGGACTTAAGTTGTGTGAAAAAGCCATTAGTATATCTTTTATTCATACAGATGAAGGACAATTTCACAGAACAACTGTGCTTAAAACTGAAGAAGTGGCCAAATTATCCAAAGGACAACATAAGTTATCACTATATTAATGCATCAGGTTTTGTGGGGTTTTGGTTTGGTTTTGTTGGTTTGTTTTTTTTTTAAGTACTCCAGTTAGTATGTTAATGACACCTGCCCAAATCTACTAATGTCAAATCTGAAATTAATGTCACGCTTTGCTGGGCAGACTTCTGTTTGTGAAGGAATACCAATGATTAATACAACTTTTCATTAGGAATATTTCTATGAACAATAGCCACACAAATCATATTACAGGTTATATGCAGTATATTATTTGAAATTCACTTTTTTAATTTATCCATATGTCAGATTTGCAGAGGATTACGGAAGGATAAAAAAGTTAACTAAAATTCCTCTTAAAGAGAAATTTTTCTATATTCATCAAATACTTCTACTAGCATATGTAGGACATTTCAGTAATAATGATTTAATGTTGATCAAGCCTCTCCCAGCGCATTCTTCCCACTACAGGAATTTTACAGGTCTCAAAACATGTTTCAAGTTTGACTTCTTATGGTATGAATTCTAATATCCTAGCTACACTGACAGTTAAGGAGTTGGTTCGTACTACTAATGTATGAACGTAATAACATTTTCCTGTTATGGTCAAAATCCACAATAATTAACAGCCAAACCCCCTCACACTTCCTTAAGGAAAACCTAGATGAAGAAAAGTGTCACCTGTAATTTCATGATACTACTACAATTTCTGATGAAGACAGCACTCCTTATGGATTTCTGGCTCTCTGAAGAAGTCTGAGGATACTGTCTGGCAACCTCATGGTTGCAATAAGAAAAGGAAAGCAACTCATGTGGACATGGATGGCTTATATGGATTCTCCTCTTTGAACCCTTCCTGTTGAGAACTGATGTTGCTATTGAGCTTTGTGTAATACTACATCACAGCACATTCCTTTCAATGTAAAAGAAAATCTTTCAAGATTGAGTTAACACACTATCCTGTAGGATTTCTTTCTGTCATTTTTAAATTTATTTGATGGATATCTGTATGTCCTTCTATTCAAATGGACAGCAATTCAGACATTACTTTGGTTTATCTTTGTTATTGCCAGCAATTATGTAGCCACCCAAGTAAGAGTTACATCATTGCTCTCCCTTATACTTAATAGGTATTATAAGTATACTGTACTTCATCAATTGAATACAAAACCAGACTTTAAGGTTAAAATGAAGTCTTTCAGTATAGATTTAAACATTGTACTGTAAATGTTCTTAATTAACTCCTGTTTAGAAGAAAAAAATCTTTAGACTTTAAATTAATATGTTATGTTAGATCTAGTTACAAAGTGGAGGACTACTTTTTAGCTGATGACAGAAGAAAACCACATTTGGCTAAAAGAGTGAGGAGAGTGAGGAGAATGCAGAGCTGAACATTAAGTACTTTAGATGCTGTCCTATGTAGTACAGGGCCTGCTGAGACTGTGTGTCTTGCACTACAAGGAAGGATACATTTTAAGAGTGTAGGGGAGAGGAAGAAGAGAGAGAGAGAATGCGTCAAAGCTAGAGCAAAGTTACTTTGCCTGACATACTCCCACATTGACTGTTAAACTGCTGCATAAGAGTCTAAAAATCACTTTACTTCCAGACTAGAGTAGATGCAATTGTTCTTATACAGTTACTTCTGCTGCAGTAACCTAGGAATTACAGCTCCCGAAAGACGGGCTGGTGTACACTTCCAACCAGCTGCCACCAGAGGACCTTTATTCAGGTTGCTCACCTTAAATCAATCATTATAAAGCAATTGTTCTGTCACCTGTGAGAAGCTGACCAGCCAGAAGGTTTCTTGAGCAGTCCAGAAATATGAGTTTACCTTACTCACACAGTTTCAGTAATAACTAGAACAGCTAAACAGTCCCACATCCCATTAAACCATGAGTCCTCATGTTTACAGACCAGATAATCACCCTTGCTGAAACACTTTCCTCTCTAACCCATCCTTCCACTGTGAACAAAAAGCATAAGCATTTAACATTTCACTGCTGAGCAGTGTTACACATACTTTGCAGATGAGCTAGGTAATCTAAAACCAAATAAAGAGCAGCAGCTTGGAGAAAGAGTAATTTCTTGACAGCCATTGTGTACACCTCTTATTTTTTAAATTCAGAAGATGAACAGAATGCACCATATGCACCAAAATGTCCACCTGACCTTTTAAAAAGCTATCCTGAAATGTACTGAAGAATTCAGCCTCAACACCTTTCCAGCTTTTTACAAAATGAGATTTAAGCACAGGACTGACTGCAGTAGAGAATGTTTTCCTAGATCCAGTGTTTAGAGAAAGAAGAGGACTGGGCCTATGATATGTATCTATCTTTTAACTGTCAAGTACATGAGCTCATCCTGCTTACAGCTGGAATGAATGCCACACAGCATTCTTAGGAAAAATCATCAGACTATTCAGAGCCTTCTTCATATTGCAGACATACATATTAAGAAATCTCCTTCTCCAAATACATCTCGAAAACTTTAATTTTACATTTCAGCACAATGTAAGTGCATAAACTGGAAGTGTAATAGTATTTCAAACAACTTGAGATGCATTTAAAAGCATGCCTGTATTCAACATAAATTTGAAACATATTAGTATTTTGATAAATTTTACAGTACTGCTGACAGAAATTTTACAAAATTGATTTTATAAATCAGATTCTGCAGTCTCCACTCAGTTAAAATCTTATTCGACCTTAAGCTTATGCATTGACAAAACAATCCACTTTTTAGTAGTTACAAAGTTGACGGTAGCGAAATACATAATGTAAAAAATGAAATTTCTAGCACAATAGTTTTCACTGAATAAAGCATAATTAACAGAATTATAAGAGAAATAGGACTGTTTCTGCAACTATTGACAACAAATGAAAATAGATGCATAATTCAATCCTCGTATTGACCATAAAAGTAGTAATTTCTCTGCAATTTGCCATTTATTGCTAGCTTTTCTGTTATTGTTTTATACTGAATCTTATTAAAGAAGCTACTAGAACAGATAAACTGAAAATCAGACAGCATCTAATAGCATTAAGAATGCTAAAAACCCCTCCCATTATGCATTGCTTTTGCCTAATCTTGTGTGTACTTTTCCTTCTCTTGGTCTTTATTATTAAGTACATTTAAATATTGTTTGAGAATTAATTCATCCATGCCTACTGCTTATTTCCTATTGGAATTTTAAATCCATCTGTCTGCTACTAAACACGTTTCATTGCAATCAAATATGGCCTAAAAATTATAGACCGAATGGACTCCTTGTCAATACTTGGTGACGCTATTCCCATAATTTTGTTATCACTGTGACATAAAACCCCTTGTTAACTTTATGAGAGTTTTTGTTAGGATTATAGATGCAAAACTGCAAGGTGGAAAGTCTAGAAGAAGGTATAACATAAAAGCTCTTTAAGAAACTTCTAGTACTAATGACCTTATAACGTATGTGTGGCAAAAAAAAAACCCAACACACATCACACATAAACAGGCATTATCCAGCACAAATGCTTTCAAATCTGAGCTATTTCTATGCCCTTTTTTCTTTCCCTTTTTCTTTTTTTTTTCTTTTCTTTTTTAAAGAATGCCCTGAATGTTTCCTTCTCCCCAGCTGGTCTCCCTAGAACCCCTGTGGCTACTAATGAGGAAAAAACTACTTTCCTTGAGTACAGATATCAAAATCCAACCATAAATTACAGGTCATCTACATAAATGGCACTGTTAAATTTCTATTTGCTGCCAAGAATATTTGCTGCTTACAAGGTCTTCAAAGTGATACTAAATCAATTAAGCTTACTCTAAATATGTGGGATTCAGGTACCAATCTGTTTTCACACTAAACAAGCTTTCGACTGATGAAAAGTGTCAGTAACCTTTCCCAAAATGCTGAACTGGCTTGTTTTCCAATTTAGCCAATGATATGTTAGTCTCTCCAAATTGTTATAGTGCTTGGAACCCATAGAATTAGCATCCATACACATAAAAGCTATTAATGCTGTGTAAGTTGTTAAAATAAGACACACAAACCAAGCTGGTTAAAACATCTGTGTATTATTTGATATTTATCATATCCACCATTTCAAAATAGTCATGTTTGTGTACTGTCAGTTTCTTTAGTAAAGCCACATGTAACAAAGAATGAATAGTCTGTCATAATTTTCCTGTCACAGTTTATCACCATAAAGTTTGGGAGTACATTGGTATACTAAGTGATTAATATTAATACAGACAATGCTATTTGATTTTATCTACTGCAAACTAATGCAGGTATGTAGGATTTTATTAGTAAGAATTCTGACATTAAGCACATGTTATAGGAATTAATCATTCATTCCCTGCAGACTGCTTATATATTTTATCAGGCCATTATTTGATCTGAATAACAAGAACAATTGCATAATAAAACACATTACTGCTGACACATGCAACTTCATTCTATCAACTTTGTATCTTCACAGCAAGAGGTCTTTTTTAAGTCCTCTGTTGTTTCTTCTGAATTAGATTGACCTGATTTGACATTTTGCTATATCAACAATTATTATCAAGATCGTACATACATATATGATCAAATATAATATGTATCAAACTTAATTGCCAGGATTTGACTCAGGTCATTTCCCAGTAGTAGTAATTACAGTAGTAATTACAGCAAAAGTGGAGTATGTGTCAAGTCATTTTTCATATAGATACTGAACTATTGCCAGGAGATACCCTAGATTTAAAGAAAATCCAAGGTAAATAATGGAGAGTATGCTCCAAACTAATAAAGCTGTTAAGTATGCTGTGATTCAACCTAAACTAAACAATGTAGTTCCTATCTGATTAGTCAAATAAATTTTAATCTTTTTTATTTTATTGTAAAAATAGACACTGTTAGACATTCAACATTGCATGCTGCATGTTTGGGACCACCTATCAGAACAGAAAGCTTAACCTAATAAACTTCTCTGTATGCAGTCTTAAAACAGTTCATGCAAATTATCTGGATATATTATTTTAATGCTCTGCCCACAGGGAGTATAACACAGCAATGAGCCATGTCAAATGTTACCTACTCAAAAAAAAAAAAAAAAAAAAAAAAAAAGAAAGAAAGAAATAGGAAAAAAAAGCTTTGTTTTTAACTGGAAGATAAATTCATAGTACTAAAACAATAACAGTAGGATACCTTACTAAGCCAACAGATGTGTTACCCTTTTATTTCAAGTTCACAAGTTCATCAGGTATTTTTTCTGTCATAAATGTTACTGTCAATTACCCAAAGACTACTGTGATGCAATATGAAAGTCACCCTGATTCACTACCTCAGAACTTGTAGCTTATGCTTTGTAATTATTCCTAGCTTTAAGATGCTGAAAAGCAACTGTGAACGTCATCCTTCTGCTACTGCAGATTTAGCCTTTCCTGCTTGTGTCACATTAATTTCCTAAATACATTTTGTGTAATTACCTTTACTGTTGTGACATAAACTAATTTCTTTACTTCACAAAGAAAAGCATTTAATTTGAACCTAATAAACTTTCACTCCTGGCGACATTTATTACTTGTGATTGATTTTGAATTACAGCTGAAAATTCAACATTAATTTCACATTGAGATGCTTAATAAAATGTAATTGTAAATGTATGTTTAATGGCTTCTAATGACGCAAGTTAATTTTGATTAGGTGAACAGTAAAAACACTACATAAGAAATTTGAGTTGTATAGTTTATTTACAGTACCCATTTATTTTTCTGAATTTCTACTGTAAAATAACCCAAATTTGTCAAGAATTGCAAGGAAGTTTATTTTATTAAAATTCAAATCCATATTGTCCCTACAATAGATACAGTAACAAATGAAGTATTTAAATCCAAGTCCATTTGGCAGAATAGAGAAAAAATGCTGAAATGCTATTGATTCCTTCCAGTACATTCAAAACACCTGACTCAACTATATTTCTACTGACATAACACAAAGGTTTTATTTAGATATTAGCAAACATGAGCAAATATTTTCATTGACATACTTTTCATTCTTACTTCTTCCCTCTACCTAGGTAACAGTTAACCCTCAACTACTAGTAATAGCTGTTTCCTCTACCAGAGGTGCAGCAAATGTCAATAATGGGTCCACTGTCCCAAGAGAAATAAAGCCTGCAAAAGTTCTCCTCCCCAGATGCGGATATATTTAGTGCTAAACACCACCTAACAGCAGACTCTTCATGACATACCTTTATTTGATCTTTGTACCTCCTGTCAACTCTGCAGCTCACCCAGCAAACCTCAATCCTACTGTTCACAAAGCCCTCTTAAACGAGTTTAGCTTTTTGTTTCCGCTAGATCTTTCTCCCCTATTTAAAAAAGTGCCATCAGTACTTTTGCAGATGTCCCATAAAAGCACTTAGAAAGCAAAGCTGTTGTCTGTAACTGTCATCCTCATTAGAAGAAAAAAATATACATACCTTTTGTACATAAAAAACTTCATGAAAAATCTAACAACTTCAGAGATTTGGACTAAAAATGCTTACAGTTGAACACAGACAAAAACACTCTTGGTATCTGTAATCCATGCACATTTTACATTAAACTGAATGGCCTGTAACCTGGCATTGCTTAGCAGGTCACACAGTGCTGTAGACCCCTTCTGAGGGAGTGTTTCTTTGTTTAGATTTTGTCTGTAATCTACCACATACCTACACTAGGACTAAGGTAGACATTACACAATACTTGACACACTCAGTTTCTTTCACAAGTAATCACCTGCAATTTTCTTTTTTCATAAAAGATGAGCGAATCACTTCATGCACTTTTCCCCCTGAAAACTGTTCAAGTTCCCTTAGCCAAGTTCTTCTCTGAACAGAACGGTGTGACTTTAAAGAAGAAATACACACACATATATATATATATATATATATATATATAAAGATGTGTGTGTGCTTGCGTACGTGTGTGTGTGTTAATGCCAAGAAAAGGTTTGGAGACCAGGAGAACACAGGGACAGAAACGAAGCATAGAGTATTTACTTACTAATGCAGTCCGCTCGGACCTCGTTGGAAATCTGAAGGAGTCCCCGCTTTCCCCTCCTGCCAGTCAGGCGCCGCTTTGTGCCCCTAGTCCACACAGGCCCAGAAGGAACTGCAAAGAGAGAGAAGCACATGCCACATCAGGCAGTTCTGTTTTGGTGGGATCCAGCGCCGCTGCCGCTAGCTCCTTGGGGGTATCCCTGCTTTCAGGGCAGACTCCTGCAAAAGAGTCATCCTTCCAAAGATTTTTTTCTTTTAAACCGGGGGGGGGGGTTGGGGGGGGTGGGGGGGTGTCGAAAACAATAAAAAAAAAGCCCTCCCCGAGGCTCCTGCACCCTAAAATTGGCGGGGGGGAGGGAGGGGGAGTCTGGCGGGGAGGAGAGAGGAAAGGTACCTGCAACTCTCTCCGATGAGGCCGGCAGAGAGAGAGAGAGAGGGAGGGAGGGAGGGAGGGAGGGAAAGAAAGAACGAGGAGAGGGAGGAGAGAGGGAGCGCGCGAGGGGTGGGGAGGAGGGGGGGGGCGTGCGCGCGTTTGTGTGTGTGTGTGTGTGTGCGTGTGTGTGTGTGTGTGTGTGTGTGTGTGCGTGCGTGCTGGGCGGGGGGGCGGCGGCGCGGCTCTCGCCGGGGGCGCGGCGGCCGCCCGCCCCCTGTGCCAGGCACCACCGGCTGCAGGCGGGAGGCCCGGGGGGGCCGGGCCCGCTCCCCCCCGGGCGCCGCGCAGCCCCCCGCCGCCGCGCAGCCTGCTCACCTGCATTTCCTTAACGAGCCACTTGATGGCTGGCAGCAGCGGCGGGCCCCCGGCCCCGCCGCAACTTTGGGGGCCGCGCAGGCACGCCGCACCCGCGGAGCTGGGGATGAGGGGGTGCTGGCCGCAGAGTGCCGCTCCGTGCGGGGACCGCGCCGGCAGCTGCCCGCGCAACTTTCCGCCCGGCGGCGGGTGACAGGGGCTGAGGGGCCGCGGGGGCGGGCGGGGGTCGCGGCGGGGGTCGCGCCGAGCCCCGCGCGAGGCCGGTAGCAGGGCGCAGTGAAGCCGGTAGCGGGGCGCGCTCCGCCGCCCGCCTCCCCCCGGCGCTGCCTCCTCCCACCGCGCTCCCCGGCGTGTGCGAAAGGAGCGAGCGAGCGAGCTCCTCGCTATTAATAATAATAAGCCCTGTCCCCACCTTCCTCCTCTCCCTAGGAAAACAATTAATAATGCATTAAAATAATGCACCTTTAAAGCCACCGGCTGGCGATAATAAAATAATAATATTACCACCACTTAAGAGAGCGCTGCTGTGGATGTGGCGGCGGCGAGGCACGTTTTCCTATCATTCACACCCAAGCGTGAGCACAAATTATGCTTCTGGTATTCCCAAGTCCATTTCCCCTACCAGAGCAACTATCATTATCACCATCAAAGAGAAAGTCTCTCTCCAAAGCTGAGTGGAGGCACTGAGTCCCCGGGTGGCTGCTGTGGCTGGGCTGCAAGGAGGGTACCCCCACACACACACCCTTCCGTTCGCCCCAAACCAATCTCATCGCTTCTTCTCCTCTTTTGCTTATACCGGTGGGTTAAGCATTGCGTTTGGCCCTTTTAGTGTTTTCCCTTCCGTTCCTCCCTTGACGATAGTTTGTGTATTTTAAATAAAGATTTCATTCTGCCAACCCGCAGGAAGCTTTTAACAAGATGCAGCTGAGCGTGTCGATATCTTATATCTTTTTACTGCTGCTCCGGCGTGTACATCAACTCCAAACTCATTTCTTTTCTTCTCCGCCTGATACTGTAGCATCTCGGAGACGGCGGCGGCGGCAGCAGCAGAGCGCTGCTCCCGGGGGGCACTTTTACTTTGCCCTCAAAGTATCTCCCAGCAATGAGAGCCGTCGGAGCTCCCCCACCCTCTTCTCTACAGCAAAATGCTGGGGTAGTTGCTGTAAGATTTCCAGTTCCACTGATAACACTACATAGTCTGGGAGCAGACGGGGTAGGGGGATGGGGATTTTCTTTTTGTTTAGAATACAGTTTTATGTGTGCGCTATTTTTAATTAAGATTTTTTTCCAGAAATAGATCCCATCGAGATTTAATTTACGAAGGTATTTCTAACGCTGGTCAATACTGTCTTCCAAGAGGAACATTTGCAATCATTTGCCTCCCCACAACGATGCGCAAATGCTCTTCATGGACCCTAAAGCGTTTATGAAAGACTAAAACCGGGATTTTGTTGTTGTTCTTTTTGTGTGTCTTGGGTGTGGTGGTTTTTTTGGTTTTGTTTTTGGTTGTTTGGGGGTTTTTTGTGTTTGTTTTTTGTTTGGTTTTTTGTTGTTGTTGTTGTTGTTGTTGTTTTTAATTTTCGCTTAATCTGCATTAAGATGAAACTTTCTTCAGCATACCGGCTACCTTCTGTCGATTTCTGGTTTTTAAGAGGCGCTTCCCCCCGCCCCCACCACCGGGATGTTGTAAATCAAGGTGATTCCTTTCCGTGATACGGGTTTCCAAACCCCTAGCTGTGCAGTTCTGGCTCGCTGGTCCCCCTGCTTCTCCGCGGCTGCTGAGCCGTAACCACCTCCTCACGCTAAGGCTCCAGCACCAGGTTAAACTACAGGAGAGGCATCGCGCGGGCCTAAGGCTCTCCGAAAGCGGGGCCTCTGGCGAAGGCAGCGAGGCGAAACATCCCCACCGGCTGCGGGGGGAGCGCGACTGGGGACGCCCCCGCGCCCGGCGGGGCGCTCCGCCTGCTTCCCCCCCCTCCCCCCCGCCCCGGGCCGCCCCAGCCCGGCTGCCGGGCGCGGCAGCAAGCGGAGTGCCGCGGTGGAGCCGGGGCGGGCGCGGAGGCTCCGCGCGGGCGCGGCGGTCCGGCCTCGCCCCGTGGTCACCGCCGCCCGGCAGCCGGTCAGGGGAAGCACTCGGCCTCCGCCCCGGCAACGGGCTGGGTGGGAGCTTCCGACCCTAAAAGTGACAGAGGGCGCACCGACCGCTCGCGGGTGATACTTCAGCCCCGAGGTGTGCCCTGCACAAACCAAAGCACAAAGCGCTACCCTTGAAAGAGTGCAGGGGCTGGAGAGAGCGCCTGGTGCGCCTGGTACCGAGCATCGCCGGTTTTTGTCTAAGGTTCACTACAGCTCAATTCGACCTAGTTTGAAGCGTGAAGATTTAGAGTTTGGGGGGCGAGGGGTCGAGGGAGAAAAAAAAAAAAAAAAAAAAAAAAGAACGCAAAATTATTCCCCCGTCCCCTTTATTTAAAGGGGGGGGGGGGCGGGGAAGGCTGAAAATTGTGCTATTGTAGAGTGCGCGTTTATTGAGACAGGGCAACAGAAAAAGTTAAGTATTCCCTCCCAGTGGTGCTTTCCCCTTCAGTAGATCACTTGTGAGCATTGCTTTAATTTACAACTAAATATGGCATCACTAATGTTTGTAAAACTGACTTTATCTTTACAGTAAAACACTGCTAAATGCATTAGAAAATTAAGTATTCTAACTTCTTAACACTCCTTATCAAGTTGGAATGATCTATCTTTCATTCCTATGTTCCTTTTGATCTTCAGTTTTTCCCTTTATTTTTTCTTTGACTTAGATTTTTCCAGCTTACTACGTCTTATTCCTACATTTCACTGCAAATTTCTTTACAGGAGTAAATTCTACAATTTGTAATGTATTGATATATATTACCTTTCATGAGTACCAAAGTTTTGTGTAGTACAGTATCTTAAGACATCAATTCTCCATAATTTATGTGAAGCCCTAATGAAGCACCCATTCTGCACCCTGAGCATTACACTATGCTTTTTGAAGTTTTTGGAGGCTGGGGTAAATTCAACATTAGAAAGTGTTGCAAAGTTAGTCACATGAGAGCCACCAGGTGAAAATCCATCAGGATGCAAAATCACATAGAAATAAACAAGAAATAAAAATAAAATGTTCCAAACATTAAATTAAAAATAAAAATGTATCAGAATTAAGAAAATCTCCAAGCTGCAGTTTCTGCAAGGTCTTATGAGATCTATCATCTGAAATAACTAAGTTTAACATAGAGCCAGTACTGCATCTGTACCCAACTAAGATACAGTAAGAAAAGTGATTTGCATATCTGTTTTTTTAAAAAAAAAATAGTTGTAGTAGTAAATATGCTGTTTTATACCTCACCAGCACTTCTTTTTGGGTATAATTATTTCTTTCCTGCAAGCCACCCAAGAAAAGTATGGGTGAGGTTGGGCATTTTAAAAATACTGATAATGAAGCTTGTGCAAAGGAAAAGGCAAGCCTAGGAAACTGCAAACCTGACCGTTTTAACATGCAAAGTACCATCTTATTTTACTTCCACCTTTAGGTGTCTGTGGGCACACATGCTTCTTTTTCAAAATCAACTTCAGTCCTCAGACTTCTGCTTTTTGTCAACTGAACTCTCTGAAGAAAAGCAGTAGACATTTGGGTATATAACATTTTTATAACCACAATGAACAAAAAGAGGTTGAATTGCCCCATCCCAAAATAAAAGTTGTGAGAGAAGAGGAATAGAAAATACACGGGAAAGAACACAGCAAGAAATGCTTTGTGAAACTTGTCTTAACTATTTTTTTCCCAGGACTGTCTAACATCTCCTGCAAGCAACTGAGAAGATGACTTAGCAATTTGTAACCACCTGGAAGGCAAAAAGGGCCATTCCTGCAAAGACCAGGTGCCTGTAAGCAGCTCTGAAGCCTTGATATCTTCACATCATTAATTTGCGTGACACAGCTTCATCAGCACAAGCTCCCCATAGCTGTACATTCCTTATTCACACTGGTCAGAACTAAGCACTTTATTCTAAGGAAGAAGGAAAATATTGAAATTAAAAATTACACAGTACCAGTATTAATGTTCTTTCCTGAGAATTGTGCCTTGAAGCAGACAGGTGAAAAGGTGACTGGGAAAAGATGATACGTATTTTTCTACTCACTGGGCGTAAAACATAATTGCCCATTGTTCAAAGTCTGTACCTGTATGCTACACATACTCCCAATGTGCATACGATGAGAGAAATTAAGAAAGAATTGAATGCATATACACGAATTAGCTTCCTTACAAAATGAGAGAAATATATCTTTGGAAGGTGTTTCCTACCTTTGGATTACAAGGTGCCTAAAAATGTACTTGCTGAAATAATCTTTCATTTTCAAGTTGCTGGAATGGAGTTCCTTTGCATACATAGGACTAGGTATGCACCCAAGACCCAAATGTCTCATGGGTCATAATGGGAATTTTTCCTGGGGAAGGACTGTAGCTCAATTAGCATGACAGAATGTATTAATGAGAAAAAATATTATTTTATTATACGACAGTCATATTTATATATTAACCATGTTCATTTATAGAACAACAACCATATCTCCAAGTATATGTAAATTAAAATATTTTGGTAATACTACTTGTATCTGGTAGTATTTTTATTAAAAAAAAGTTTTTAAAGAAAAATAGTTCAAACTAAGATGTTTTACAAGATGTCCTTAACTGTCTTTTTGTCTTTTGATCAAAAGGCTAAATGGGTCTTTGGATCCCCATTACTGAGAAAGTATTTTTTCCTGTATGACTGAATGCCATAATTTTTATTCATTATTCCTGACCTTTTATGTGTTAACAGTCTCACACTGCACAGAACAATTGCATCTATTTTTAATAATATCAGGTGGAAATCTTGAACATTTAAACTGTAGACCCTGGGTCAGATCTGATAATCTAAAGCTATTTTCCCTTGTGTCCCTCTCCCTAAACCTCTGTTTAGGCACCTATGTTTGAATTCATAGAACTGCTGTCATTTGTTACTTTACTAGAGCAACAAGCATTAGCTAAGGAACAAACATGCTTAGCTCTGGCTAGGGACCTGCTTAACTTTAGCCAAGGAGACAAAAAAGGGAAAACCAGCTTCATGTCTTTGGGTCAAAGTAGATTTCTAACTGTTAGAGATCAACCTGAGAATAAATATGAAGGACTATGTATCCAATATCAATATATGTTTGCATTATTATAATTCCTTTCACTGAAACAGCTGGTGTTAGATTTGAAAGCCTGTCTGACCAGACCACATGTCTGACCAGTATATCAATACCAACATTCATGTAGGCCTTGAAAAATTCCAGGGGTTTTAGTGTGCATTACAACATACATTGAAGTTTTATCAGATTGTAGTCCATTATGGATTTAGATTCTGGTCTGCAGTACTGAAGATAAAACAAGATTTTGACATTTAATTTAGTGAGAATGGGATTGGTCTCCAAATGAGTAACCTCATCTTTCTTCTTAAGCAGAGGGCCTGGTAAGAGCTTGAAAAGTGTTTCATTAATCCACCCACTAATATTTTGGTTGAGTTTCTTATATACTTGCAGTGCAGATTGAAGACTTAAGATTTCTGAAATGGAAGGAGAAAACAACGTTGTTCTCACTTTAAAGCCTCTTTTTTCGCTAATTCCTACAAGATGTGTCTTAAGCATATGTTTCATATCCTTAACGAAAAAGAATTGAACTGTTAAAAATAAAGTGAAACTATGAAGACGAGAGAATAAGGTGATACTTTTGGGAAAAATGATGACTGATGGCAGAACTCCTTAAGGCAGATAATGATGTGCCTTCTGATAAAAAATATCATAGTTCTCTCTGTGGTCTTTTAATAATGACCTTTATTTCTATTATACTAATGGTTTAAAGACAGAAAAGTCTTTGGTTATGTCCCTGGTAGAATGTGTGTTAGATAAGCATGTTATTTTTAATTTGTGGACTAATGTAATACATGCTGAATTTTTTGGACATCAGATCATGTCTTCATGAACCATAAAATCTCCTCCTCCCTCTTGGCTTACCAATCTGATTACTTTTACTTTTTTCATCTTAGGGTTTAAGGGGTATCTCTTTAATACCTCCACAAATTAAAACCAAAAGCTTTATACCATTGGAATCAATAGACCAAGCCTATGCAGCTTAAAATGTTCTGTATATGGCTTCTTAAAATACTCTTTTAATACAAATTAAGTGAAGAATAAAATCTTCAGAGAGAATAATTATTTTAGAGAATCAAAGGGATGTTTGTCAGAAGTGTTTCATAGTGTCTGGAAAATAGGAATGCTTATTCTGTATAATTCAGTTTTTGGTGAAAAGCTAATTTATTCTCAGTTTTTTTCCTAAGGTCCAATTAGGTTTCAATAGCCTATTTAAATTAAGATTTATCCTCCCTTTGGTGTTTTCTATTACTTTTTGCAACTATAACTGGAGGCAGGACTGTTTATTATGCTGTAGCCTTTGTTATAGCTTTCATTGCAGAAATATGTGGATATCTGCAGATAGGACACCATTCTTATATTGTAACATACTTCAGGTACAAGCTGTACATAGTGCTTAAACTCTGAGTTCTCAGTTTCCACTGAAACTCCAGACTCATAACTCGTAATATTCTTAGCAACATTCCCATTTAGTTCTATAGAATATCAGCTAAACTATTCATAGAAAAGAGCATGTAATGCGAAGAGGAATGCAAAAGTTACGATGTTCTTGGAGTTGTCCCTTCAGATATGGAGAAGTAAATGTGTTGAGGTGCTAAGCAGGGGTTGGTCAGCTACAATGCCTATACTTCCCTAACATAACTTAAAGACCAAAAGAAACTTATAGCATTTCCTTAAGCTTATGCATACAAACAGTACAAAATCCTCTATGAATTATTGCATGGATCTGTAGAAAACTAACTATGAGTAGGAATTACCTCATATTTCTTTTAAATCTAGATCATCAATAAAGTTACTAGCAAAAATTTGACACATATAATGCATATTTTTGAACATGATCAAGAACTGTGAGATGCAAAAGACAGGAAAAGATCAGAGGAAGAAAGAAAAAGAAAGAAAAAGAAAGATGAAGAAAGAAAAAGGGGGGGGGAAATAGTGGATGTACCCACAGATTAATGTAACAGCCATTTCTTGTTTATGGAAATCACCTTCCTACAAACCTGTTTTCATGATTCAGCAGTCTAGAAGTCTATGATTTGCAATACTAGATCTATCAGCAGTGAAGGGAAATTTGGGTCAAAGTGAAACTTTATTGTAGAGAGGATAGATGAGAGAAATTGCACAGTCTGGGTCTGAATGATCAGTATTTTCAGCAATTTGCTATGACATTAGGTAAGTGATACAGTTTCGCACAGCTATATAATGCCAGTACTGGTGTTGGCAAGCATAATGGTGGTGAAGCAACTTTAAAGCCTATGGATGAACAAAATTAAATCTAAAGTGACACTGCTGTTGAGAAAATATTGCCTGAGAAAGCAATATTTTAAGATGTGATGCAGACTTTGCATACTCAATAGAGTGGCTTCAAAGTTTTATAGGAAAAATACTATAATGATGTGCCAAAGAAAAAAATATTTTTAAAACATTTTAAAGCTAAAATTCATTAAGCATTTCAGAAGATGAAAATGCCTACTTTTCTGAACAAAGTTGCACACTAAAATTTCTTATCAACAATTCTTTCTGTAACTATAATCTCAAACAAACACTGATACTCTTCCAAAAGTTAAAACTCACAATCAGGAAATAAGTCACCCACCTATTGCAATATATTTCTTGATTACTTAGAGTGAAATCTTTCTAAAACTATAGATTCATAAATGCTAACTGTGAAAATAGAAAAAGCTGGAATTTGAACTACTGTGAACAGAGAACTCTTCCTCCTTTCAAAGTGCAGCACTGGATACACAATGAGGAAACTGGTGCTTGGGCCATGTCAGTGTCTCGCAGATTTTATTTCTCTTATAAGATTGCTTACACATGTCAAGTAACTTTGGTAAACCAAGTTGTAGTATTTTGGTTTTGTCTTTCCAGTGTTGGATTTAGAATAGCTTACTATCCAGAAATTCCAATATACTTTGTCATATTCCAAATGAGTCACAAATAAATTTGATTTCTCTGTGACAAAAATTCTGAGTATAAAAAGCAAACTGAAAAGAGCAAGAGGGGCTTAACAAGAAAATTAAGCATTTCTGCTCTCATTTTCACTACAGTTCTATTTACATTTGACACTAGAAAAATCTTCCCTGTACACACTTTTTTGGACTGTCTTACCTATTTAGAATGTTTCCAACAAATGGTTGTATGATGCTGAACACAACGACTGTAAGGAGGCTGTGTAAGGGTACAAACAATCTTTAACCTAGGAAATGTGATTAGAACCATAAATTGCAGAGATATACAATGTTTTCCATGTTCTGCCAGATTACAAGACTTAAACATATCTTAATAAACTGCTTGATAAAGAACCTAGTATGTTCCAATACTGCTCTCATATGATAGAGTATAATAGGCTCCACAGTGTTATACAACAAATTTCACACATGCAGCGAGACCACTAGACTGCAACTAAAGCACCAAACTCTAAGCCATTGATTTTAAGTCTTAAACTTTAAGGTATAATAATGAAAAAGGTTGGTTTTGTCTTTTAAATCCCTAATTATTTTCTTCTCTACACTATCTTCATTAGTGCTAGACCAGATGTACAATAGTTTTATGAACTCAGAATCAGGCCCATGCGTATTTCCAGATGAGCTCCCCAATAGCATAGTCTGACCCTCAGCAGCCCAAGTACTAACAGAAGAAACTTTTTCTTTCTTTAAACTGTGTCACAAGAGTGAAGTACAATAAAATAGCTGCTTAAAAGAAACCAGAATCTCTAGGCTTGTTCATTTACAAAGAATCAATAGCAAATAAAACCCTTCCAATTCCAGCTAACTAAAGTTATTAAAATAAATGAAATTTTGAAGAGTTTACAGTGTGAAAGAAGTTTAATCTAGTATTCTAGAGTCCTGGGAGCTGAGTCTTAAATACTCCTAATACAATGCTAAATATGTGGTGAATAAGGAGCTGTTTCTTTTGGTAGCTTATGTAATAATAAATACCTTATTCCATTCAGCTCAGGCTCTTATTGCCTCAGGTAAGTAACAGAACACTTCGCACAGCCCCAGAGAAGTTAGACCCGTTCAGTATGGCCAGGAGAAGACTCTTTGTCCTTCTCAGGCTGGCACTGGGACTACTAGGCCCATGGCATCTGTGCATTCCAGCTCAACTAAAGTGAAAAGAAAAATATAACCTTAGATATTGCCCATATGCAGTTGCAGAGTATGTAAACATAATTTATTGCAGCAACCCAAAGTAATGATAATCAGTACAAAACAGAAGTACTTTGCAGCAGTATATTGAAATCAGTAGGTTTACCTTTCAGAGGTGAATTTTCAACAGCACCTTACAGAGAAGCTGTTAGTCCCCCAGAATAATGGTGAAGGGAAGCAAAATAATTACCATGGCTATATCTTGCAGGTAGTTACTTTGTAGATAATACAAACCTTATAAATCTGGGCACTTCCTGCATTTTTACAGAACTATGCCAGCCTAATTCAGGAATCAAGTCCATATATTTGGGATTCATGTGTTCTCTTCTTTCAGGATGTCCCATATTTCACTTGTTGATATCTCTCAGTTGTCAATTAACTAGTTAACTTGCTCCTGAATTCTTGTAGAGAGAAGCAGTAAGAATAAGTGTATCTTTCCTACAGTGACTTCTCACTGTGGCTGTTAGGTGAGTCAGCCACTGACTGAACAATATGCAACATACAATGCAAAACATTTGCCAGGAGTTTTTTCTCTAATTATTTCAAGAAGTTCAATAGGATTGGATTCCAGACCTTCTGGAATGCCAATAACTTCATTCACCTTCATCATATTCACCTTTCTGTTCATTTGACGTTGAAAGGATTTAGCTTAATTTATCATTATAGTCCCCATGGCATCTTGGGCTGATAATATATTTTCCAACTATTTGGCTGTCAAATCAGTTTGGAAAATCCCATTACATATAACTTCAATCCTCTTATTTATGTTTGAAACTCCTTCTTGAAAACTGTCTAACCTTTACTAGGAACATCTGTCTTTGCTGTCAGCTTTTGTTTCAGTCCCATGATCTCTGTTCTCACAGTGGAGAGCATACAGGTGGACACAAGGATGACAACATGGAAGCACTGACTACTATTCAGTAACATTAATTTCATAATTGAAACTAAAGACCTAACTTTGATTCTGTGAAGCATTTAAACTCCAGAAACATTAGTATAGGGTTTAAAAGTAGTCCAGCTGGTCCTTAAAACACATCATAATTAGCTGCTTGAAGCTTTGTGGATTAGATAAATTAAATGACATTTACAAACTAGATTAAACGACTAGCCTTTTTTTTAGTAAGGGTTTGTTGTTTTGTTTTTGGTTTGTTTGTTTTTTGGGTTTTTTTTTGGTTTGGGTTTTGTTGTTTTGTTTTGTTTTGTTGTTGTTTTTTTTTTTTTTAATATATCCATGAATCATAAATAATGAAAAATGCAATGTGTGCTTAACTGTGTCTCCTTTTTGGGATGCCCATTGACCTGATCATAAGTTTACTTGTTAGGAGAGTACAAGTGTAACCACCTACTAGAAACAGAAGTAATCAAGATTTCTGGAGGGTGATACAGGTACTGGATGGTCCAACGAAGGGTGGCACACAGCTGGATCTGCTCACAGTCAGCTTTATTAATACAGAAGAACCTGCTGGATATGTGACAATCAGTGGTTGTCTTGGACGTAGTAGTGGCATTCAGGATACAGTTCAGGAAGGGAGGGCTTTAGGGTCAAATCTACTTTTAGAGCAACTTTTAACTTATTCAGGGAATTGGCATAGTAGATCCCAGGGAAGGCAGCTCTGAAAGGCAAGAGGAGGTCAGGCAAGCTGACTAGTCTGATGCAAGAATGGTCCAACTCAAGAAAACAGGTAACAGAGAAGCTTGGATAAACAGGAAACTCATGCCAGAGCTCCAATGAAGAAAAGAAGGATACAGGGAGCTGCTCACTTTCATCACTGGGAAAATGATGGAGTGAGTCCGCCTGAGCCAGAGGATAGTGGATAATGAGTCAGTGTCATGGTTTAACCGCAGCCAGTAACTAAGCACCACGCAGCCGCTCAGTCACTACCCCCACCCAGTGGGATGGGGGAGACAATCGGAAAAAAAGTGAAACTCATGTGTTGAGATAAGAACAGTTTAATAGAACAGAAAGGAAGAAACTACTAATGATAATAATAACAATAATAAAATGACAATATTAATAAAAAGAAATGGAATATACAAAACAAGTGATGAACAATGCAATTGCTCACCACTTGCAGACCAATGCCCATATAGTTCCTGAGCAGTGATGCCCCCAGGCCAACTCCCCCCAGTTTATATACTAGGCATGACATCACATGGTATGGAATACCCCATTGGCCAGTTTGGGTCAGCTGCCCTGGCTGTGTCCCCTCCCAACTTCTTGTGCCCCTCCAGCTTTCTTGCTGGCTGGGCATCAGAAGCTAAAAAAATCCTTGACTTAGTATAAAAACTACTTGGTAACAACTGAAAACATCAGTGTGTTATCAACATTCTTCTCATCCTAAACCCAAAACACAACACTATACCAGCTACTAGAAAGAAAATTAACTCTATCCCAGCTGAAACCAGGACAGTCAGTCTGTAGACTGCTAACTAGATGGGTACTACAGGGGTATGTCCTGGGACCTAGAGTGTACAAAATCTCTGTAAGGGACCTGGAGGAAGTGGCAGAGGGTATCTGCCTGGGAGAAGCCTGGTCTTAAGCCAAGACTGAGCCTGCTCTGGGCAGGTGCCTGCCCAGGCCCCTGACAGTCTTCATTGTCCTATGATCTCTATGAAGTTCACTTTAACAAAAAATTTTATGTCAAACTGAAGAAAAGGAGGAAAGCAAGAACATGGGAACATGGAAATACATTTACTTTTTTACTTAATTTTGGTAATAACATACACTACAAGCCAGAGGAATTACAAATTCAAACAGGCCTACAGATTTATACTTAACTATTTACTAGAAGGAAAAAGAAAATGTCTCCTCTCTATGAGATGATTTCTTAATACACATAAACAATTAGTGTGATAATATTTTTTTCCAAATTTTAGCTTAAGTTTAGTATTAGTTAATACTGTTATTGAAATAGATAAACCTTTAAAAAAAGATCTTAAACCACTAGATTACCAGTTGTTTACATAGAAAAGCATTATTGCTCAAAACACAAATGTATGAAAATGCATATGCTGCAGAAATATTTTGTTCTAGAGTAACCAAAAAGAAAAAAAAAAAAAAAAAAAAATTGATCACTAGGAATTCTGTCTTTTAATAAGTGTAAAGACACCCTTGCAATCCATGACAGCATGAACTATCTATTAAGTGCCAAAAAATAAATTTGTACATTTTGTTAACTTTTAGTTTTGAAACTTCTGCATGTTTGACCAAGAACACATCCAAAAACAAAATGAAAAAAAAAAAAAATCAAACCCAAACCTATACTGTTAGCCTAAACTAAGAATTTTTAAAATTTTCAGGTAAAAAAGGATGTATACAAATATTTCATACCATGAAAACTTACTTTTTCTTACACAAAAAACAGGTTATAATTGGTTTTTTTTAGTGTCTTTTCTTAGAAATTCTAATGTTTCACTTACACTTACAATACATCAGAGTACAATTGTATTTACATTTGCTAGGAGGAAAACCACCAATAGATGTGGATGTTACTTCCACAAAACATTTCTTCAACAGTCATTTTCATCACAAGATTTGGATGTTTTCTTATATACTTCTTATTATTAACTCAAATCTTATCTTGTACATTGCCCCTTTACTCAGAAATAGCAGGTCCGTAAGATCACAGGTCTTTGTCAATTTTAAACTTCCAAGGGTCTTTAACTGCAGTAGAATTTGAGGACTTTTGAGAATCTACAGTTTATTTAGTGAGTTAGAAGTTAACTCAAGAGCCTAATCCTCAAAGCTGATTGTTTAATGTCTCTACCAGGTAAAAAACTTTATTGGGGTCTTTCAACAAAGGAATATCTGATTGCTTTTGAAGGTCCATTCAGACAGGAATCTTCACTCAAACTACTCACCAGCAAAGAATTCCTGTTTGTCAGCATTCAGTTCTTCTGTGTAGAATGACTTTAAAATCTTGATCTCAAATTGGTTTGAGAGAGGGGAGAACTCTCTATTCCTATCTGCCAATTTACACTTAAAAGTGAAGATAAACTCATTGCTTCCCAAACATCCCCTCTGGCAATGAAAGCTCAGCAGTCCAAATCGCAATCTCACTAGAATGTGGCAATCTCCTTCAGTTTATGCTATCACAGCTGCACTGAAACAGATGACTAGGGTGCTTTCCCAGTGTTGCTGAACATTTATTCTTAGACATTTATGCTACTGAATATCAGCAGGACTGTGCATGTATACATCGTATCTAGCCTCTGACAACATACTCTATTGGTGATGCATAAATGCAACACTATTCATACCATTTCCTCTCAGGTATTGTTGCTCTGTAATACTGCTACAAGTAAAAAGGGACATTTGGTTTTGTCACAATACCATATACTCAATGACTTTATGTTTATAAGCTTACTTATCAGAGCCCAGAGCAGCTAGAGTTGTTGCTGTGCTGCCTAGAAACTACCAGCATGTGAATAGGAAAGTCTCAGCGATATGAACAGAAAAGTCTCAGCAATAGTAAAGGAGTTAATCTGAACACATACTAAGAACATACATAATAAGCAAGAGGTTGTTGTATGTATAACATTGTTGTTGTTGTATGTTCCTTAAAAGTGTAGCCATACTTCAGGGTCTATGGACCTGTTGATACCCATGAAATTTTCCACTTGCTTCAGAACTGGCAGATCATTTTCATTGTGATTATGATGTTGTCTGAAATCCTGGAGTATATTAAGTACACTCTTTATAAAACACCTATATTCAGCTGCTCCGTAGTCTTCAAACACAACATAATTCCCTGCACGCTTGTAGGGTTCCTGCCAGCCAAAATGAGTGCCACAGACATTCTGCCCCCAAACTTCCTACTTGCTCTTTTATTTTTAACCCAGAAAAAAAAGAACAATTCTACTCAATTAATGACAAAAATGAAAACTCTTCTTTACAGCAGGAACCACAATTTTCTGTGCTGTGTGATGAACATCTTTTTTCTTGGGGGCCTGCCTACTTCTCTGCCTGCCTCTGCTGAGGTGTCCCTACCTCAGAACTATTCACCCCTCATAACACTCTCCCTTCCTTCTGGGCTGCAAGACTTTGTAATTTTGTCCTCAGGGTATTAGGACTCTGAGCAGATTCCTAACATTGTGCCTTGTTTTTGGGGGTTTGTTTGTGTGTTTGTTTGTTGTTTGCCTTACGGAGTGTAGGTAGCCACAATCCTGGGCCTACAAACTCAAAGAAGGGAATATTTTTTTGCTGGATGTCAGCAATGCAGACCTGATATTTCATTACCACTGCTGTGCCTCTCCAGGCCCCAGGAATACCATTGTTTCTGAAATGTTCATGGTCTTTGTAAATATTTTCAATTGTGTCTTCAACTGTCTAATTATGATGTCAAGCTCCATGGATTCTCCAACAGTGATTTGGGTAGAGGGGGTAATGGAACCTTATAAATAAAATTAGTATTAATTACTACCCTGATCATCTTTCATCTTTTGTCTCTCCCACCCCAGCCCCTTGGCTGTATGCCTGATTGTTGTTCTGAGTGTCTGAACAGGTGTTTCAGAAGCTTTATCTTCTACTTAAAAAATCTAAATAAACCTTGTCCTTTTTTTTAATCATGAAAAAGGAAGGTAAATGCAAAGCAAAACAAACAAACTAATGAATCAAAGGCAAATTGAAATCTTATCTATTAATTTTCATTCTTAATTATATTGGAGAAAGAAAATTTCAGTATTGATATTAAAAGCTTTATGTAGTATTAATCCATTTAAATTGCTCTTACACTATTAGTTTATAACAAACATGTTTCTTATTTTTTCCTACATTTAGGATGGACTTACAGTTTACTGTGTTATTTATGTTATTGGTTTTACTATATTATTTCCATGTAACATATTGAACATACTAATTTATATGCCCATGTTTTAATTGCTTATGTAATTTAATTAAATGTTCGAAGTATTCAAGGAAATTCAGAGAAATTTTTTGCATTTTGTCAATACACAAGGTCTCCAAATGTCAACAGAGATAATACAACCTTCTCAGGGAAGTTCTTTTCTGTACTTATAATTTTGTATTACTTGTACATGATGCTATTTTGTACTTATAAAGCCCATTGGTATTCATGAAATTTAGCCATTCCTCCATGATCCTGGTGTATAACAGAGAACCAAAGACCATATGCCTTTTCATAGAGATAGTGACATCACCAGTTGGTGAACTGACCCATTCTGAGAAATGAAGGTCCTTTCTGGGTGCAGGATTTGTGTTTTCCAGATTAGCAATTCTATCTGAATGTACTGAAGCTGTATCTTGGCATGTTGATCTCTGCAAAAAAAAATTCACTACTCCTGCTTTAAAAATTGCAATGACAAAGAAATCAGATAGCTTAGTGTTTGTCAGTTTGGTTCAAATTAGCTTCAGGTAAAATCAATTAAAACAAGTTACAGAATTTGAAGTCCTCAATACAAATGGTGACACTTTTAACAAATTTGTAGATTATGCCAGTTGGTAAATAAGCATACTTATTGTGAATCAGCTGGAAATTTTAAAAGATTAGTTATTTCTTCTTCTTCTTCTTCTTTTTTTTTTTTTTTTTTTAACCTGATGATTTTGAAATAATGGAGAATGAACACTGGAAACATAGAGCTTATCTTAGTGAAGACTGTGAGAAATGCATTAATACACAGACTGTTAACTGGCCATGGATAATGGAGTAATGAAGTCTTCCCACCAGTCTGGTTGCAAAATTCTTGGGTACAAACTTGACACAAGGATAATGGAACCTTGATCTTAAAAACATTAAGAGCAACCAAATAAATACAATTTCAAGGAGTCATCCAAGGTCAAAATGCATGCATGACAGAGACAGCTCTGATTTCCTTATTTCTGGTTTTGTGACTTCACTGCAATACCTTCCTTCTCCTTTTTTCAACACTCTTCCTCATTCTTGAAAATTTAAAGTTATTAGGTATTTTAGAGAAACACATTGTCTCTGACTTCCCACAACTTCCATGGACTAAAACAGAACCACATTTTAATTAGAACACTTGATTTAATTGGTGCTATGAATCTCTAGCTGCATTTGGCAATGAATCACAAATTAACATAATCTTTTTTTAGAACTTTGCCACAGGTTTTCTGTTGTTATTTTTTAAACCCACAAATTTTGCATTCCTCCCACTGCCTGCCCCCACATATGGTCTCTCAAGATTCTAAAATTGTACAAGTCTCTCTGACAAGCATTACAACCCAGCTGTATTTAAACAGTTATGCCTTCTACTGACGGTTAGTTTATATTATTCTGTGATTCTTCTTCCCCCTCCCCCTCCTTTTTTAAAAAAAATCTCTTATAATGCATTGTCTATTCATATCTGAGGATAATGCTGTCTTGTCAGAAAGACGGCTTGATAGGTACCATAACTCTCAAGGATTTGAACTTAAAAATGTTAACTATCTAGATGTTGTCACCGAATCACTCCTCTGAATTTATCCCAAATCTGTGCCTTCAAATTATAGTATTTCCCATTTTATTTTGTGTGCTATACATGCAACAATAAGCACACTAACCAATTTCTTTCCTCTTAATTTCAGTATACTACTTGTTATTGGTTGGACCAATAAAACACCCTCAGAAATGTAATATTAACAAAAGATTAGGGTATGTAGGAAAACATACCCTACAGTTAGACAGAAAACCCTGACAGGAGGTAGCATTTTTTTTCTAATTATATATGCAGCGTCAAAAAAGCACTGCTAGCATTTTACCACCACAGTGTTCATGCAGTCACATGTCAGAGCAAGTGTCGGTTTTAATGAATTTACAATTAACATGCAATTTTACTATTCCAACTCATGCTGATATTAGTCATTTTAATTGTGTAAGTTTAAAATATAATACTAGTTTACTGTCAAGGAGATGAAGCCCAACCTCGCCCAAATGTAGAAAGATTTATAATCCCAATTAACATTTGAAATATATAGGGCTAAACTTACAAAATGTGAAGTGTCAGTTACTAAAATCTGTGATCTGTTTCCCTAGATCTCATGATGCCATTTCTATAGCATATTGCCAGAGGCAATATGTCTATGAGTCAATTATATATCAACATTTATTTTTCAATGACTCCCTTAGAGGACTAAGGAATTAACTATCTAGATACATATATAGCCTCATCACCATAGAATCAAAGTGCCTCTGGAGTACTTAAAAATAGAAGAAACAGCAGACATCCTTGTTCTTCTTCTCATTCTCTCTCATTCTTACCCTGTAACAGATATAGCTTAATTAATTGGGGTGGCAGTTTGTGTTTTGTTGTGTTTCTTTTTTTTACTGGGGAGGAGGAAGGGGGTGCTGGTGTGCATGTATCTATGGTAGAGAGAAAAGCTCTATGCATATCTTCTAGTGAAAATACCTTACCGGGGAAGGCTAAATAAAAACATGTTTTATATTTAGTTCTGAAAAATGCCAAGCCTGTGGGAATTCTCAGTACATGTGGGAGTGAGTGCTGCAGGCTAGGTCCCGATCCTGTGAAATTTCTGTCTTCTTCACTCACAAGTCTCCCTAAATTGATCAACGATGGCATGATTCTGTTGGAAGACACCTGTATCAAAGGCCAAAGTGGGAGTGAAGTACATGATTAGTCTGTGACCTAACAACCAAAGTCATGATACAGTCTGAATTTCAGGGTAGAAAGTTTGAGTATTCAGTGGGGAAAAAACACTGAGAAACAAGAAGACTATGTAGTCATAATGATACTTGCTCCTAGAAGGTATCTGGCTTTCTCTTTGTGAATCAGCTGGAAATTCTAAAAGATAAGGTTTGTTGGTTTTTTTTTTTGTGGGTTTTTTTGGGTTTTTTGTGTTGTTTTTTTTTTTTTTTACCTGATGATTTTGAAATAATGGAGAATGAACACTGGAAACATAGAGCTTATCTTGGTGAAGACTATGAGAAATACATTAATACACAGACTGATGACTGGCCATGGATAAAGGAGCAATTTTTCTCTCTAAAACTGTGCCAATTTACAATACCATTGAGAGGTCTCCAACAGGTTATCTGAGACACACACTATTAACAGAGAAAGATGCTAAAAAGAAGCAAGTTTTTCCACGGAGGTCATTCTCTCTGGAATTTCATCCTCTTTTTTTAACTCCTGTCAGCTTTGTTTAACAGTTTTTCTTTGATGCAGCAGTGCCAGATACATATTAGGAAAGCACGAGGTGGATACAAAGGAGATCCAAATACAGGTGCTTAGTTGCTTGCTGATGCCATTCAGATGTTAGGCAATAAGCACCTCACCATCTCTGCCGAACTAATTGCTGTATAATAAACATTCATTCTATTAATATTAGGAATTATGCTGTGCCAGAACTGCAGAAAATATTTAATGATATATTCATAATCATATACTAGAATCATGAGATATCATAGTATTCTAAATGAGACATCATCTGATACTGTACTAAATAAACACTAATGCTTATATAGCAGCATGTATTAAATTACAAGTCAAAATGTAAGTACAATACATCAGATATTTGAGCTGTTATTATGTTCAGTAATTTATTGATAAAAAAATGCAACTACAGTTCTCTGAGTAACACAAAACTCATATATGACATGCACTTTGGAAATGCAACATTTTATTATCATATTATGAAGGACTTACTGGCCACCTTAATGGCAATTATCGTCTTCCAAACCTTGTTTAATATAGAGTATCTAACTTCAGAACATGGTATGATAACAGTGAACAGTGGGCATGGCTAGGAAAAAAACCCAACACCTTGCTAAAACTTGCAAATAATGCACCAGGAAATAAAACAAAGTCTGTTTATCATAGTCACCTTACATATTCAAGGTCTCCTCCTTGGTCTGCTGACAAATCACCTTAAATCCTTGAAAACTGTCCCACATTTTATAATATCTGCAAGCTTCCTAAAAAAGGCTGTTTGTCCTGGAGATAAATGGAAAGACAGGGTCAAAACCAAAGCATTGTATATCAGCATTGTGTTTCCATGTAAGTTGGAAACCTCCAGCAGTTGCTGCTGAAAACTACTGTATGTTTTCATATGAAAACCAGTTTGTTGCCAGTCACAACCTGGGCCGGACAGACCAGGGAGTCTATTGAGTTCAGAATTCCCTCAGGCTAAATCAAGGTGAAATGACTCCAAGCGATCAGTTAAACATTTTATTCATGGCAGAAACAGCCTGAACTTGGAAGGCATAATGATAGGTAGCGAGGCTCCTCACAATAGGAATTAGCCTGAAACTACCTCAGTAAGCCGTGTAACCCATGGTAACCATATACATCAATTCAGGGAAGAAGGAGATCCCTCCTGTTGAGTCACGAGGTTCAGAGCGGACCGCCTTGCTTTCCATACTCCTTGGTGGCTGGATCCACTCCTAGTCCCAGATGTGGTCAACAGTTTTGTATCTTAACAGGATGATGTGTAGAGATTATGAAAAGGAGACAGAGGGAGAAGAGAGGCAGAGGAAAAGAAAAACATTTCACCGGTATTGGGTCCAGCACTGGTCTAGTCAGTCTCAAGGTCCAGTTCCGGTGGGCACAGGTGGGCCTTCAGTTTGTGCCCTTTTATCATCCTTGCCCCTCCTTTGGGCAGGCGCTCGAACTCATTATGCTAAGTGTCATGTATAGTCTGTGCTTTTCGAACCTTCCAGAAATGGATCAGGGGGCTTGGGGATCATTTGGGGAGTGACTTTTCCTTCCATGCAGACATGACCATTGTTAGATTTTTTTTTTTGCCATGCATGTTGAGCTGCCCAGCTCAGCATATCGGAGCAGTTTATCAGAACACTAAGCCGGGCAACGTCCAGTATGCCCTCCACCCTCCAAGTCCTGTTGCTGATGTTCTCTGCTGATCTGTGCTGATCAGCTTCTTTTCAACTGTGGTTCCTTACTATGCAGGTTCATTGTTATGCAGGGTTCCTTATGCAGAGTTTGTCCTTATGCAGAACTTGCCCCACCACAATGTTTAAGACATTAAATCTTTCAGTCTCTCACATTGCCATAAATGCTTTGTGGATGTTGCATGGACCATTCATGATTGGTGCAATTAACATATTGCAAAAACCACGCAATAGCTAAAGGGTTATAATCAATGGTAATCTCTCTTCCCACATCTCAAGTTCCTGAACCTCAAGGCAGGGATTGGGGGAAGGAATTCCCTTTTTGTAGGAGAAGTTCAGGCTCAAGACCATCTGAGGAACGTGAATGTACACCAGTCCATGGGAACTGATGAGATGCATTCCAGGCTCCCGAGGGAACTCGCTGAGGTAGTTGCCAAGCCACCCTCCATAATATTTGAAAAGTCAAGGCAGCCTGGCGAAGCCCCCAGTGACTGGAAAAAAGGAATCATCACCCCTCTTTTTAAAAAGGGGTAAAATGGAAGACCCTGGGAACTACCAACAAGTCAGCCTCTCCTCCATGCCCGGTAACATCGTGGAAAAGGCCTTCCTTGAAGACATAACAAGACATATGGATGACAGGGAGGTGATTAGAGACAGCCAACATGGCTTCACAAAGGGCAAATTGTGCCTGACTACCCTGGTGGCCTTCTATGATGGAGTGGTTGCGTTGGTGAATAAGGAAAGAACAACTGATGTCATCTATCTTGACTTCTGCAAGGCTTTTGACATGGTCCCACACTACATCCTTGTCTCTAAATTGTCAAGATATGTGTTTGATGGACGGTCTATTTGACAGATAAGGAACTGGCTGGACGGCCATATCCAAAGAGTTGCAGCCAATGGCTCAATGACCAAATGGAAACCAGTAACAAGCAGGGTCCCTCAGGGGGTCTGTACTGGGACCAGTACTATTCAATGTCTTTATTAATGACATAGACAGTGGGATTGGGCACACCCTCAGCAGCTTTGCGGGTGACGCCAAGCTGAGTGGTGCAGTTGATACACGAGGGAAGGGATACCATGCGGAGGGACTTGGACAGGCCTGAGGAATGGGCCCATTCCTCATGGAAGTTCAACGAGGCCAAAGGCTGGAACACCTCTTCCATGAAGAAAGTTGGAGCGAGTTGAGGTCATTCAGGCTGAAGAGAATGCTCCAGGGAGACCTTATTGTGGCCTTTCAATGTAATAAAGACGGGTTATAATATAGACAGGTAGAGACTCTTTACCAGGGCCTGTAGCAACACGACAAGGGGCAATTGTTTTAAACTGAAAGAGAGTAGATTTAGATTGGATATAAGGAAGAAATTTTTTATGATAAGGGTGGTTAGACACTGAACAGGTTGCACAGAGAAACTGTGGATGACCTATCCCTGGAAGTGTTCAAGGCCACGTTGAATGGGGCCTTGGGCAACCTGATCTGGTGAAAAATGTCCCTGCCCATGGCAGACAGGGGGTATAGATAATCTTTAAATGTCCCTTCCAACCCAAACAATTCTATGATGCCATGAATAACATCCAGGTGCTGAATGGCTTAGTAATTTTGACTTGTCTTCTTTTTCACTGTATATAATGGGGTATGCAAGTGACTGAAATATAAGTAGAAACAGATTATGAATGATAGGATCTGATAGCGGTCGATGTATGCATGGTGATATTAACCAAATCACAGGAGCTAAAAGTTAATTTGTGATAATAGTAACAACCTTGATGATAGTAGTAACATCTTTGCATGTGCATGCAGTGTCATTCTGACTGGAGTTGTGAAGGTGAAGGGGAAATACATGATATTATTTGAGAGACTGCTCTAAGTGTATACATTGGGCACGGTTGTCCTAGGATGTTGAATAGTGCTGTAAAACCTTCAAACTCCTCCCCAAGACCACAACACATCTGGCAGCACACATTGTAACACTGCAGCAAAATATATCTTCTTTCAATAACTGGTTATGTATTCATATGGATTTAATGCATAAAGAAAAGCATAATTCATTTATACAATGAATCCCTGTTCTCCACTGCGGGAAATTTTATTCCTCTCAATTTTGTTTTTCTACACTATTTAATGGCAACCAATATTTTTCACATAAAAATTGTATAAAATCCACTTCTGACTTTATTATGTTTGATAAAATGACATTTTCACTTTAGCAAAACTTCAAGGACAACTAGCTATATAATAATGGCAATTTTA
This sequence comes from Astur gentilis, assembly GCF_929443795.1. NCBI lineage: Eukaryota > Metazoa > Chordata > Aves > Accipitriformes > Accipitridae > Astur > Astur gentilis. Next base: position 54,756,322 of record NC_064919.1, on the reverse strand, counting down.
GGTTTTATTTATTAATTTACTTATTTTAGCCAGGATGTGCTGACCCTCTTCAGCACATGGCATGGGCACAGACAATAGAGCATCCTGCAGGAAACTGTATAACTTCTACCTTAGAATAAAAGCCAACAAAGTAAGCTAAAAATCAAACATTCACTACCAAAAGCTGTATTGAAATTTTGGCTGAAATCCAGGAAAAATAAGTCTTTGCCACTACTGCGTAAAGTTTAATATGATACATTGCCATTTCTGAAGAAGCTGAAAAAACTGAGAGTTGAATCTGAGAATATATTACATTTTGTAACTAGTACTTCATATAGGTCTAATGTAAATCTGGGCCATTGCATTATAGCTGCATGCATTCATGCATAACTGCAGACCACTTGTCTCACATGGTTTATAAAATAATCAGCATCCATCTTGTTTTCTTTACTCTCTAGACCTCCACAGGATATGTTGTCTAACACAAACCATGTTTTACTGAAGATCTTGATAAATCTTATTTAATATGAAACAAAATGTGTCCATACTTTCCTGATCCCACAGCATCCTTTCCCCTGTATACTGATGGCTATAGATTGTTGGTACAGAGTACGGCCATTTATTAAGGAGCATTAGTGTTGGCTGATCTCGCTCTCTGTGTCTACTACCTAGCCACTACAGTACAGCATTCACAGTACAAGTACCTAACTGCCAACTATTGTTCATGAAGAACATCTTTCTTTGGCGTTTTAAAGATAAATTGCCTAATCAAAGGACAGCCTGCCAAAAAGACACTCTAAACATCCAGATTTATCACTGTAGGGTGATTTAGAGGGAATATAACAAACGAGAGACACAATATCAGGAAAATTTTGCATTCAAAATGAGCATCCCTACTTCTGTCTTTAGAAAGCTTCAGCATTACTGGGTTATAACACAGAAATGTATAAAATCATGTCTTTTGCACATATTTCTACTAGATTTGTGTTTTGTTAGTGTAAGGATACAGATTATCTTGATGACATCACAGTTTTAGGTGTAACAAAGGTGACCTCATTGTCCTATAGTAAGGGATGTCCTCAATCATAAGGGTGTTTTTGAATGCCCTTGCCATCTTTATGAGGCAGATAGGTGTATTTTGTTTTGTGCTTTGTTCTGCTGTAGTAAATCACTGATGATTGATTGGAGGAAGCAGCCATGGAAAACTCGAGCCAATAGAACTACCGACTGACAAAGAACAGATCCTCCTTGACCATTGTTTTCACGTCACCACCCTGCCTTTTCAATAGCTGTGTACTTGAATATTAACTTCATCAATCAAATGCTATCTTACTTGAAAAAGGATACCTTGCTAGGTACAGTAATTGTGATTTGGAAGTCCTTAAAAAACATTGTACTAACTGATGACATTGCCTCTTCTGACAATATTCTGTACTATTACAAGTTCAGAATTCCTCTTCACACAGTAATAAAAAATAATACCCTTAGTACTCAGATTTTGAAGGGATACCTTTTACATGTACAAACAGTGTTTTTCGTTTAGTTTTGATCAAACATATGCTAAATGAAAGGAATAATAAATGACTCACTGTTGCTTTAAAACAAACAACTGCATGAAACTTTCATATGAACCTGGGCTTATTATCATCAATATGAAATTAAAATGTGTATGCATTATTTTTGCTGGAACTGATCCAAGTTCTGTTTAGTTTAGTATCTTGTTTCCAAGCATAGTTAGTGCCATCTGCCATAGAAGATGCAAGATACGTAACTATGGGACAGCTTGGTCACCTACCCTTTTTGGCCCAAAAGAACTCACCTGACGACCAGCAGTGTTAAGGACTGAACCTGCATGTATCACACTGCTCTATTTTTGGTGACTCAAATCCAAAGAGAGTGAACAGAATTGATGAGATCTTGATATACAGCACACAAAATACTTTGTTTATTGCTTTCTCTTTCTAAAGATAAAAAGCAAATGAGGTTTTCAGGTTTAAAAGATATTGCACGTGTGATGTGGATGAGCTATCAGAATTTAGTGAACTGTGTGCAGTCTTCCACTCAGAATCCTTTCCTTAGCCTCTTCCAAACTCTCTTTCAGCTACTACATCCATCTTCTACTCTTATTAAATAAAAGAAAAAAGATTCTTCTTTCAAGGAATAAACTGTAAAAAAACAACTGCAAAGCTTTCTCCATATGTACATGATCAGAAGAACAGTAGTTGTTTTGCTGGACATGCCTCAGTTAAAGCATTATGGCTCCTAAAGAATTAAAGTTATGAAGGACATTAAAGAAGAATATTGGCAAGGAACTGAAATCTGTCAGTGTCCTGTATAACCAAGCTTCTAGACATTTTGTAGAGTTTTGCTAGGTTAAAAAGTTTGTCTCAGAAATATGTAACAAATATTTGGAAATATCATGCATTATAGCATTATAACCTTCTCAGTCCAGATGCTTTCTTCTATCATTTGCTCCTGGGTACTGCCTTTTTCCTTGTTTACTTGCTATTTTAAATCTGAAACTTTCATATTCCATCTGTTTCCCTGGGAAAATTAAGAAACACATTTTGTGCATAGCAGTGATGTTGATCCTAGAGAGACTCTGTCCCAACTAAATAGGAAACAAAGATAATGCCACCGTGAACCAAACAGGAAGCATTTTTGTCTACCTTACCCATCAAATGAGAAATTCAGGCTCGAGACCATCTGAGGAACGTGAATGTACACAAGTGTAGGGATTGGCGCTCGGAAGATCTCGCGATGTATGGAAAGAGAAGGGTTAAAGGAGGCGGGCTGACCGACAGACAGTATATAAGGGCGTGACGCAGTTGAATAAACGCCATTTGCAGCATCCTCATATTGGTGTCAGTGCTCTGTGGCCCAGGGTATGGTGGACCCTGTGCCGAGTCCCACGGGGTGATCAGACGAATGTCTACAAGTGGTGACCCTGACGTGATTGGACATCGGCGGATTACGCGGGGCGTAATCGAAGGCCTGGCCAGGCATGGAAGCAGTCCTGAAGGTGTTGGACTCGTGCTCTAGAGAGGTAAAAATCCCTATGGGACAAAAAGAAGCGAAAGCTTGCCTAGAGCGGCTCCTGAAAGAGGAAGCGATAGAGCGCCCGGGGGACATATTGTCTCCTGAGTGCTGGCCGAAATGCACCGCGGCTTTAGCGGAACGGGCTATGGCGACGCAGCATGGTCCGGAGTTAAAGACGTGGGGGCGGATTAGGGCGATTTTCAGGAAAGTGCGGGAGGAGGGCTTAACATGGAAGGAAGCAAAGAGATTGATGCACGCGCAGGCGGATCGGGGCGTGCAGGCGGATGGGGAGGCGCGGACAGAAGGGCTGACGGAGGTAGCGGAGCAGACTCCTCTGGTGCTCCCAGTGCAGCCGTTGGCACCGGCCGAACCACCGGGATACCCTTGGGAGGAGTTTGAACGGGAGCGTGAACGGGCGAGAGAGGAGGAGCGGGAGAAAGAGCGACAGTTAATTCAGGAGGCAGAGGAACCCGTGGCTGAGCAAAGGAGACGGGAGAAGGAGAGGCAGAGACTAGAGGAGGCGGAGAGGGCTGTGATGAAGGGATCAGAAAAGGAGCAGGTAGAGGAGGGAGCGGTTCCCCTGTATGATCCGGAGGATTGGGTGCCGGGACGTGTTTTGCGAACCGCGCCACAAGCGCACCCTAAGATGGCGCCGACATCCGCTTTCTCCCCGGATGTCTCTCCGGAGGTCAGGAGAGGCGGAGCACGGCCAAAGGAAGGAGGAAGGAAAGTCAGGACACTCCCACTTCCGCGCGTAGCGGAAGAGGAAGAGAGTGGGCCGGACTCAATCGAGGGGTCGGCTCAACGGTTAGAGGAGGCGTGGCAACTGGTGGGCGGAAACCACTGTCGTCCGCCACATGCAGCGATAAAACAAAAGGCTATTTCCGGCTGTAAGGCGCAGTCGGCAGCAGCCAGTGAAAAGGCAACGCCTATGCCTTTAACACCTGCGCCCGACCCAGCTACAGATCCGCTGCAGATGCTGCAGCAAGTAGTAGAGGAGTTGCAGGAGCAGGTGAAGCAACAGCGGCAGCTGCTACAAGCAGCTGGGGAACAGAAAGGAGTTCCCGATTCACCGAAGGTCACGTTGCCAGACTGGAAAATTGTAGCAAAGGAATGTGTTATGGACGGCATACGTTTTGAAGGACCCCCTTTAGTTTGCCCAGTCCGAGCTGGTCCAGGTGGTGTAGGGGTGGAGTGGTCTCCGTTAGATAGCAAGCTTTTGCAACAAGTGAAGAAGACCGTGGATGATTACGGCTTAGGACATCCCATGACAGGCTCTCTTTTAGATGTGGTTTTTTCAGGTTCACTGACTCCCTGGGATTCGCGACAGTTTTGCAGTATGATTTTGACTCACACCTTTTTCTTGATTTAGAAAGAAGCTTGGACAAACAGATTACAAGCAGCACTAGTTGAGGCCCAACAAGAAAGACCCAGAAACAGGAAAGTGGGAAGGTGGGAGGCGCTTGGTGACACAGGGAAGAGGGTATGCTGCAGTACAATGATCAGAGCACCCAGACTCACGTGTGCGCTGGGTGCCGGCACGGTGGCTGAAACCAGACCTCAGTCAATAACGATTTGTTGTGAGTTATTTTGCAGGATGCCGTTCAAAAGATCGTCTGAGTACCTGCACTGTGGTCGTTGTGACCCTTGGGTGCTTATCAAGTATGACCGCTGTGGACAACAACTCTGGAGACGCACCAACCGAGCATCAAAATGGTGTGACCGATGTTTTGAACACCGCAGATCCACTTTACAGCAACTGCTGTGTGTACCCCATAAGCAGGGGACTATGATATGCTTTTACAAAGCCAATCAATTACAGGAGGCAGGTGACAGTGGCTTGACAATCTCCTCTCATCGACCTGGCGATGGCTCCTGTCTTTGATTGACTGAAAAACGTTGACCCTATTTGGAATCCTTTTGGTGGTGGTGGTTATTATGGTTTGTTGTGGGATACCAGCACTGACTGTTTGCGTGCGGAAACTCTGTATACAGAGTGCGGGTACCCACCAGTACACGAATTACCATGAGGTGGTGGGATCGCTTATAGCTGTAACGCCAGTTTGTACCGTCGGTCATCTGCCATAGTGAGGGGGGACTTGTAGGGATTGGCGCTCGGAAGATCTCGCGATGTACGGAAAGAGAAGGGTTAAAGGAGGCGGGATGACCGACAGACAGTATATAAGGGCGTGACGCAGTTGAATAAACGCCATTTGCAGCATCCTCATATTGGTGTCAGTGCTCTGTGGCCCAGGGTATGGTGGACCCTGTGCCGAGTCCCACGGGGTGATCAGACGAATGTCTACACACAAGTCCATGGGAACTGATGAGATGCATTCCAGGCTCCCGAGGGAACTCGCTGAGGTAGTTGCCAAGCCACCCTCCATAATATTTGAAAAGTCAAGGCAGCCTGGCGAAGCCCCCAGTGACTGGAAAAAAGGAATCATCACCCCTCTTTTTAAAAAGGGGTAAAATGGAAGACCCTGGGAACTACCAACAAGTCAGCCTCTCCTCCATGCCCGGTAACATCGTGGAAAAGGCCTTCCTTGAAGACATAACAAGACATATGGATGACAGGGAGGTGATTAGAGACAGCCAACATGGCTTCACAAAGGGCAAATTGTGCCTGACTACCCTGGTGGCCTTCTATGATGGAGTGGTTGCGTTGGTGAATAAGGAAAGAACAACTGATGTCATCTATCTTGACTTCTGCAAGGCTTTTGACATGGTCCCACACTACATCCTTGTCTCTAAATTGTCAAGATATGTGTTTGATGGACGGTCTATTTGACAGATAAGGAACTGGCTGGACGGCCATATCCAAAGAGTTGCAGCCAATGGCTCAATGACCAAATGGAAACCAGTAACAAGCAGGGTCCCTCAGGGGGTCTGTACTGGGACCAGTACTATTCAATGTCTTTATTAATGACATAGACAGTGGGATTGGGCACACCCTCAGCAGCTTTGCGGGTGACGCCAAGCTGAGTGGTGCAGTTGATACACGAGGGAAGGGATACCATGCGGAGGGACTTGGACAGGCCTGAGGAATGGGCCCATTTAAACCTCATGGAAGTTCAACGAGGCCAAGTACAAGGTCCTGCAGCTGAGCAGGGGCAATCCCAACATCAATACAGACTGGGGGATGAATAGATTGAAAGCAGACCTGCACAGAAAGACTTAGGCATTACTGGTGGATGAAAAATTGGACACAAGCTAGCAATGTGTGCTTGCAGATCAAACAGGCAATTGTATCCTGGGCTGCATCAAAAGAAGCATGGCAAGCAGGTCCAATGAGGTGATTCTCCCCCTCTACTTCACTCTCAAGAGACCCTACCTGGAGTACTGCATCTAGGTCTTGGGACTTCAGCACAAGAAGACATGGATCTGTCAGAGCGGGTCCAGAAGAGGGCTGTGAAAATGATTAGAGGGCTGGAACACCTCTCCCGTGAAGAAAGGCTGAGAGAGTTGGGTTTGTTCAACCTCGAGAAGAGAAGGCTCCAGGAAGACCTGATTGCAGCCTTTCAGTTCCTAAAGGGGTCTTCTAAGTTAGTCAGAGACACACTTTTTAAAAAGGCCTGTAGTGACAGGACAAGGAGAAACATATAGGGAAGAACTTTTTTACAATGAGGGTGACGAGAAGAACAGGTTGCCCAGAGAAGTTGTGGATACCCCATCAAAGAAGGTGTTCAAGGTCAGGTCAGATGGGGGTCTGAGCAAGCTGATCTAGTGAAAGATGTCCCTGTCCATGGCAGGGGAGGAGATGATTAGATGATGATCCTCAAAGGTCCCTTCCAACACAAATCATTCTATGGTTCCATTATTCCATGATTCTATGACTACCTACAACTACGTACCAAGGTGTGTATAGCTGCACATTGTTTTTTAAATACCTACAAGTTACAAAGAGAATAGAATAATTTTATCCTTATTAGAATACCATAGGGTAAGTGCCAACCTATCATTTGGCAAGAAGTGGGGAAACTAATAAAATTCTCTCAATTTTCAGAAATAGCTTCAGTTTTTATAGGGGTTCCCAAAAGAGTTCTGAAACATCAAAAGAGCTGTAGTCTTCCTTAACAGTACAAGAGATAGATAAAGCTTAGTAAAAGCAACAGCCAAATTAGATTTCAAAATTCCTTTAGTCCTCTGATCCAGGTATTTCCAAACTGATGTGACAGAAGATACCAAAACCAGTACCAACCATCTGTGCTGTCTCTTCAGGAAAAAATTTCTGAGTTTAAGCAAAATAATCATATAGTTACTATGCTGGAGGCTCTTTTGGTAAAAGAATCAGGATGCAACCACCAAATTTTTATTACTTACTTATAAAAATTACATTATTCTAAAATTACAAAAATATTTAATGAAGTATAAGTTATTCAGAAGAATCTCTCCTGGAAAAACAAAACAAACAAACAAACCACCAAAAAACCCCCTCGTAATACTTTATATAAGAGTTTAGTACATGCTGTCTGCTCCTAGGTACATGGGGAGCACTGATTTGTCAGTATGAGAGAATTTGGCTAAAACAACCCCTTACTGTGGTTGTTTTGTCAGTATACATAGGTGCTTTTAGCAGACTTTAAGACTGTCCTGGTTTCAGCTAGGATAAAGTTAATTTTCTTCTTAGTAGCTGGTACAGTGTGTCTTGGATTTAGTGTGAGCATAATGTTGACAACACACTGATGTTTTAGTTGTTGCTAAGTAGCGCTTTTCCTAAGTCAAGGATTTTTCAGTATCCCATACTCTGCCAGCAAGCAGATGTACAAGAAGCTGGGAGGGAGCATGGCCAGGACAGCTGACTTGAACTAGCCAAAGGGATATTCCATAACGTAGAACATTATGTTCGGTATATAAACTGGGGGAGTTGGCCAGAAGGCATGGATCACTTCTTGGGCATCGGTCAGCAGGGAGTGAGCAATTGCATTGTGCATCACTTGTCTTTTCTTGGAGGTTTTTTTTTTTCTTTTTTTTTTTTGTTTTGTTATATTCCTTTTCATTATTATTACTTATTAAAATATTTTTATTATTATTGTTAGTATTACATTTTATTTTACTTTAGTTATTAAAATGTTCTTATCTCAACCCATGAGCTTTCCTTTTTTTTTTTTTTTTTTTTTTTTTGATTCTCCTCCCCATCCCACTGGGAGGAGGGGAGTGAATGAGCGGCTGAGTGGTGCTTAGCTGCTGGCTGGGGTTAAACCACGACAAAGACTATACCAACAACTTCCAAAAATTACACAGTGGCAACGAAAGATGAACACAGTTATTACAGTATCATGTATTCAGAAGGAACAGCAAATGAAACACTTTCTTCAATGGTAATTGTGGACTTCAAAGTTAGGGAAATATTCATTCAAGTAAGGATTAAATGTCACAGCTTGGAAAGTGGGAGAAAAAATGAATTACTGTTCATTAAGAGTTTTTGACACAGAAAGACCTTTAGGAAACTAAACACTTCATTTTCTTTCTTTGAAAATTGAGACATTCAACAGTATACTATAATGAGACATATTTAAGCATCCTTTTTTTGGTCATAACAATTTTAGAATTACACATTCCAATGTAAGATTATCTTTTATCAATACATCTACATTAGGGGTTCCATAGATTGGAGGATGCAATTACTGAATTTACTACACATTGCAGATTTACAGCACATTTGTGCAAAGATCTGCCTGAGGTTACCAGAGAACATCTAGAAACTTCACACAGTTTATAAACTGAAACAAACATGAAATTAAAACTCAACAACCACCAAATCCCCAAACCAGATACACCATGTTTAACAAAGATCTACTGTAATAAACAATTTCATTTAGTAAAGCAACAGTAAAGAAATAAAAGCCAGCAAATATTTTTGAGATAACTCCTTATCTAACTAAAAAAAACCATCCACAGCTTCATTTCTGAAAGGAGAACCTAGGGAAATTGAGGATCTTCCATCTTTGTAAAAAAATCAGGTCATTGGCTTTCATCTTTTTCTTTCTGCACCTGGGCATTGTTAACAAGATGGGGGACATTAGCCCAGCAGAATGTGTTTAAAGTTCAGTAGCCTAATAAGCATTAAAAGCTGATTGCTATCAGTTGTCTCATGTTGCCATTTTTTTTTCTTATTCCCTTGAAATGGGCTTCTATGGCATTATGTGCCTTATTAGTATACTAGATTAGTTTGTGAGCATTCACTGTACATTCTTTAATAATCAGTCTATGATATACATACATAAAAGAATAAAACATAAATAAATGTAAATAAATAAATTGTGTAATGATTTTAGTCTGGTCAATGCTAATACATTACTTTGTAGATCCTTGCTTTCTCCTAGTCCAGAGTAATTGAATTTTCTGGATGTGCTTTCCAGTTTTAATTTAGGAAATGTCCTGAAGTTCTCAGGTACAATTTGTCCTGATCAACATTTCCCAGAAGCTAGGAAAATCAGTGTTTCCAGAAAGAGTTGAAAAGTCCTGACCAGCATTTTGAAGCAAGGCATGTATATCTTCACTGCACACAAAATAACTTTAGCCAGACCATTCCTTTACCCTGTTTGTATTTTGTGCTTCCATACGTGAAGATAAATGGATACAGAAACACCAAACCAACTCTTTTTTTTTTTTTTTTCTTTTTCATAGAAGGGATTCATTAAATACAGCATTAACAGATAAAATGATGTATTATAATATTCTATATCCAAAGACAGGGTGAAGGAAACCACTTATGTGTGCTTTGATCATCTTCCTGTCCTCTTCCATCACAACCAAAGACTATTTAAAATGCTATGCTTCTGAGTGCAGCCCAAGCATCATATAGCACTCCTGCTAAGATTAAAATAAATAAATAAATAAATTACAACCAGACAGATAATTCAATTTCCAATTAAGGGGGGATAAGCCCCTAGAGCCAGCAGAATTATAAAAATCAAAAAGGAGAAAAGAATATACCAAAGATAAAATCCATGATTCTATGTTCTTCTCCTTTAGGAGAATTTAGCAGTATCAGAACTTCTATTTATTATTTAGGAGAGAAGAATAAGAAGTTTTTCATTTCCTCTTCTCTGGGTGAAAAACTGACTGGAGCCCAGAGGTTTGTGGTGAATGGGGTGAAATCCAGTTGGCGGCAGGTCACAAGTGGTGTTCCCCATGGCTCAGTGTTGGGCCCAGTTCTGTTTAATATCTTTATCAATGATCTGGATGAGGGGATCGAGTGCATCATCAGCAAGTTTGCAGATGACACCAAGTTTGGAGGCAGGGTTGATCTGCTTGAGGGTAGGGAGGCTCTACAGAGAGATCTGGACAGGCTGCATCGATGGGCTGAGGCCAGTCGTATGAAGTTTGACAAGGCCAAGTGCCAGGTCCTGCACTTTGGTCACAGCAACCCCATGCAGCGCTGCAGGCTTGGGAAAGAGTGGCTGGAAAGCTGCGTGGTGGAAAAGGACCTGGGTGTGCTGGTTGACAGCTGGCTGAATATGAGCCAGCAGTGTGCCCAGGTGGCCAAGAAGGCCAACGGCATCCTGGCCTGCATCAGAAATAGTGTGGCCAGCAGGAGCAGGGAGGTGATTGTTCCCCTGTACTCAGCAGTGGTGAGACTGCACCTCGAGTACTGTGTTCAGTTTTGGGCCCCTCACTACAGGAAAGACATTGAGTTGGTGGAGCGTGTCCAGAGAAGGGCAACCAAGTTGGTGCGGGGCCTGGAGCACAAGTCTTATGGGGAGCGGCTGAGGGAGCTGGGGCTGTTTAGTCTAGAGAAGAGGAGGCTGAGGGAAGACATTATCACTCTCTACAACTACCTGAAGTAGGGTTGTAGTGAGGTGGGTGCTGGTCTCTTCTGTCACGTGGCTGGTGATAGGATGAGAGGAAATGGCCTCAAGTTGCAGCAAGGGAGGTTAGATATTAGGAAAAAATTCTTTACTGAGAGGGTCATCAGACATTGGAACAGGCTGCCCAGGGAAGTGGTTGTGTCACCACCCCTGGAGGTATTAAAAAAGTTCGTAGGCGGGGTACTCCATAACATGGTTTAGTGGGCATGGATGATAGTTGGACTTGATGATCTTGAAGGTCTTTTCCAACCTAAATGATTCTATGATTCTATGATTCTATGATTATTGAAAACACTTGAAAATTAAACTGGCAGTGTAACAATGCCAATAAAACATAAATACAAAGCTTGGGTTAGCAATTTTTGTGAAGAATTTATAGCTTTCTTAGAAAATATTCTAGCTTTTTAATTTTTCTATTTTTTTAAATGAAAATAACAATGCCTAAAATTCAGTTTTCATTTAAAAACTCCCACCTTTTCCAGTCATAAATAAAATATGTCTTTAGTTTCAAACTTTTCTTCCCATTTCAACTGCTTTTTTTCAACTTTCCAGCTCCTAATTTGTAGCTTTTCAAGGTTCAAATCCATCAGAAATGTTGAAAGTAACAAAAAGCAAAAAAAATTTATACACAAATCAGTATGCCCTTTTTTGTATTTGAAAGACAAAAGAATAGGATAGTAGATAAAAATGAAGCATAAAATAATAATTTTTTGAAAAGCAGCTCTCCTAGTATTTTATAATAATAGAAACAAACCTTTAAGAGAAAATTCTGAGAAAAAATAGCAAATTATTCCTGTTTGCCTACATTGCTTCCCATGGTTTAAGAGACTCCTGGCTGCAGGTTTTTGAAAAAACCCAGATCAGAACATGACTATGAACAAAGGCTGCCAAGCTCATTTTCAGACAGTTGCCTACAGCTAATCCATATTCTTCGTAATAGTCTTTCTTCTTACTTTCTTGGGTTTGTTTTTGCTTTTCTTTGTTTGTTTGTTAAATTTTTTTATAACTTAGCATGTGTCTGGTAGCATAGCTCTTGCTACAGATCCATTTTTCAGTTTGCCTTTCTCTGGTACAGAGGTGTTAAAATCAACTATTAACTACTTACCCCACCTCAAGGCATCTTCTATTCCAGAACACTGATGTGTTTGTGAACCCACAAACAAGAAGTCCCTTAAACAACACAGAACTGACTTTCACCTTGAGCTCTACATCACTATTCTCAGCAGAAGCATATCAAGTTTTGTACTGAGAAAAAATAACCAGCTTTTTAACTTACAGACATTTTTTTTCACATTAATTGATCCTTCAAGTCTAAGGCATACCCAATGCCAACAAAAAGAATAAGCAAGAACCCCAAATACTATGCTTTGATTTTGAACACTAGTGAATTTTTACTCCTTACCATTAGTGAACTCAATCAAGATAGATATGCAATATTACATAAACCAAGACAATACTACTGTCACTAATTAAGTAACTATCAAAGTAGAACAAGGGATATCATTTCTCAGGTTCTGTTACCAACATCATCAGTTTCCACAAATTCTACTTTCCTCTCCAGCTCTGTTTTCATAGATATTTTTGGTATAGTGTCTGCTAGCGTGTGTTCATGACTGTTACAGCTTGAGGAGACAAGATACTTTCCCACTGGATGGAGATGGAGAGAAGGTGAAGAGAAATCTATGATGTTTGCCACTTTATATTTAACTTCTCCTCCCAGAGGGAAATGTCTGGGGGAAATGATGGTGAGAAGTAGGGTGATGTCCCAGATAGGTAGAACATTAACAGCAAATTCATTTCCACTCTGCTCTTCTATCACTGTCAGTAGCACAGCTCCCTGCCCCCCTGGTTTGTTCAGAAAAGCAGTTCAAATTGTCTATATAGCCAGTTGCACCTTTACTGGTGAGTATGCCTGGAATGCAGATGCTGCCTCTCTGAACTTCTGGTCCCAAATAAAGATCACAGAAAGACAAATTGACAGGGTTTTGACGAGCTCAGAATCCATTGCTTTTTAACTTCACTGGCTGGAATTCATATATCCTGACTTAACACATGTAGATAAGACCGAGAGGATAATCCTCTCTGTTTTTATATTCTGTTACTCAGTTTTGTACTAGCTGATAACAATCTGCCTTTATAGCAAATACAGCTGTTAGAGGAATATTGCTGTAGGAGAGCACTATTTTTTTAATATCACCCGGACAGCAAAGTGAAAAGAGAGACAATGATATTTAAAAGAACACTCACTCCTTACTCAATGATCCCTTAAACATAAAGAATTTGGTTTAATACCGTAATTTTGGATGTGTAGAAAAAAAGGAATGAGGTAATTTTGTCCTATCTTACTGTACCATAAAATTGGCAGAAAAGTTATGTGATTACTCAGGGCTTGTATTTCCTGTAGCTGTTTGAAACCCACACAAATGCCTTACTTCATATATGAATGAAATAAGGATGGTATTTACTTACTTTGAAACCTTGCCACTGACGTGTTATTTTCAGTTCATAATCAAAAATGTCTTCACGCAGAATCTAACACTGATCATTTTAATCTATACTCCTACTAATCTTCTTTATGTAAATTTAATTGCTAAAAATCTGGTAAATAAACTGACGACCTACTATGGTGGTTGTTTTTGCAGTCTGGTGGCCTCATGCCTCTAATAGTGGCCTGGAAATAACTTCTTTTTTTACCTCCTAGGGAACAGCTTTTTGGAACTGTTGTTCTGGGTTGTACTGCAAAAGCATCTGAATTCTGATGTGATAGAAACAATTAATGAACTGCTTTCCACCTAAAGATAAGGTCATTATTTTTTTCATGTTAGAATTCAAAACAGATAAAGGAAACACATTTCAAGATTCTTGTTCCATAGGCAAAACCTTATGTTATGTAAAGGGCCTCCTTCATCAAATATATACACACATATGTAATTATATATACATATATATATGAACACAAAGACTGCAATGTTATCTAAAGTGTTGTAGACACTTCTACATTCTCTATTTAATACTTCTGCTTTTCTTTATTTAAATGCTTTTGAACATAGCCAAGAGATAATTTTATTATGATCAACAACAACTTTTAAAGAATATACAGCTCAAGGTTATTAAAGGAATTGTTCTGATTCAACAAAACAGCTAAGGAAGAGTTCCACTTTGAACTGGTGGCTAAATTCCAGGTACCCAACTGAGATGGTCATCAAATCTGTACCAGAGATGCAGGTAATCTTAATATTTGTAACCAAAATCTATGATTTCTCTACCTTTTTACTTTTGCCTACGCCTGATTATTAAATTTAGGTTTTCACAGTGTGAAAATACTATTTTGCAAAGTTTAATTTTGTTAAATTCATGAGAATAATAACTTAAAGAGAGGAATTTAGAATGATAATTGCAATTTAAATTCAAGGACTGGCTCTGAATGCAGGATAAGAAAATAAGGACTAGAAATTAGATAGAAAACAGAAGAAAATAAAAATACAGCACAACATTCCAAAACTGGATAACAGAAAAATTGGCAAGTTTGTTGAGGAGAATGACAACAGGTAGCATCTTTAAAGAAATCACAAAATGAAAATTCTCCTGAATTGCATAGTACAAGAAGTCTAGCAGGGCTTCCTGGGTAAACAAGGAAAGCATGCAATCAATCCTCACTTTCCTGAAGCTGGGTTTGCTAATTTTTTTTAATGCTTTACTTGTGCTTGTCCTCTAAACATAACTTGCCATAACAGGATATTACATCTGTGTACAACAGGAACACAAAAACTGAAAAAAGAGAGAGAGAGAGACGTATGAAGGGATATGTAGGTTATACAACCAGCTACTGACCTTCATTAAATTTATTCAAGGTATTTGTGGCAGGTGGAGCTCACTAGCAGATAACTAATTTGGTAGGATTGAGGTTTCATGCTGTTATGTGATCACAAGAACAGAGAGCCTAAGTTTATTGGTTCAGATGCCTACTTTCACTAAATATAGATATAACCTCATGACTACAGCATATCCCTGGTAATTCTGGTGTGTATTACCTTTCAGTACAGTTAAAGCGGTCTGTATGGTACTCTGTATACAAAATAAATCCTGAAAGTCAAATTCAATTATAGAGCTTGCATCTTCACGGACAGATGTGCTTCACTGCTTTTGTGACGCTGAGTTTCAGATTGCATCCTCATTTAAAAACTGCATAGTGAAGAACACTATTCAAAGGATTGCACTCCTCTTTCATTGACCCACCAAAACACAGATTCTGTCCTCAGATCACCAGAATCATAACCACATTTCTATTGAAGAAATGTCTTCTCCAACTAGTTGATCTCTGGAATGGCCTCTCTCATTATGGTGGAATGTAGAGTTATATCGATTTTTTGGGGCATGTTTTGGTGCTTTAGATGATGATAACACATTCGGTCAAAAGAGATCACTTGTCAGGCACTGCTATAGACTTTGTAGGATTATTTGTGCCACTGATAGGTTATGCTTAACAATTCTGAATTCTTTTGAATCTGGAATAGGAACTTTATACAAAGGAAACAAAAATATGCACCCAGGCCATTGCCCACCAAGGAAAAAATAAGAACATAAAATTGATGGAATGGAATAGTTAAAAGAAAAAACAACAACACCCCACACACCAAAAACAACACTCCTCCCAACTCAAATTTATTTTCATTTTAATAGTTATTTAGTTTGCAAACAAATGACTGCAAAAAAAATTCATCTGAAGTATGATCATTTAGAATGTGTGAACTTTTGACAGAATATACTAAAAGAGCAAAGGTAAGCAAACTTTATGAAGAAATCAAAATCGCCAAGGTATGTAAGGGTTGAATATGGAAGAAGAGGTGGCATTTGGTGTACTGCAACCTTAAAGATTGCCATGACAAAGCTACTTTATAAGTACAGAGTTGATTAAAACTCTACGTGGATTGGAAAAATAAAAAGCAGTTTATGAAAAAGTGGCATGTAAGGAGGAATTGCATTTGAGAATAAAATGACTACGTCCTATGATTTAAAGAATGAATGTCTAAATTTTCACATACAGGGCTTTCTTTTTTAATTCAAATTTGTCAGAATTGAATGCTTTTAAAGAAATTGTCAACTTCTTTTGATAAAATAACTGTTATATTGAATAAGTGTTTCACTTTGTTCTTTTCCTTTTGTTAAAAAAACACTTCTTCAGATAGTTTCTTTTTCTGGAAAGTGTCAATTTTTCTACATACTTGCCATATACATTTGTATGCAGACATAATTTTGCATATAAGTGCCACTTTTTCTTGTCTTTGTCAGTCTGTTTTTTAATCCTATGCATTCAGTTATTTAATGAAGTGTTAATGGAGACTTGTAGTTTTCTTTCCTTACTCCTTTAATGCACACACACAGGTCTTTCTATATTTGACTACACCATACAGGTCCTATTAGAGTACTTTTCTAGCCATTTGACTGGTAAAGAACACATTATGTCTAGTTGTTAGTGGCTAGATTTATTTAATTTCTCCTCAGATTATTCCTTATTCCAAAGATTTCTCAAACATAATAATGGATAGTCTGACATGATTTATTGGCACAGTATGTAACAGAGTTGAACAATAATGGCCAATATGTTTAGAAATCGTCATAGTTTCCTTAGATTAGAAAGGATAACTATAATTCAATCTCCTGCAAAAGGGTGCCGAATCTCTTTTAGACCATCATCTGAGGATTAGTAATACTGGAGCCATAGACTTCTGGATGTTCAGATCCACTAAATCGTATGTGATATGCCACTTCAAGGCATAAATTACCTAATCACATAACAATAATTTTTTGGTAGTATGTGATGGTATTGTATGACAAATGGCCTGCTGCCAAGCCATTCTCTCTACCAGGGGAAATAGCACCTGTTACACACTAGAAGCCTTTGTCTTTTTGATCTCAGGCTGCAAGAGCTAGTGGGTGGTCACCGTGGGTAACCACACTAGCAGGAGGGATCTCTGAAAGATCCCAGGTGTTCCATCCTTGTGAAAGCCCCTTGTACCCATGGTGGACTACATTTGGGTTGACAGATGACGTACAGGGTAGGCAGCACATATGGAAACAGTCCAGGACAGGCTTGTCATCCGCCTCATCACACGCTGTTACTCATAATCTCTTTGTTCATGAGAAGAATGAGAAGTGATAGCATAAGATTATGCTATACCTTTTAGGAAGATCAGCATAAATGGAGAGCTTTAACATGCAGAAGGAAATTTTCTGAGGGATCTGTGCAAAGCTCATCTCTTATTTCACGTTAGATGATCAACATGAGACAACCACCAAATATTGAGCAGAAGACTGCCCTCATAATTTGCAAATTGCAACTCTGTCTTTCACCTTTCCACTTCTACTGCATCTGGGGTTAGAAAGGTGACTATGTTCTGTAAGATTTCAGACATAGCTAGTATGCATAAAATTTTCAGCTCATGGTACACTAGGGCATTGTTACACGACTGGTAGTTAAGTTTCTTTGCATCAGAGTTCTCACTGTTACTGTTACTGGCTTGACAAGGAATGATGCATCATTAAAGGATAAATACATTTTTCTAATGCATTGCTGTGGTGGATTTGACTTTGTCTGTCTGCCAGACATCCACCCAGCCACTCCCTCGCTCTCCCTCCTCACCAGGACATGGGAGAAAATAAGGTGGAAAAGTTTGTGGGTCAACAGGGAGATCACTTACTAATTACCCTCACAGGCTAAACAGACTCACCTTGGGGAAGATTAATTTATTGCCAATTATAAATAAAATAGGATAGTGAAAAGCAAAGACAAAACAAAACCCCCCACATTTTCCCCAACCCCCACCTTCTTCCCAGGCTTAACTTCACTCCTGACTTTTCTACTTCCTTCCCACCCCAAGTAGTGCAAGGAGGATAGGAAATGGGGCTTGCAGTCAGTTGACAATGCTTTGTCTCTGCCGCCCCTTCCTAACACTCCCATGGTCTAGTGTGGGGTCCCTCCCATGAGCTACAGTTCTTCAAGAACTGTTCCAGCATGGGTCTTTTCCATGAGGTACAGCCCTTCAGGAAGAGACTGCTACAGCATGCATTCCCAACAGGCCTCAGTTCCTGCCAGAAAACCTGCTCCTGCATGGACTCTCCATGGGCTGCAGCTTCCTTCAGGGCACACCCACCTTCTGTGGCATGGGGTCCTCCATGGGCTGCATGAGAACAACCTGCTTCACCATGGTCTTCCCCAGGGGCTGCAGGAGAATCTCTGCTCTGGCACCTGAAGCACCTCCTCCCCGTCTTTCTTCACTGACCTTGGTGTCTGCAGGGCTGTTTCGCTCATGTTTGTCTCACTCCTCTCTCTCACAGCACCTCCACAGCTTTTTTTACCCTTTATTAAGTAGGTTTTCCTAGAGGTGCCAGCAGCTTGGCTGCAGGGCTCAGCCGTGCCCTGTGGTGGGTCGGCTGGAGCCGGCTGGAACTGGCTGTGTCTGGCACGGGGCAGCCCCGGCCTTTCCTCACAGAGGCTGCCCTGCAGGCCCCTAATCCACTACCTACACCTTGCCACATAAACCAAATATATTTGCAAGCCCGTGGCGTGTGACACCAGC
This sequence comes from Astur gentilis, assembly GCF_929443795.1. NCBI lineage: Eukaryota > Metazoa > Chordata > Aves > Accipitriformes > Accipitridae > Astur > Astur gentilis. The sequence goes on along the minus strand of NC_064919.1, from coordinate 54,737,913 downwards.
TTTTACTGTGTAGGCTAATGTCTTATAAGCTGACCAGCTAATATTTTGTACCTCAATCATCAGGACCAATGAAATCATTAGGACCACAATTCATAATCTGCATCCATGCATCTTCTACCTTTTATGAAGCATCATTTTTTTCCTCAGGGTTTTTTTCAGTGATTGAATGAACAGCATAACTTTGGAATACATCTCTGGATAACTGAAGGGTAGAGGTCCCTCAGCTCAGGCTAGAGGCCTATTGTTAAGATAGTTTGAGTTAAGATACTCTGAGTTAAGATACTCTTTGCCTGCTGCATCCTCTGCAGTGTTTGCAGTAGCAGATGAGAGTAGGACGGCAGTGTGACTCAAACTATACCAGTGGCAGCAGCATCAGCTGGAGTTTGCTTAGATGCCTGCAAGAGCTGACAGCACCAAACCATGGTGGCAGTGCACTTTACACAAACTTTTGATACAAGCTTCTGTAACTTGCTGTAGTCTGCATATGGAAGGGAAGAATAAACCACATCACTTTACTACTATTAGCTTTTTCTGTGCTCACCCATTGCAGACCAGGCCTTGATCAAGTGTAGAGTAGCTGTGAATGGTTTTCTCTGCTACTGTGGTAAGTCCAGAATCTTTGCTTGTCTGTTTTCCATAATGGTGCACGAAACCAGTGGAATATCTGTTGCACAGAAGAGGCTGAGACAGACTTACATGCGCAAAGCTTTATTCAGATGGATCGTTTTTGGTGACAGACAGTCAGTCCTAAGTGTGAAAGTTACTTCTGGGGAAAAATAAATAAATAAATAAAACAACCAACCAAACAAACAAAAAAACAAACTAAAAGGAAAGTGAAAGCAATGTTTCCTAATGCCAAACCAGGAAAAGCACTGGAGTAATCTCTTCCCTATTCATCCCCTCCAGTGTAGTAGGTTGTGAAGCTGAAGGTGATAAGAATGTTGACTTTTACCATGCTTTTTCCTAGTTCTGTATGATTTTCATTGGGACCTACTTGATTGGGTTGTTCCTGCTTATGAAGATATTGGTGTGGATCACAGTATGTTTAATCAGTCATGAGCATTATGTTCTGATTGACTGCTAAGATCTCTTCCATACATATTATTAGGTACTGATTACTGCATATTTAAATGACTACTATGTTGTTATTCACTAAGTTTTGAGTTTCTCTAATATTAACTATACCCTGCAAAATAAGACGTAGGAAAAGAGGAGAAACAAAGGGGTGATTCTCACATCAGTGACAATTATTATGCATAAGAAATCAGCAGTAAGAGAATTGGGGTTTGCATGTGCAAGAAAAACATCACGAGAACAACACGGGAGAAGAATTGCACAGGAGCTACGGAAAACACTGTCACAACAGGTTGGGTAAAAAGTTACAGAGCTGAAGAGGAAAGGCAGGCTGAAGATTTGCAAACAGAAAGGCCCTTACTGCTAAAGTAAAGTTAAAGTACTTAAGGTTCTGTGCAGCATTGGGAAAGTAGACATGTGCCTAGGTGTGGATGCAGACAGGTAGGTCTAGGTCTGAGAAAAAAAGCCCTTTGCAAGGCAGGAAGTTCAAGGCAAAAGTCTATGGGTGGGAAGTGTTAACTGGCAGGTACTGAAAAGTGAATAGTAGTAGTAGTACAGAGCTTCTATACTTAAAGGTAAACAATGACAGACTGGGCAGTGTACTAAGAGAATAATGGGTAGGAACGGATCAAAATGGTATGAGAAAATGCCCTGACATCTTAACCATGGGAGACGTAAACAAAGTCCAGTTTTACATGTGATAGGACAATCAGTATATAATCTGCTCAGACTTTTTGTAAGGACAAAAGTGCTTTCTCCTTTCAGAAAACCACCTCATGTATGTGCATCAATAGCTGCAGACTATATGATTTTTCCTCAAAATATCTTAGTATATTGGTCCTTTTAAGTTCTCCTCATTGTCTGAATAGATGTTTCTTATGATATTTCTATATATTAAATTACTCCAGTAGTCCTTCTGGACTGTTTTCTGAATCTTTACATGATACTTTACTCTTTCTAAACTGTACAAACAAAAATGCACTGTTACCATTATTACATATATTTAGGACAGATCCTGTAGTCTATATGTATAAATGAACTGTGCCACAAATGAGTACCATAGTGGCAACTCGTAGACTATTGTTTTGTAATTTAGGACACTTTAAAGTTTTTTCAGCACACAGCCACCATTAAAGCACAACATTGTTATATTATGCAAGCAGGTTTTGCTTAGATAAAATATTTTTCACTTCCTCAAGAAATATACCTTTATAAATTCCTTTCCTGTGAGGATTTCCAGTCTGCAGATCCAGCAACGTAGTACATGAAAATGTGCTGCTCTGCCTCCCCAAAACCCTACTGACTCCACTGAGACTATGTTTGGGAGTACAGGTCTTTTTGCATGTGTCTTTTTTGAAGGTCAAATGTGAAACAAGGCACAAATAGCACAGACAAACACTGAGGGGATGTTTATGGCACAGCATGGCAGGAAACACATCAGGCAGTACAATAAAATACTAAGCTGGCTTGTGGTGTTTACTCATTTCTCCTGAGAGTGAAAATATTTTTATTGATCTTGACAATTATTTTCTTCACTTTCACCTTCACTGCACCAAAGCAAGTATGTGGGTAAGCACACAGAAACTGTAGAAGATGCAAAACTTCTCCCAACATATGGTGAAGCTGGGAAACTGCTATTTGTATTGCACTGTTCACATAACAAGCTAAAGTTTTAGAGATGGAACCAAGAAAGGGAAAAACTGATCATCCTTGATCATCCTTTATGGTTGTTGGCATCATTCCTGAAATCACACCAGATTTCTGCAGGGTAAGAAAACTGGTCAAAGGAGATTAATTTCTTAGAGATAACTTTGAAGCTTCTTCTGAGCAGCCATAGAGGAGCTCAGCTAAGAGAAGACTGCTCTTGACAAGAAAGAGAAACAAAAAGAAGACATGAAGTCACACTTCAGCACTGGTTTTCTGCTGCCTTGGAGCCAAAAGTATCTTACTGAGATTTGAAACTTATCATTAATTTGTCTCATTCCTGAATGCTGCAAAACCTTTTGTTCTTTGTCTCATTGTTCTTGTCTTTACATTTATGCCAATTAGCTTAAAATATTTCATATTTAACTTGAGTATCTAAGTCGACCTCAGCCCTTTTTTAACATATTTGTATGTTCACACATTAAGTTATTTTTGCTTTATTTTCATGCATGAAATATCTTCATTTAACTTGATAACTTCAAATATTTCTTCAGAAAATATTTCAAATTAAAATTTGATCATATCTGCAAGTGATCAAACAACAAAGGAAAAAATGTTGTGACAGGAAAATACAAAATATTACCATCCTTTCAAAGTCTCCCAACAGAGTTTGGATGGCAGACCACATGCCACAGCTTAAGAAATAACACATATGCATTTTTCTAATCAGGAACTGTAGAGAATAAAGTAAATAAAAAAACTTCTATTGCAATAGTAACATGGAAAAGAAAAAGGCAGTGTTACTCCAAAACCTGGGAAAACAAAATATTCATATCACAATGTTCAGTCGATATAAATATGATCTTGCAAATTTAGACCAAAAAAAGAAAGACATGAGCTGCAAGAGAACATAGTCAGAGGTTATGAGAAAGCATACTAGTGTTATTCACTTACAGTGTCATATTTATAAGGTTCCATCTTGTCTTATTCAGAATTAATGCAAAGGGGTTAAGAATATCTTTCCCCATACCTGTAACCCTACAGGATCCTTCCAGACAGATTCAGTAATTTTGCTGATAACATTACTTGTCAGGACACTGATCTTCAGAAAAATCATCTAAAAAAGGACTATTTTACATCATATGGTCATATTTTCCTCTAAAATAGAAACATGCAAGAAGATTCTGCTCATCAAGTGAAGAAAAATATGTCAAACTCGGCATATATTTCAGCCATAAAAGCTGATCAATGAGTGTCAGCACAGGGTTACTCACAGGATGGCAAACTTGAAGAAGGATTATTTTTATTGTAAGGATATCTTGGAGGGGTTGATCAGATTCAATTGTGTGTGCTGAGATCTGCTTATGGGTGAAATTTTGGTAAATTGAATATCGCAATACAGAGTCTTCTATTACTACTACATCAATAGCTCTGATCTTGCTTTGGCTGGTAATGACTGAAAATGTTTTAATAAGGGTACTGCATAGTAACTTACGTGAAAAAAGCTGATGCAATCAGTCCTGCTCCTTGAAGACAGAAATCTGTGTTAAAGCAAAGCCACCTTCACAATTCATTTCAGCTGTCATCCTTGTTAGTAGTGTCAGCAGTGAAATAAACACCTGCATGGACATAGGGACTGAACGATCTCAGAACAAGTATCTTTGGATACTGGTTCCTGCATATTGGTGAGGGAGGCCTGTGGTGGTAACTTGGAGATTAATCTATCTCATCATCAAAACAGTCACTAGTGCAAAACACTAATGCTCTTTTATGAAAGGGAAGATGGAAAAATATTGCTAATTTACAAGCATATTTTGATGTGCAAATTTTTCATTCACTTAACTATTAAAGCTATGTATGACCACAGCACCTGGAAACAGATCTGAGAAAACTTTAGGACTTTTCATCACAGAAGCCATCAATAAGCAACTGCACTTAGTACAGAGGAGGCCATAATTACATGTATGCCAGATGATAAGTTTCTAAAGACAATTTAAAGTTCTGGAATTTAATATTAAGTAACATTTGAGACACATAAGAATCTTTGTTACTAGTGCCTGAGGATTGAAAACAAGTATGTATGTACTAGTAGCTTTCAATAACAACTGCATTTGGTAAGCTGTCAGGTTGTCTTTGATACTAGCACTGTCACTTATGTTCAAGATAGTGATAGTGCTTGTGCCTAGGCCTTCTGCCTCAGGGAACCATTCTGTCTAGAATTACTGGTCCATGTCTACAAGACCTTTGGGGTGGAAGCGATGGCTGTAGCCTTCTGGTTAACACAGTCAATCTTACTTCATAACCTCATGGCTTTATCTGATTTGTCAGTTGAGAACAAGAGTATCATTAAACATTGTCTCTTTTTGGTTTTGGTTTCTTCTGACTCTAGATTTGCAAAAATTATTCCCTTCAAACTTCTGCAAAGCACTGTTGCCTGAAGTGTTAAAAACTGCATGCCACATAATCAATTGTCACATATAGTTGTGTCACCTCAAGTCAGTAACCTACTGAATTTCATACACTAAGTAGACTTGCACTGTGCTAGGACTTCAAATATGAAGCTTCCAGCAAAAAGTCAAGAACATTGTTGTTGACATTCCTCTGAGTCAGAATTGAACTGATGATTTACAAGGCATTGTGGTAGCAAAGAGACTGTCTTCTTGAACAGCATATAAAACTGACTTTTTGCTTGTCCATGACAAGGAATAATTCCTTGGAGCTCTTCACCAAAAAGATGACATCGATCATGTTTTCCCACACCAAATATAGAATGGGAATTTCCTCTCTGCTTTCCTCAGCTATGACTGAACTATCCAAGACAATAGCTTCTACTTTTCTGCTTTGCAGTACATAGTTCTCTGCTCTGTACACAATTAAACAGTTGCTTAGTTTCAGTCTAGAGGTAATAAATTCCCGCTTTTGTAGATAATTAAGAAAAGATAATTGCCTGTGTCCCTTTTGCTTAATTTAAAAAAAAAAATAAAAATCATTAGTTGCTAAATAGATTTTAGGTATTTAGAAAGGTGCCACTTACATGAAATAAACTATTTATTAAATGGGAATATAATACTACAGAAAACTCCTTGCTCAGTGGACCTGACACACATGCAAGGACAGATTTTCAACAGGATGATAATTGAAAAGCAAGGCAATTGTTCTGGTTTCAGCCCAGATAGAGTTAATTGTCTTCCAAGTAGCTGGTACAGTGCTATGTTTTGAGTTCAGTATGAGAAGAATGTTGCTAACACACTGATGTTTTCAGTTGGTGCTCAGTAGTGTTTAGACTATAGTCAAGGATTTTTCAGCTTCTCATGCCCAGCCAGCAAGAAAGCTGGAGGAGCACAAGAAGTTGGCACAGGACACAGCCAGGGCAGCTGACCCAAACTGGCCGATGGTGTATTCCATACCATGGGACGTCCCATCTAGTATAGGAACTGGGGGGAGTGGGGGCGGGGGTATCACTGCTCAGGGACTAGCTGGGTGTTGGTCGGCCGGTGGTGAGCAATTGCACTGTGCATCTTTTGTACATTCCAATCCTTTGATTATTGCTGTTGTCATTTTATTAGTGTTATCATTATCATTATTAGTTTCTTCTTTTTCTGTTCTATTAAACCGTTCTTATCTCAACCCACAAGTTTCACTTCTTTTCCCGATTTTCTCCCCCATCCCACTGGGTGCGGGGGGGAGTGAGTGAGTGGCTGTGTGGTGCTTACTTGCTGGCTGTGGTTAAACTACGACAGCAATGGTGAGAAAAATATAAGTAGTAATAATAGTCTGATAATCAATTTCAGCACATAGAGGTTGCTTGATGTTAGACCTTTAATCAGAAATTTCATTTCCTTTTTGCAGTATTACACCACAAAGTTAGTCTCTGTTTCAGAAAGCAGTGAGGATGGGCATGATGTCCTCCCTCTTAGTCCTTTCCAGTTACCCAATATAATTATACAGAAAAACAGATTGCTTTGTAATTTACAAAGAAGACTTTATACTGCATTTCTAACTGTTGGCATTACTTGGTCTCTCTTAAATGACCTCACCTATTAGAAGACACGCTTGTAAGCCGGTCACATGCATTATCAGTTTCGCTGTTTTTCCAATGATCATGATGTTTTGTTTAACATGGTAAATTGAAACAAATAAATCCTTTAGAGGCAGTTCTGTATCAAGTCAAAGGGCCTCAATACAAGGCCTACTGGTCAGATAAAAAAAACCCAGTTCCCTATAAATCCATTCTCAACTTGGTATTGGAGCCATCTGAGACTGGGGAGATGGCTTGCTTGTGTGTCATTCACAAAAGCTCCACAAAATATTTTAAGAAAAAAAGAAAACAGAACAGAACACATATCTAACCAAAGTCCCTTTTCACCTTTTCTTCTCCTGACTGTCTTGTGCCTATGTGTTTTTTTTTTTAATTTATTTCTCCCGACTGTCTTGTGCCTATGTTGTTTTTTTTAATTTATTTTACAAAGTAATCTCATTTTCTTAAGAGGAGAAAGCTCCAATCTTGAACCAGAAGCCTCCCTAACTGTTACTTTTACTTCAGAGAGGACATGAAGCTGCTGCTGTTTCCCGAATGTCAAGCATTTTAAGGTTCACCTAACTCACTGAAGAATTTGCAAAGCCATTTTCTTCTGATACTTTTTTCTCCGTTAAGTGATTCACTTAGCAATAGAGTCTGGTTTTCTAGGCAAAAGAAATGCAACATGATTTTTCATTAGGTATAAAAGCATCTGGTTTCCTTATTTATCAAATATACATGGAAAACTAAACAGTAATCACACCAGTGAATAACATTTTTTTAATCTATAAAAAGGAACACAAACAAACAGGTGTTAAAAACTAAGCAAATAATTTTGTACCTCTTTTTGCAAAATGGACTTATAGTTGGTAAGAAATTCTTTACATCACATAAAACTATAATCTAGCAGTGGTGGTTTTTTAACGCTGCATGGTGAACTAAGGAGAAATGCAAAAGAATATAATAAAAAAGGAAATGTACAGTTCACTCAATGTGTCAGTATATGTATAACCCATGCAGATATTTTTATTGCTACATTTTTGTCCTGCTTGTACGTATTTATTCTGTGCTATTTTTTCCTTTAGAACTCTTCATTTGTATAATTTTTATTATTATACTACAAATAGTTAGGCAACAGAATTCTCTTACAAGATCCATATTTACATTAATATCCATGTAGCAAACTTAATTGAGCAACAGAAGAGCTGTTATTCCATTATTGATGTCTTTGCTGCATCATGAAGGCAGCAATTTAGCACTAAGCTAAAAATAGAAAAATACAGTGGATGGAACTGGCTGGTCTTGTGTTTTTAATATTCCCTTCAGGGTAGAGTATGACATAACCTAATTACAGTGGTAGAGATTTCACTGCAGGGAAAACTGTTGTTATTCCATTTGACAATCAAGTAATTATCTTCTCTACTGGATGTTTTACTGGATGTTACTAATTAAGTCATCTACAAGAATTTATTTAAAATTTAGGAAATGGTGCTACTCTTACAAAAAGTTGGCCTTCAGTAATGCCAATAATTTTTACAAAACCATTTGGGGGGGCAGTTTTTCACAGTTACCTGTCAGAGTGATTACTTAAGCAGAAAGCAGACATTCTTTCTGACTACAGCCCTGCTCCTTCTTTCAGGACATGGACTCAGCCTGCATCCCTTCATTCTCCTTGGGGCCGTAGGACTTCTGCTTAGTGCTGGCAGCAATTTCTTAAGAACAGTAACAAAAGTGATGACAGAGCAGTATAAGTAGCAGGGTTAGTGGGAAAATAATGAGACTCAAAATTTCACATTATTGTCCAGGTGTTTCAGGAAAGGGGAAGAGAGGTAGCACAGTATCTGTCCTTATGAGAGGATGTGCAAGCAATCCTGTCCAAACCCTAGTTCAGGAGTTCAAAATGTGTAATTACATACTCCATCCTCAGGTGTTTTTTTTTTCTTTTTTTTTTTCTTTTCAGTTTTCCCTTTTATACCTATAGGATTTGCACATTTTTTTCCTGATTATATAACTTGTAAGAAAAGCCAACCATCTGATCATATGAAAAGGAATAGTAGCCCAAATTTCTCAGTCTTCTTCATGAAATGCAGAAATTTCCACTCATGAACTTAATTTTATTTGGACTTCTTATTAAGAGTTAATAATTAAAACCAGTGGATTATAATTTTCATTTAGGTTACCAATGCTGTCCTCATCCATAATGTGCTATTGTCCCCAAGAATGGAGTTACCTTGCAGAGAATATTTTTTAAAAGATTACATCAAGCCTAATATTAAAAATAACAGAATTTGCCACTTATTTCCCTGTACTGGTATCCTGAATCTCTAGTGGTACAAAATTAGGAAGAATCTTTATAAAACTATCAGCTGTATCTTAGCAAAAATTATCTCCATATTTAAACATATTTTAACACACATTTCTTAATTTTATTTTTCCTTAACAGTATTTGCTTATCTTTAAACTATCTTTTGTGTGGTCACATTGATGGAAATATACATTATCAAAATGTTCATTGTATAGAATTAATGAAAAAATGAAAGGATTAAAGAGAAACATTACAATATTTGAAAAATAAGCTGCCTGAAACATTTCTGCACCTATTTTCTCAGTGTCAGAGAGCTAAAAAAAGGAAACATGATTCCCTGAAACTAAATGCTGGAAAGGGATCTCCTAAATTCTTGAGACATGTCCACAGAAGTTATACATTATTTCTCATCTATGCATGCCACATATACACATGGCATATAGATGCATTTTGTTGTACAAATATAAAACACTTTAAGCCATATGAAAATATGTAATCACATATTCACACTTTAGGCATTTCCTGTTATTGTAGCAAAATCTACATTACAGCTTGTAGGAAGTTGTCTAATGTTAGGTGTATTTAAAATTGTAGGTAATGACTATTTCTGTTTTTATCACTGTTCTGCTTAAATCTAGTCAACACAAATTATACCTGGGCTGAGTCTGCAGTATTTGGAGCACTTGAGTGTACCATTCCTTTGATAGTTAGATTACACTTGTCTTGCTACTTCAGTGTAAATGTAATTTGCGGGTCTTGCTGCTTGTTTCTGGTAAGTGTTGTGACTTGAAGATGAAAATATGCCGTGCTGGCTTGTTTGTTCTACTTGAAAAAGTCATAGAACTGTCACTGCCAAGAAAGAAGAAAATGTTTCATCATCCCCATTAAACTCCAAGGGCTTAGGAGATCTGCTGTGTTTATAAAGTTTCAAGTACTTTTTGTTCAGCAACTATGTACAACTTCAAAGCAAGGATAATACTGGATCTTATTTAAAAAGAAATAATATAGCATTGGACAATCTTTATATCAAACCACAGAGATTTTCCTCAGACACAATATAATCTTTTTTAATCTCATATTAACAAGAAAAAGCTAAATATACCACCTGTAAAAGAAGTGGTGAAAATAAATGTATTATGATTCAATTTCTTCTTCCTAACAACAAACAGGCTTTACCTTCCTCAACTTTTTAGAAGATAGCTTTGAACTTCGTACACAGGAGAGAATGAAGGAAGGTACTAGAAAGAAAGCATCCACTCAAAGGCCTATCAAGTTAAACCAGAGATGCTCATGTCAGACTGCTGCTGCTGCTACTGAATCTGTAGCTAGTGAATCTATTTCTTTCATGTATGTGTTCTGTCATCAAAAATAAATAAAAGCAACACAAAAAATTCTGTGCTCATCTGCTCTGAATTGCCTAATTCACTAATGAAGGGAATTTTCACAGCAGCTCCCATTAGTATCACTTTATTTAAGATCTGTCCTATTTCTATTCAAAACCATAAATATGGCTGTATGTGGAGTAGTTTAGTAACTAATTGAATCTCATTTTTATTCCCCCACTAACATGTTTGTGGATATAAAAATGACACCAATTAACTTCAGTAGTGGGCTGGAATACAAATATTCCACTATAGGCATTGTAGATGGAGCCCTCATCATGCAAGTTAACAGACCCTGGAAAAAAATTCTAAGGTAAAAATCCATTTAATTTTGTGGGAAACTTAAAGATGTTTTAACCCTTACATTGAGATCCAAAATACTCTTTGTTCTTAAAGAAAGCTAAATTAGTACCAAAGAATATCTAGAATCTGTCTATTTGTGCTGAAGTGGTGAAAGGTGATTTCAATGTGAGTATCAAGACAGAAAAAGCAAATCATCCCCTACTGCCTTAAAGAAGTACTTTTCACGTGGAACACATTGTGATCATACAGTTTGAGGACTTGATATAGCAGTGGTAACTATCCCAAGTGCAACAAATCCAGGTCCCTAATCCATTGTGTACTAACTCCTGTAAGGTAACTGCCATCTCAGTCACTGCTTGGGATTGAATCTTCAGCTCAATAACTGAAAGCAGAAGCCTTTCCTGCTAAACTGGAAAAGGCAGCTGACAACAGTAACAAAATTATTTGCTCAGTAGTAAATTATTTTATGGATAAGATTAATGCCTCAGAAACCATGTGTGTTGTAATCACACATTCAGCAGAAGTGAATATTTGTGGTGGTGATAGGGGAACAGAAACTGGTAATGAGTTATTCCAACCCTTTCTCTACCATACCATGATACTGTCAGGCAGTATACTGCCAGTGTTTATATTTTTGGTTCATTCTTGAAATTTATAGAAGTTAAGGTCTTTTTTATCCAAGCAAATTCTGCTAAAATGAGCTATATCGTCTTGATATAGCAAAGTAATCTAGAATCCAGTGGAATTCTCTATTTACTTATCTATTTTTCTTCCAATATATAAAATGGACAACACTGAATTTAGTGGCAGCCATGCTCGGCCAAATGCATCTTTAAGGGGAGGCTTATTATTAATTACTTCTACTTCTAACACATTTGTTTATCACTCATGTAATACTTTTGTAGTGATAGCTATTGTACTATTTGTATGATAAAGCACTTTCTATCTTATATTTCTAAATATGTGTGTTATATGTCAAGGGTACGCTAGCACTGCTCTACCTTATTTTGCAGCAGTAAGGAGTTTTTAGATAAAAAGAGATTAAATGCTTCCTACTGCTTCAGTTGTGTAAATTCACGTGGTCAATATTACCCTTTCTTAATAGTAGGCAATTTACACATATTTTCTGTGCCTTCCCAAGGTTAATCTGTAACTGTGGAACATGGATAAATGACAGTGTCGAAGTCATTTCATTTCAGCCACTGAATGGCTCTGGAATATAACACAAAAGGCTCTGCTTACTTATTTCTGACCCATCTATTTCCACATTTTGAAAAATTAAGTAAAAGCGTTGTTTAAGGTATCACTCCACTCTGAAACAACACAAAATCAAAAATATATGCTGGGGTCATCAGAGTAAATCAAGTAGTAAATAATACAGAAATATATGGTGCTTTATTTCAAATCCAGTTGTTGGGTTTTTTTTTCTTTTTAACAAAAAAATATAGTTTTAAACATGTACTTCTACAGGTGATATTAAAACATGAGAAAAAGAATTTGGTGAGAATTCAGAGGGAATTGCCCTCCTCCCGCCCCACAGGGTTTTCAAACTTTTCCCCTTCTCGTGGTTTAACCCCAGCCAGCAACACAGCCACTCACTCACTCCCCCCCATCCAGTGGGATGGGGGAGAAAATCGGGAAAAGAAGTAAAACTCGTGGGTTGAGATAAGAACAGTTTAATAGAACAGAAAAAGAAGAAACTAATAATGATAATGATAACACTAATAAAGTGACAACAGTAGTAATAAAAGGATTGGAATGTCCAAATGATGCGCAGGGCAATTGCTCACCACCCACCCGACCGACACCCAGCCAGTTCCCGAGCGGCCATTCCCTGCCCCCACTTCCCAGTTCCTATACTCAATGGGATGACCCATGGTATGGAATACATCGTTGGCCAGTTTGGGTCAGCTGCCCTGGCTGTGTCCTGTGCCAACTTCTTGTGCCCTGGCTGGGCATGAGAAGCTGAAAAATCCTTGACTTTAGACTAAACACTACTTAGCAACAACTGAAAACATCAGTGTTATCAACATTCTTCACATACTGAACTCAAAACATAGCACTGTACCAGCTACTAGGAAGACAGTTAACTCTATCCCAGCTGAAACTAGGACACCCCTTCATCATTAGCTAGCAATTCTTGCAAGCAAGCCCTAATTAGATTTTAGGTACTCATCATTCCTGCATGCTTCATAACAGAAGTCTAATGAAACTAGAGACAAAACCCTCAAAAAATCTAGGCAAAGAACTATTGTATTACTTAGGTGGCCTTTTTTGCCTGTTCTTGTTACTTTTTTTGTCATATCTCAATTCTTCTGTAAGGACTGCTGAAGATGAGTGACATAGGATCTTTTAAATGATCTGATATTAAAAGAAAAATGTATAAAGTATATACTTTATATATACATCTAAGCATGAAGAATGTTGTAAAAAAAAAATCTCCTAAGCAAGCAGATCTCTTTAGATAAAATGAATCATAAATATGCTGTACTTTGTTTTAGGAAAAGATGATGACAAGTCTTTCATTGACATTGTCTAGGAGCAATATTAGAACGAAGAAGAAGCCTTGCTTTTCCACAAATGGTGAAAATAGACAGTGGAATTCACTGCCGAAGAATCATGCAGAAGCTAAAAGTGCTTTTACCAAAAACCTGAATATAGTCACTTTCATCCTATTGAGATATATGAGCATTGCTGTTATCATGAAACCTTGGGCTTAAAAACTCCTTAAACTGTTCATTGCTATAAACTGTACCATGGAATATTAGCTCTTTCCTTCAATACCTGCTTTCTGATTGCCATCAGCAATAATATACTGGACTGCTCTGCATTACAGTGCTAGTTTTCTTTTCTTAACCTGCTGTTAGGGAGGATCAAAGTCAGGCTTCCCCCCTCGGGGAGGGAGCCAGGAGCTGACGGTGAATGCAAGGCAGGCAGGGTCTCCAACAAAGAGACAGGGCACTAAGACAACAACTCGGGGTCAGAATTAGGCCCAGAGACAGTGGCCAGGAGCAGCCTCAGTGCAGTGATAGCACTGATAGTGGTAAGTCCACTGGGGCAATGCACGTCCAAGGCCAACGGGGCAAGCCACGTATGTGGGTCTGTGTTGTGTCAGGATTCAGGTGGTATGAGCCTGAGCACAGACATGGCTGCTAAGCAGCTGCAACACAGCTCAGGAAGGGGTGGCAGGGGCAGCCTCTGCTGAAAAGCAGCTTCCCAGGGAAGAAGGGCAGCCCAAGCTTCTGGCTTCTTATGAGCAGTGGAGTTGACCTCCAACTCATCCCATTGAGCCCCTTATGTCAACCCAATGAAGTTGTAGAGGAGTAAAAAGGACTCAGTGTGCTGACACCTCCTCTAAATATTGAGACAGTTCTTTTCCCTTTTTTTTTTCCTACCTAACGCAGCTACTAACTAAGTTATGTTTTACTAGTGAGTGGCTTTTCATAGATCTATATTTATAAAGGGGGTGTGAAAAGAGGCAGTGAAGTTAATCATTATTTTAATGACCTGAAGAGGTTGCCTACCTTTTTCATCAAGCAGGTGGCCTTTCTTTTCCATAAAGGTATCATTACAGCTGAACACATTTGAGTTCAGGGGATTTACTGCAATAATCCTTACAGTGCATAATAAAATATCACCCATAATTAAAATCAATGAATAATATTTCATTAGAAAACAGTTGTCAAAAATCATATTAAAAAAAACAGAAAAGGAAAAGAACTGATAAAATATGATTAAGTTCATGCCTATGAAGAGAGAAAGACATCCTAAGCCCATTGGGAAAATCAGAAGAGTTTAGCCTACATTTATTAAGAATTTGCATTTTAGAACACCAGCCTTTCTGAACTAAGCATATATTTATATAAACTACATAAAAATAATAATCCAGTATTTTTTTTTTTTTCCTCATTTTTAAAGGCTTATGCATCAGGAAAGATCATACATTTTATGTAAGGATTCTGTCATGGTTTAAACCCCAGCTGACAACTAAGCACCACACAGCCACTTGCTCACTACCCCCTAACAGGATGGGGAAGAGGATTGGAAGAGTAAAAGTGAGAAAACTCATGGGCTGAGATAAAGACAGTCTAATAAGTAAAGCAAAAGCCGTGCAAGCAAGCAAAGCAAAACAAGGAATTCATTCACTACTTCCCATCAGCAGGCAGGTGTTGAGCCATTGCCAGGAAAGCAGGGCTCCATCACGTGTAATGATTACTTGGGAATACAAATCCAATCACTCATAACATCCCCCCTTCCTTCTTTCCCCAGCTTTATATGCTGAGCTTGACATCATATGGTGTGGAATATCCCCTTGGTCAGGTGAGGTCAGCTGTCCTGGCTGTGTTCCCTCCCATCTTCCTCTGCACCTCCAACTTCCTCGCTGCTGGGGTAGGGTGAGAAGCAGAAAAGGCCTTGGCTATTGCTAAATGCTGCTTAGCAATAATGCAAACATCCCTGAATTACTAACACTGTTTTCAGCACTGTTTTCAGCACAAATCCAAAACATAGCCCCGTAAGAGCTACAATGAAGAAAATTAAATCTATCGCAGTCAAACCAGCACAGATACAATAAGCAGTGATAGAAGAAGTGGAATTTAAAAAAACCCAAGCCCCACCCATGCCTTACATTTTTTTATACTCATTGTCCATCATTACCTGAACTACTGGAAGTCAAACAGTTATCAATAAATAGATACACATTTAAAACAATCATACTTTTTTTCCAGCAAAGGTGTGATTTCATTCTTTTCTATGAAATCTAGCTAATAGTTTAAATTATTTATATATTATTACTGCATAGACCTAAGAAATTCTGAATATGAGATTTGTAAATCACAGCCCTGTATTCAAAAAGCTGCTCTAGTGAGCTAGAAAAATCTCTCAAACAACCTTCATTGGAAAGTGT
Source organism: Astur gentilis (assembly GCF_929443795.1). Classification (NCBI taxonomy): domain Eukaryota; kingdom Metazoa; phylum Chordata; class Aves; order Accipitriformes; family Accipitridae; genus Astur; species Astur gentilis. The sequence goes on along the minus strand of NC_064919.1, from coordinate 54,722,281 downwards.
CAGAGAAGCTAAGTAGAACTGTCTTTTCCAGGAAAATCTTGTTTCTGAGTGAGGAATTCCAATATAGGTGCAATATGACTCTCAGGTTAAAGTCTTTTTACCTAATTTACAACCTCTCTTTTAATGATCTATTATTCATATGATACATACTGTAGTGCAAGAAATTACATTCAGGCTGAAATTATAATACCTAGTAACTTTCACTTAAGTGAAATTTAATTTAAATGAATTACATTAATTTCTTTTAAGAAATACTAATGTTACCAATACCTCCATTCTCATTTCACTTTTACCAGGTTTGCACTGAATTTGCAAACCTTTTCTCTGGTAAAAAATCATGAAAGTTGGCTTTTCCTTCACACTGAAATGCATTTGATGTTCAAATGTACTTCCTCCATCAGCTAAGTTATGCTGGACACTGACTGTAATGTTATTTCATAACTGAAGAATCACTCTCTGTTCAACTCGTATATTATGTACTTGGTAACATGGTAGAACAAAAATAAAATGGTGTTTATAGCTTTCTCGTGATTACTGAAATAATTACCTCACAAGTGTAGACCTGGTTTCAACATTGGATTATGTCACATGGGATCACCAGAAGGCTTTTCTGTATTACTTCAATGTTACATATAATCATTATCAACTTGTGCTTCTAGGCATTCTCTAGATCCCAAATATCAAGACTCAGAGTTAAATCAGATGCCCAGAGTGAGTTTCAGAGTAATAATTTGCAAATATCAGAATAAACAAATAGAAGGTAAGATTCTCACTCATTTTAGGGAAGGTGGTAGCTGAGATTCTGATACTAATTCCAGTACTGATGCTAGAACAAATTTAAAGGAGGTAGTCTGGAAATGAAAAAGGACTTGGTGGAAGAAAGAAGTGAAAATGGAGAAACTAATATATTATTCTTCAAGCTAGAACATGCTAGGAATGGAAGAGTATGTGACAAATAAAGGATTATTTTTTTTTCTCCTAGAGATGGAGTACGCCAAGCTAATGAAAAGATTATATTCCTCATGAACTGGACTTATATGCATAGTTTGGGATGTTTGTTGTTTAGAGACATTCACAGGTAAGGGATGCCTCTTGAAAGATGAATTTACTACAGGGATAGAGGTTGCTGTAGTGGTCAAACAAATAAAAAAATCTCAGACAAATTGTTTACATTTTGAAAGTTTTAAAAAACAGTTAAGAAGTTTTGAATTTACTTGCATGTTCTCTGTGTTGAACCAATATATCAGAAAACAAACAGATTTCATAAAAATAGACCATGAAAAGGTGACATAGGATGATGAAAGTGTAGAAAGAAACATTAAAATACTAATTCTGAAAAAAAACAGTAAACAAAAAAGAGATATAGGGAAAGGACTGTATTTTACATTAGCTAGGAATCTGAGACTGTTACTGCTGAGCAGTGCTTACACAGAGTGAAGGCCTTTTCTGTGCCTCACCCCACCCCACCAGCAAGCAGGCTGGGGGGACATAAGAAGCTGGGAGGGACACAGCTGGGACAGCTGACACCAACTGACAAAAAGGATATTCCAGACCATATGATGTCAAGTTTAGCAATAAAACTGGAGGAAGAAGAAGAGGGGAGGGGGGGGGGGCGGGGAGGGGGGCGATATTTGGATTGATGGCGTTTGTCTTCCCAAGTAACCATTACATGTGATGGAGCCCTGCTTTCCTAGTGATGACTGAACACCTGCCTGCTGATTGGAAGTAGTGAATGAATTCCTTGTTTTGCTTTGTTTGCACACACAGCTTTTTATTTATCTATTTAACTGTCTTTATCTCAACCCACGAGTTTTCTCACTTTTACCCTTTTGATTGTCTTCCCAATCCCACCAGGGGGACAGTGAGTGAGCAGCTGTGTGAGGCTCAGCTGGTGGCTGAGGTTAATCCACAGCATTTGTGAAAGTCTTTTTTTTTTGTTTTCTGTACATCTATTGAACTGACTTCTGCTTTGCTTTTTCTTTCCTCTGCATATGTTTATTTTTTTACTTTTTCACTCTATAAAAAACCACTAACAAAACCATACAAAACCAATTTAAATCTTCCCTTCAAAGATACTATTTCTTACATCAAGTCCAAGCAAAGAGAAAGATGGTAAAAACTGCTGTTAAGAGAGCACATCAGTGGATTTCATTCTTCACTCAACTTCTGGGCCTTCAAAGGAAATTTTATACACAGAATTCCAGAGAAATACAAAATTGAGTTCTTACATGCTTCACCTGGATTTGCTGAGCTTTTCTGTCACTGTTTCTTAATTCACCACCCCACCAAGCCTTTTGTCCCATAGCGGAAGTGTGTTACGGGATAGTTACTGTTTCCTCATATGTTGCTTTTTAAAGTTCTGTGTGTTTGAGCCACTTAGGGGGCTCCATATACTCTCATTTTCTGAGAGGAGTCAGGAGAAAGTTAGTGGAAATTAGTTAAAAAGAAATGAGTGTCCAAATCCCAAACCTTTATTTCAATATTTAGGAAAGATTTTTAAATCCATCTTTAATTTACTAAGTTTTGTAAGAATTTTGAATTTTCTCATTATATATCTTTTTTGTCATTTTACAGAAAGGTCTGGCATAACTTCTATCAAATGCTGCAAAAATAATAAAATGATGCAGGTAAACTAAGCCCATGTATTTAATATCAATCTCATTGTTAAAAAGGTCACA